>NC_073248.2:6970000-7272500 GCF_029281585.2 Gorilla gorilla gorilla
GCCCAGCCGCTGATATTTCTTTAAATTATGTTTAGGGACAGGGTCTTACTCTGTCACCCAGGCTGGAGGGCAGTGGTACAGTCATAGCTCACTGCAGCCTCAACCTCCTGGGCTCAAGCGATCCTCTCAGCTCAGCCTCCCGTGTAGCTGGGACTCCAGGGACACACCCCCACTGCTGGCTAATTTTTGTATTTTTGGTAGAGTCAGGGTTTCACCACGTTGCACAGTCTGGTCTCAAATTCCTGGGCTCCAGTGATCCTCCCACCTTAGCTTCCAGAGTAGCCAGGATCACAGGCAGGCACCACCATGCCCAGGTAATTTTATTTTTTTGTAGAGATGTGGTCTGGCTATGTTGTCCAGGGTGGTCTCAAACTCCTGGGCTCAACTGATCCTCCCACCTCAACCTCTGCCATAGCCAGGACCTCAGGTGTCAGCCACCACACCCACAGCTAATTGTTTTTTTTTTTTCGTAGAGATGGGGTCTGGCTCTGTTGCTCAGGCTGGTGTGTAGTAGGGGCACAGTCATAGCTCACTGTAACCTTCAACGCCTGGGCTGAAGCAATCCTCCTGCCTCAGCTTCCCAAGTAACCAGGAGTAGGTGTACACCACCATGCCCAGCTAATTATTATTATTAGTAGTAGCAGTATTATGTTTGAGATGGAGTCTTGCTCTGTCGCCCAGGCTGGAGTGCAGTGGCACAGTCTCAGCTCACTGCAACCTCTGCCTCCCAGGTTCAAGCAATTCTTGTGCCTCAGCCTCCCGAGTAGCTGGGATTACAGGCGCCTGCCACCACGCCTGGCTAATTTTTGTATTTTTAGCAGAGATGGGGTTTCACCATTTTGCCCAGGCTGGTCTTGAACTCCCGACCTCAGGTGATCCATCTGCATTGGCCTCCCAAAGTGCTGGGATCACAGGCGTGAGCCACCGCACCTGGCCTCAAGCCAGTATTTCCCTGGCCGTAAATCATTCCTGGCTGGGTCCCAGCCCGGTAGAGCCAGCCCCCCAGCCCAGAGTCCTGCTGAAGTGTTCAAAAGTTGTCAATCCTCAGCCGTTCCCTAGTCCTGTTGCCCCGTTCTGCGGAAGCCCCTTGAAGGCTGTGGCCTGGGCTGTTCCCTTGTTCATTCCCGCCTCCCGAGCCAAACACAGGTATTGCTTGTGCCCTGTGTGGTGTGGCAACCTCTTCTCTCAGGAAGGGTCAGGAGTAATTTCTTCTTTCAGTGGCCTCTCTGTGCTAGTCCCGGTCACCTCCGTGAATTAAAGTCCTACAGGTACAAGGGAGACCCCACCCCACGGAAGGCGCCCCCAGTCCATGTGGGAGACTCGCACACAGGTTTTCTGCACAGGTTTCTTTCTGCCTCTGAAGCGTGAATGGTCCTAGTTTCAGACGCAGATCCTGCAAATACTTTTTTTTTTTTTTTTTTTGAGATGGATTTTCCCTCTTGTTGTTCAGGCTGGAGTGCAATGGCACGATCTCAGCTCACTGCAACCTCTGCCTCCCGAGTTCAAGTGATTCTCCTGCCTCAGCCTCCCGAGGAGCTGAGATTACAGGCGCGTGCCACCGTGCCTGGTTAATTTTGTATTTGTATTTTTATTTATGAGACGGAGTTTCGCTCTCGTTGCCGAGGCTGGAGTGTAGTGGTGTGATCCTGGCTCACTGCAACCTCCACCTCCCGGGTTCCAGCAAATTCTCCTGCCTCAGCCTCCCAAGTAGCTGGGATTGCGGGTGCCTGCCACCACGCCCGGATAATTTTTGTGTGTTTAGCAGAGACGGGGTTTCACCATGTTGGCCAGGCTGGTCTCGATCTCCTGACCTCAGGTGATCCTCCCGCCTCGGCCTCCCGAAGTTCTGGCATGACAGGCGTGAGCCACCGCGCCCGGCCTATACCTGATTTTCTACATGTCGCTTGTTGGAGCTGCTGGTTCAAGTTCCCAGCCAGCCAATGGATGCCAGCACCATTTTTACTCCCCTTTCCCAAGCAAATCGTGCATTTCTTTGTCTAACGAGAGACATCAGTTTCTCAGGATGATCCTCAAGAACGTTATGGAGTCCATGTTGCAACAGGTTCTCTTTGGGACCTAATGACTCATTTTCCAAAAATCCGCTTCTACTTTTGGTACCCGGTTGCTACGGTGAAATGAAGGTGCCCCGCACCCAGAAAGACGCATTGCTGGGCCACAACCGGCGGCTACCTCAGCCCCACGGCTCTGCAGGATCAGGGCTCGGGCAGGCCCCGCGGAGATGAAGAATTTGCAGGGAGCCTCCCTGACTTCCGTCGGCTGTGAATCCTTGTCTGTCAGGAGCGTATCCACAAAATCACCGAATTCGTACAGATCGTTTAAATAAATGAACATCATTAAAGTCAAATATGAGTATGAATTTTATTACCACCAATGCAGCCAAGACACCTCTGGCAGCTTTCAGGATAGCAGGCCGGAGGCATCTTTAGAAAATGTTAATTCAGGAGGCCGGGTGCGGTGGCTCACGCCTGTAATCCCAGCACTTTGGGAGGCCGAGGTGGGCGGATCACAAGGTCAAGAGTTCGAGACCAGCCTGACCGACATGGTGAAAATACAAAAAATTACTAAATATACAAAAATAAGTAATATATAAATTATAAATATATAAAAATACTAAAAATATAAAAAATTAGCCGGGCATGGCGGTGGGGGCCTGTAGTCCCAGCTACTGGAGAAGCTGAGGCAGGAGAATGGCATGAACCCGGGAGGCGGAGCTTGCAGTGAGCCGAGATTGCACCACTGCCCTCCAGTGTCGATGACAGAGTGAGACTCCGTCAAAAAAAAAAAAAAAGAAAATGTTAATTCAGGCCGGGCACAGTGGCTCACGCCTGTACTCCCAGCACTTTGGGAGGCCGAGTTGGGTGGATCACCTGAGGTCAGGAGTTTGAGACCAGCCTGACCGACATGCTGAAACCCCATCTCTACTAAAAATGCAAAAAATTAGCCGGGCATGGTGGCGGGTGCCTGTAATCCCAGCTACTTGGGAGGTTGAGGCAGGAGAACTGTCTGAACTCGAGAGGCAGAGGTTGCAGTGAACTGAGATCGCACCACTGTACTCCAGCCTGGGTGACAGAGCGAGATTCTGTCTCAAAACATACGAGGCATTTTGTTTTCCCGTTGATGGACACGGCTCATGTGCGTGTAACGGCTGCACAGCCTGGCCACACGCAGGTGAAATTCTCTCTCTGCATCTCTTAGCGGATGGTCTGTGACACATCACGGTCTGGTTTGTTTGTTCTGAGACGGAGTCTCGCTCTGTCGCCCAGGCTGGAGTGCAGTGGCGCGATCTCGGCTCACTGCAACCTCTGCCTCCCGGGCTCACGCCATCCTCCTGCCTCAGCCTCCCGAGTAGCTGGGACTACAGGCGCCCGCCACCACGCCCGGCTAATTTTTTGTATTTTTAGCAGAGACAGGGTTTCACCATGTTAGCCAGGACGGTCTCGATCTCCTGACCTCGTGATCCACCCACCTGAGCCTCTCGAAGTGCTGGGATTACAGGCGTGAGCCACCGCGCCCAGCCTCACGGTCTGGTTTGAAGCTGCTGCTTTAGTAAAACTATTTGCTTTCCCTTCTACTTTTGTGGAAGGGTTCTCTGTGCTGCCGGGAAACCTGATTTTTCGTCATTTCCCCAACACAACCATGGGAAACGAGACCATCTGTGAACACAGACAGCCGGGCGGAGGGGCCGTCGGTGCCCACCGGGGCCACGGCTCACGGCAGGTGCAGGAGGAACTGGAAATGCTGCTCAGGGAAGTAAAAACAAAGGTTTAATGTCCTGTTACGGAAACATTCCGAGGGAAAGCAGTTCACAGCAGGCACCGAGGGCCCACTGGAATTGTGTGGATGCTCAGGCTTGGAGTGGACGCTCGGGCGGCCCGCTTTGGGGCAGGTGCGGCCGTGTCACCGGCCTGCACGGTCATCCCAGCAAATGGCTGGGAGCGAGACGGGTGCAGAACCAGACAAGGAGGACCCTGCTGCACCTGACACCAGGCTGCCCCCAACACAGCGGTAACGCCTCAGCTCCCCAGGCAGCAATGCCCCCACTCCCCAGGCCTCTGTGGGCGTCTGTTCATCCTGGAAAGAGCTTCCGGAATTTGCCGTAGGCTGAGTTGCTGATGATGACCCTCACGTCGGCCGCCCCGTCCTCAGGAATCACATCCACCTCCTGAACTGTGGCCTCCTTATACAGCCAGCTGGGCACAGATGCGCGTTGTATGGAGACAAGCAGAACCCGTAAGTATTTGGTTAGTTTCATGATAAATAATTACGCTAAAAAGAGCTTAGCTCAAACTATCCGTTCATCAGACCGTCCTGTTTCCTTTGTTTTTTTTTTTGTTTTTGAGACGGAGTCTTGCTCTGTCGCCTAGGCTGGAGTGCAGTGGCGCGATCTCAGCTCACTGCAACCTCCACCTCCCGGGTTCAAGAGATTCTCCTGCCTCAGCCTCCCGAGTAGCTGGGACTACAGGCACCCGCCACCGCGCCCGGCTAATTTTTTGTATTTTTAGTAGAGACGGGGTTTCACCGTGTTAGCCAGGATGGTCTCGATCTCCTGACCTTGTGGTCCAGCCACCTCGGCTTCCCAACGTGTTGGGATTACAGGTGTGAGCCCCCGCACCTGGGGTAATTTTTTATTCTTTGTAGAGATGGGGTCTCACTATGTTGCCCAGCCTGGCCTCAAACTCCTCTCAGCTCAAGCAATCCTCCTGCCTCGGCCTCCCAAAGTCTTGGGGTTACAGGCCTGTGCCACGGCATCCAGCTGGAGCTTGCTTTCTTATTGGTAGGGAGACCTGTACCCCTTGACTGTCAGCACGGATTAGGCACCTGTTGTATGCAGTCAGAAATGTAATTTTGACTGTCAGCACAGATTAGGCACCTGGTGTATGCACAGTCAGAAATGTACATTTTGACTGTGAAGCACAGATTAGGCACCTGTTGTATCCACAGTCAGAAATGTACATTTTGACTGTCAGCGCAGATTAGGCACCTGTTGTATGCACAGTCAGAAATATACATTGACTGTCAGCGCAGATTAGGCACCTGTTGTATGCACAGTCAGAAATATACATTTTGACTGTCAAGCACAGATTAGGCACCTGTTGTATGCAGTCAGAAATGTACATTTTGATGGTCAGCACAGATTAGGCACTTGTATGCAGTCAGAAATGTACATTTTGACTGTCAAGCACAGATTAGGCACCTGTTGTATGCACAGTCAGAAATGTACCCTTTGACTGTCAGCACAGATTAGGTACCTGTTGTATCCACAGTCAGAAATGTACATTTTGACTGTCAAGCACAGATTAGGCACCTGTTGTATGCAGTCAGAAATGTATTTTGACTGTCAAGCACAGATTAGGCACCTGTTGTATGCAGTCAGAAGTGTATTTTGACTGTCAAGCACAGATTAGGCACCTGTTGTATGGTCAGAAATGTACATTTTGATTGTCAAGCGCAGATTAGGCACCTGTTGTATGCAGTCAGAAATGTAATTTTTGTCAGCACAGATTAGGCACCTGTTGTATGCACAGTCAGAAATGTACCCCTTGACTGTCAGCACATATTAGGCACTTGTTGTATCCACAGTCGGAAATGTACATTTTGACTGTCAGGCACAGATTAGGCACCTGTTGTATGCAGTCAGAAATGTACATTTTGACTGTCAAGCACAGATTAGGCACCTGTTGTATGCAGTCAGAAATGTATTTTGACTGTCAAGCACAGATTAGGCACCTGTTGTATGGTCAGAAATGTACATTTTGACTGTCAAGCACAGATTAGGCACCTGTTGTATCCACAGTCAGAAATGTACATTTTGACTGTCAAGCGCAGATTAGGCACCTGTTGTATCCACAGTCAGAAATGTACATTTTGACTGTCAAGCACAGATTAGGCACCTGTTGTAAGCAGTCACAAATGTACATTTTGACTGTCAGCGCAGATTAGGCATCTGTTGTATGCACAGTCAGAAATATACATTTTGACTGTCAAGCACAGATTAGGCACCTGTTGTATGCAGAAATGTACATTTTTGACGGTCAGCACAGATTAGGCACCTGTTGTATGCACAGTCACAAATGTACATTTGATGCAAACCCATTCATCTCGTCTGTACATCCTAAAGCTCTCGGGGATCTCACAGCTCCTTCTGCACCCACGAAGAGCCCGTTTCAGAGCCAGAGACAGGCATCCAGAGCACCATCCCGTCTCCTGCCCCTGCAGGCCGCTCACCTGAGCTGCGCCCCTGCGAGCCTCACACGGAGAGTGAGGATCTGTCTCCCCGTCGCCTTCAAAACTGCCGCATCGAGCTCAGCTTTCAGCTCCTGGAGCCCGTGGCCCCGCAGGGCAGACACGGGCACGACGTTCGGTTCCGTGGGGCTGTACCTGCAAGGGTGGGGATGTCACAGGCCCCGCTCAGTGTCGGGGCGGCCGGACGAAATCAGGGTCCCCAGGAGTCCACTGCCAACGGGGCACAGTCTGGGGCCACTCCCTGCGTCCTGGCTGCCACCGCTGCGGTTCACACAAGGAGACGGGGCATCTCCCCACCTGGCTCCAGCGCGTGCAGGGGAAGGAGACGCCTGCGGACCCCAGGGCAGGACTCACCCGGGCACGAGGTCCACCTTGTTGTGAACCTCCACCATGGAGTCCAGGAGCGGGGCGGGCAGCTGCAGGCCACGCAGCGTGGACAGAACGCTGCATTTCTGGAGCTCCGCCTCGGGGTGGCTGACGTCCCTCACGTGCAGGATGAGATCCTGTGGGCCGGGCCTTGGGGTCAGAGCTGCGGAGCCTCTGGTCCCCAACCCCAAGCTTGCAGACAGGCCCAGGAGAGGGGCTCACACGAGCTCCCAACGACAGGCTGGGCGTGGGAGGTACGCCTGTGTGTAGGCCCCTCGGACACCCCAGGACGGGGGCTCCTGGACTAACAGTGGACGCGAGCCCACCCGGCTGCACTTACCCAACCTTCCAAGCCACAGGCAGCAGCTCCACACCCCCAGACCCACACGCAAGGGGGTGCCATATATGAGCACCCAACCACCACCCACCCACCCAGGGGGTCTTCATTCAAAGCTTTAGGGCGGCTTCATCCTCCCGTGAAATTTTTTTTAACAGCGGAATTATTTCCTGTTTACGCTTTTTCTCACGTTCGAAAAAAATCTTACAGGCAGGCTCCTTACACAAAATTTGAAAAACACAGGGAAAAAAAAAAAAGCCGTGTGTAATTCTCCGACTTATACTACCGGGGTATCCACGTCTACTTTTTGTTTGTTTGGATGCACTTAATACAAATGATATTTTTCCTGTAACTGAGGCACTTTGGGAGGTGGCTTGAGCCCAGAAGTTTGAGACCAGCCTGGGCAAGAGAGTGAGACCGTTTCTACAGAAAGTACAAAAATTAGCCATGGCCTGGTTGTGCGTGTCTGTGGTCTCAGCTACTCAGGAGGCTGAGGTGGGAGGATCACTTGAGCCCAGGAGGTCGAGGCTGCAGTGAGCCGAGATCATACCACTGCAGTTCAGTCTGGGTGACAGAGCGAGACCCTGTCTCTAGAGAAGAAAAGTAAAAACAAAAAAAATAATTTCATCCCAGGAAAGTTTTAGACTTTTTTTTTTTTTTTTTTTGAGATGAGTCTCGCTCTGTCACCCAGGCTGGAGTGCAGTGGCGCGATCTCAGCTCACTGCAAGCTCCGCCTCCCGGGTTCAGCCATTCTCCTGCCTCAGCCTCTCTGAGTAGCTGGGACTACAGGCGCCCGCCACCACGCCTGGCTAATTTTTTATATTTTTAGTAGAGACGGGATTTCGCCGTGGTCTCGATCTCCTGACCTGAAGTGATCCACTCGCCTCAATCTCCCAAAGTGCTGGGATTGCAGGCGTGAGCCACCGCGCCCAGTCCATAATTTATTGTCGGGAGTCGTCAAAAGCGGAATCCAGGCTCCGGGCAGGGTTCAGTCTCATCTTCTCAAGGAGGTGGCAGCCGCGTCCGTTCTTTGGGACATTTGCTGCTTCTCCCTCAGGGCAAAAAACCAAGCTGTAGCCTGAATGTGACAATCTCACACCTTGTTTTCCTGCCTTGTTGCTTGACAATATTTCCCCGTGCTCTTCATGAACCTGGAAAGTCTACGGTACGGACGGAGTGTGCAGCTCACTCAGCACCCTAGGGCCGGGGGCAGTTCCGGAGCCGAACAGCACCCCGCCCCCAAATCCACATCCACCAGCAGCCTCAGGATGGGACCCTACCCAGAATTAAGATCTCTGCGGATGCAGCTGGTGAAGATGAAGTCGAGGTGGAGCAGAGTGGGCCTTAAATCCAACGACCGACCGGTATGTTTATGACAGAGAGAGAGATGTGGGGCAGACACAGAAGAGAAGGGAACCTTGCTTGGAAATGGAGTTTTTGCAGATGTAGTTAAGACGAGGTTACCCTGGATTTATCTAGGTGGCCCCTAAATGCAATGACAGGTGTCCTAGGAGACACAGACACAGAGGAGGAGGCCACGTGGAGACGGAGGCAGAGACTGGAGTGATGCGGCCTCAAGCCCAGGGACGCCTGGAGCCCCCAGGAGCTGGGAGAGGCAGGAAGGACCCTCCCCTAGAGCCTCCAGAAGGAACTGGATCCAACTGAAGTGAACTGTGGCCCCCCCACAAAAGACCTGTCCATGTATTGATCATCTGGAACCTGTGAATGGGACATTATTTGGAAACAGGGTCTCTGCAGATGTGATTGAGTGGAAGATCTGGAAATGAGATCATCCTGGATTAGGGTGGACCATAAATCTAATGACTACTGTCCTTCTAAGAGACAGAAGAGGAGACACAGACAGAGGAGGAGGCCACAGACAGAGGCAGAGACTGGAGTGATGCGGCCTCAAGCCCAGGGACGCCTGGAGCCCCCAGGAGCTGGGAGAGGCAGGAAGGACCCTCCCCTAGAGCCTCCAGAAGGAACTGGATCCAACTGAAGTGAACTGTGGCCCCCCCCACAAAAGACCTGTCCATGTATTGATCATCTGGAACCTGTGAATGGGACATTATTTGGAAACAGGGTCTCTGCACATGTGATTAACTGGAAGATCTGGAGATGAGATCATCCTGGATTAGGGTGGACCATAAATCTAATGACTACTGTCCTTCTAAGAGACAGAAGAGGAGACACAGACACAGAGGAGGAGGCCACAGACAGAGGCAGAGACTGGAGTGATGCGGCCTCAAGCCCAGGGACGCCTGGAGCCCCCAGGAGCTGGGAGAGGCAGGAAGGATCCTCCCCTAGAGTCTGTGGTCAGCTCCCGCTTTCTGGAACTGTGGTAGAGTTGGTTCCTGTGGTTTCTGGCCCCCATTTGTGGCCCCTTTTGCAGTGACGGCCTCAGGACCCCACAGGTGTTTCCAGGGTCTCGGTGTTCACCAATCCTCAGGCATCACCGTGCTGTGTCTGCCGCTGCCCGCACGTCTGTGACACGAACGGTCACTCTCACTGTCTGTCAGGGGTCTGTGACGTGGAGCAGGTGCACCTGGGAACACGCCTATGTGTTCAGGCACATAAGCCGGGAGAGGACTGACGGCCGACTTCCTATTTCTACACGGGCTCACGGCGGCAAGAACACGGCCCTGAGTGTCGGTGAGGCTGGGGCAACCGCTCAGCCTCTCGCCCGGGGACGTGGGAGGCTTGGGGGACACTAAGTCTGAGCCCCAGGAGGCAGTTGTTGTTCCGGCCCCGAGTTGTGTGGCTGTCCGAGGGCCCGGCCCCTGGCTTTGTGTGTGTCTGAGTGCCTGGCCCCTATGCCCAGTGGGTGTCCGAGGGCCCGGTCCCTGGGCTGAGTGGGTGTCCGAGGGCCCGACCCCTGGCTGTGTGTGTGTCTGAGTGCCTGGCCCCCGTGCCCAGTGGGTGTCCGAGGGCCCGGCCCCTGGGCTGAGTGGGTGTCCGAGGGCCCGACCCCTGGCTGTGTGTGTGTCTGAGTGCCTGGCCCCCGTGCCCAGTGGGTGTCCGAGGGCCCGGCCCCTGGGCTGAGTGGGTGTCCGAGGGCCCGACCCCTGGCTGTGTGTGTGTCTGAGTGCCTGGCCCCCGTGTGCAGTGGGTGTCCGAGGGCCCGACCCCTGGCTGTATGTGTGTCTGAGTGCCTGGCCCCCGTGCCCAGTGGGTGTCCGAGGGCCCGGCCCCTGGGCTGAGTGGGTGTCTGAGTGCCTGGCCCCCGTGCCCAGTGGGTGTCCGAGGGCCCGACCCCTGGCTGTGTGTGTCTGAGTGCCTGGCCCCCATGTGCAGTGGGTGTCCGAGGGCCCGGCCCCTGGGCTGAGTGGGTGTCTGAGGGCCCGGCTCCTGGCTGTGTGTGTGTCTGAGTGCCTGGCCCCCGTGTCCAGTGGGTGTCTGAGAGCCCGGCCCCTGGCTTTGTGTGTGTCTGAGTGCCTGGCCCCCGTGCCCAGTGGGTGTCCGAGGGCCCGGCCCCTGGGCTGAGTGGGTGTCTGAGGGCCCGACCCCTGGCTGTGTGTGTGTCTGAGTGCCCAGCCCCCGTGCCAAGTGGGTGTCTGAGAGCCCGGCCCCTGTGCCCAGTGGGTGTCTGAGGGCCCGGCCCCTGGGCTGAGTGGGTGTCTGAGGGCCCGACCCCTGGCTGTGTGTGTGTCTGAGTGCCCAGCCCCCGTGCCAAGTGGGTGTCTGAGAGCCCGGCCCCTGTGCCCAGTGGGTGTCTGAGGGCCCGGCCCCTGGGCTGAGTGGGTGTCTGAGGGCCCGACCCCTGGCTGTGTGTGTGTGTGAGTGCCCAGCCCCCGTGCCAAGTGGGTGTCTGAGAGCCCGGCCCCTGTGCCCAGTGGGTGTCTGAGGGCCCGGCCCCTGGGCTGAGTGGGTGTCTGAGGGCCCGATCCCTGGCTGTGTGTGTGTCTGAGTGCCTGGCCCCTGTGCCCAGTGGGTGTCTGAGAGCCCGGCCCCTGGGCTGAGTGGGTGTCCGAGGGCCCGACCCCTGGCTGTGTGTGTGTCTGAGTGCCTGGCCCCCGTGCCCAGTGGGTGTCCGAGGGCCCGGCCCCTGGGCTGAGTGGGTGTCTGAGGGCCCGACCCCTGGCTGTGTGTGTGTCTGAGTGCCTGGCCCCCGTGTGCAGTGGGTGTCCGAGGGCCCGACCCGTGGCTGTATGTGTGTCTGAGTGCCTGGCCCCCCCGTGCCCAGTGGGTGTCCGAGGGCCCGGCCCCTGGGCTGAGTGGGTGTCTGAGGGCCCGACCCCTGGCTGTGTGTGTGTCTGAGTGCCCAGCCCCCGTGCCAAGTGGGTGTCTGAGAGCCCGGCCCCTGTGCCCAGTGGGTGTCTGAGGGCCCGGCCCCTGGGCTGAGTGGGTGTCTGAGGGCCCGACCCCTGGCTGTGTGTGTGTCTGAGTGCCCAGCCCCCGTGCCAAGTGGGTGTCTGAGAGCCCGGCCCCCGTGCCGAGTGGGTGTCTGAGAGCCCGGCCCCTGGGCTGAGTGGGTGTCTGAGGGCCCGACCCCTGGCTGTGTGTGTGTCTGAGTGCCCAGCCCCCGTGCCCAGTGGGTGTCTGAGAGCCCGGCCCCCGTGCCGAGTGGGTGTCTGAGAGCCCGGCCCCTGGGCAGGGTGGGTGTCTGAGGGCCCGACCCCTGGCTGTGTGTGTGTCTGAGTGCCCAGCCCCCGTGCCCAGTGGGTGTCCGAGCACCCGATCCCCGGCCGTCCCACGCTCACCGAGTGGGCCACGTCTTCCAGGGTGGCGGAGAACGACTCGATGAGGCCGTGCGGCAGCTGGGAGAGGAAGCCGATGGTGTCCACGTACAGGACGGTCATGCGTGAGGGCAGCGTGCCCGCGTGGGCCGTGACGTCCAGCGTGGCAAACAGCTGGTCCCGCGGCTGGATGGCGGCATCGCCCGTCAGTGCCTTGATCAGCGTGGTCTTTCCTAGGAGGGCGCGGAGGTCAGGGCGCTGCAGAGACCCTTGCGTCCCAACTCCTAGCGCCGCAGCCAGGCCCTCCAAATGGAGACCACGGCACCCTCTGGGGGGCCGCACCCCGGGCCACACGGTCCCTGAGCTCCTCGGGCACCCCGGGCCAGACACGACGTGTGGGACAAAGCCACCGTCGCTGCTCTCGGGCCGATGGAGCGGGGCCCGCCGTGTGGACACGGGGGAGATGGTGGTGTAGACGGGTGTGCTGTGAAGGCGTGGATGGGAGTGAGGTCGTCTGTGTAGATTTGGCAGTGGCGCAGACGGTGGGATGGTGTAGATGGGGTGGTGGTGCTGGTGTGGATGGGAGGACGGTGTAGACACAGGGGAGGTGATGGTGTAGATGGGTGGATATAGATACGGCAGTGGTGCCGGTGTTGACAGGAGGATGGTGTAGACAGAGGAGAGGTGATGGTGTAGATGGGTGGATTGTGTACACGGGGTGCTGGTATAGCTGAGGCAGTGGGGATTGCCTAGACAGGAGGATGGTGTAGATGGAGCGGAGGTTGTGGTATAGACAGGGTGGTAAAGCTCTGGATGGGAGGATGGGGTAGATGACATCCTCACCATGGCTGCTGTACCCCACACAGAGACCACAGGAAACCCGTCTCCTGGGTGAGCTCTCACAGCAGCTGGTGTACCCCACACGGCGACCATGGGAACCCCCTCTCCTGGGCGCGTGCTCACCGCAGCTGGCGTACGGCACCGCTGAGACGACAGGGACCCCCTCCCCTCCCCCGGGGCGAGTCCTCACCGGTGTACCCCACACGGAGACCGCGGAAGGCCCCTCCCCTGGGCGCGTGCTCACCGCAGTTGGTGTACCCCACCACGGAGATCACGGGGAACTCCCGCCTCGTCCGCTGCCGGCGGAGCAGGTGCCTCTTCTTGCGAAGCCTGTCCAGGGCCTTCCTGATCTTGGCCTCCTTCTCTCTCAGGAGACGCTGCTGCAGCTGCATGAAGGATTCTCCTAAAAGACACCCGAGATGGGGAGGCGGTGAGCCACGCCGGGAAAGGCACAAGAGCGGGCGGTGCCGCAGAGGGTCTGCGGGGGCCCGGGGCCTGCTCCCGCTCCAGCATCTGGGGGCCCGGCTGCTTTCCCCAGCAGCGGCCCCGACACGTCCTGTTCCATGAGAAAGGGCTCTGCTCAGCGGAACCGGATCTCGCCTCCGGGTGTCCACCCCCGTGAGGTCAACGAGGGCTTCCCGTGACTCAGGGAGAAAGTAAAGGCCAGATCACTACGGAGGCCTCCGAGCGGGACACGGCCCGGGACGTCATCGTGAGCGGGCTCAGTGGGGCCCCTTTCACATCCGACGTCCCAGAACCTGGGAATGGGACCTGATTTGGAAATATGGTCTTTGTAGGGTCTCAAGATACCATCCTAGGTTAGGGTGGGCCCTAAGGCAACGACTTGTGTCCTTCTAAGAAGCAGAGACTGGAGTGACGAGGCCACAAGCCTGGGACGCCTGGAGCCCCCAGGAGCTGGGAGAGGCAGGAAGGACCCTGCCCTAGAGCCTCCAGAGGGAAGTGGATACAAGCGTAGTGGATTGAACTGTGGTCCTCCTAAAAGATCTGTCCACATCCTAATTCCCAGAACTGGTCAATGGGACCTTATTTGAAAATAGGGTGTTTGTCGTAAGTGAAGTATCTAGAGATGCGATGATTCTGGATTAGGGCGGGCCATAAATGCAATGACATGTGTCCTTGTAAGAGACAGAAGAGGAGACACAGACACAGAGAAGGCCACGTGGAGACGGAGGCAGAGACTGGAGTGACGCGGCCACAAACCCAGGGATGCCTGGAGCCCCCAGGAGCTGGGAGAGGCAGAAGGAGCCCCTGGAGGGAGCGCAGCCCTGTCCTCACCTTGATCTCAGAGTTTTGGTGTCCAGGAGGGGAGAGCATGGATCTCTGCTGTTTAAATCCCCAGTGTGTGGCTACTGATTTAGGCAAAATCTCCAAAAACCATCACCGTCTCCTATCTCCTCAAATGCTACCAGGAGAGGGAGGACCCAGCCGGCCCCTACCCTGTTGGAATCTTCCAGGGCTGAGGGTCTCCTATGTCCTCAAATGCTACCAGGAGACGGAGACCCCAGCTGGACCCCACCCTGTTGGAATCTTCCAGGGCTGAGGAGGGTGTGGCTGCCGCTGACAACCGCATTCCGAGGACCCCCTGGGACGCCGCGCCCGGCCCGAGTTACCTGACCCCATGATGTAGCGTGAGCCGACTCCTCGGTACAGGTGGGTGACGTCCCTTTTCAAGTTCGACCTGGTGTGGGAACAGGAGTGGCTCGGTCTCTGCGGACGCTGTCTCCCTCCTGGCAGAGGTCGAGGTGAAGGTGAAGGTGAAGGGGGCACTGAGCTGGGGCTCTGGGCCGAAGCGAGGAGCTGCTGTTGCGGCCCCGCTCCGTGTGTAGCTCAGACACTGTGAGTGACGCGTGTCCCGGGCCGAGGGGACCTGCCTAGCGGGGAGCCGGGGGCAGGCAGTGGGGACAACGGGCCCCGGAGAGAGAGCCCACACAGTGCTTTTCTTTTTTTTTTTTTTTTTTTTTTGAGACGGAGTCTCGCTCTGTCACCCAGGCTGGAGTGCAGTGGCGCGATCTCAGCTCACTGCAAGCTCCCCCTCTGGGATTCACGCCATTCTCCCGCCTCAGCCTCCTGAGTAGCTGGGACTACAGGCGCCCACCACCACGTCCGGCTAATTTTTAGTATTTTTAGTAGAGACGGGGTTTCACCGTGTTAGCCAGGATGGTCTCGATCTCCTGACCTCGTGATCCGCCCGCCTCGGCCTCCCAAAGCACTGGGATGACCGGCGTGAGCCACCACACCCGGCCCCCATGGTGCTTTTCTTCCTCACGTACCCCCAGAACGCCCTACAGGTGACTACAGAACGGAGGGGTTCCGGGAGTGGGCGTGATGCTTGGCGAGGGGTTCCGGGAGCGGGCGTGACGCTTGGCGTGGCCCCGGGGCCCCACGACACCTGTGCAGCGGGATCTCCGCCAGGGCCACCTGAAGCCGGGCCTCCTTCGTGCGGGCGTTGCAGCGGAAGATGTGCAGGACGACCGTGAAGCGGTCAAACACCTCCACGCCCCAGGCGGCTTCTAGTTCTTTCTGCAAAAGGAGAGAGCGACTGAGAAGCCACGGGGGAAGGCCAGGCCCTGGTGGCCAATGTGAGAGGAAGGAGGACGTCTCTAATACCTTAACCCCACCGTGTCCCCATCTGTCCCCATCTGTACCCCGCCTGGCCGGACGCTGTGGTGTCCCCTCCTTCATCACGCGGGGACAAACACAGCAAGCCACATCCTGTGGTACCTTGGTCGGGGCAGCCATCCTCTCTACATTCAGGAAGACGCACGTGATGTCTGGAGACCCTCGGATCTTTTCTAACAGAAAGAGGGGGTCCCGTCAGAGGCTGGCCGTCCAGGCCCGTGGACTGTGGGATGAGCCCACGATACCCTTTGTGGGATGCACCGCGGAGAGCTCAGTTCACAGGCGTCCCCGAGTTCCTGAGCACGACACCCGGGATCCAGGAAGTCAGCGTGGGAGGGGGTGTGTCTCTAGGGGTGTGTGTCTCAAAGACATAGACATGCATACGGTGAACACATCCCGGCAGGGACACAAACACATACACACGTAGACACACACACACACACACACAAACACACAGTAAATACATCCCAACAGACACAGACACAGACACACACAGACACACACACAGAGACACACACAAACACAGTAAACACATCCTGACAGACACAGACACACACACACACACACACACACAGACACACACAAACACAGTAAACACATCCCGACAGGGACAGACACAGACAGACACACACAGACACACTCAGTAAACACATCCCAATAGGGACAGACACAGACAGACATGTGCAGACACACAGACACACAGAGACACACACAAACACAGTAAACACATCCTGACAGGGACAGACACACACACACACACACACACAGACACACACACAGAGACACACACAAACACAGTAAACACATCCTGACAGGGACAGACACAGACACACACACACAGACACACGCAGTAAATGCATCCCGACGGACAGACACACATACAGAGTAAACACATCCCGACGGACAGACACAGACACACAGACACACACACAGACACACAGAGTAAACACATCCTGACGGACACACACACACACACATGCAGACACACAGAGTAAACATCCTGACAGGGACAGACACACACACACACGCAGACACACAGACACACACACAGTAAACACATTCCAACAGGGACACAGACACACACATGCAGACACACAGAGAAACAGACACACAGAGAAACACACACACAGTAAACACATCCTGACAGGGACAGACACACACACACACACAGACACACAGACACACACACACAGTAAACACATCCCAACAGGGACAGACACAGACACACAGACACACACACAGACACACTCAGTAAACACATCCCAACAGGGAGAGACACAGACAGACATGTGCAGACACAGAGACACACACACACAGAGACACAGTAACACATCCCGACAGAGACAGACAGACACACATGCACGGAGAACACAGCTGGTGGAACACACACAGACAGACACAAACACAGCGTAACACATCCCGACAGGGACACACACAGACACACATGCACCGTGGACACATCCCATTGGGGACACACACACACACACATACACACACACACAGGGTGAACACATCCCAGCAGGGGTGAGATGCATCTGAGTCAGGCAGGAAAGCTGACCCCCACCTGGGCAGGTGACCCAGGGCAGCACACCCCCACCTGGGCAAGTGAGTAGCGTCTTCCCAACTCTACTGTAAGCAGGATGGTCAGAAACCTGGGAAGCGCAAGGATCCCATGCTGGACCCCACCCTAAGAGACTGCTGGTGGGGTGGAGGGGCACCCAGAAGGAGGATTTGGCGGGGCCCTGCAGGGGCAGGTGGGGTTACAGCCGGTCCACTGCCTACCCTGCTTGTTGGACTCTATAAACTGCCCCGACCTAATCTTCACCAGTTTAAGTCTCTCCAGGGCCTGGTGTGAATCTCGACACAGATAAAGCCTCACCGTCCTCCGACTCCTACTGGCGTGTGCTCCCAGCTTACCTGGGCAATCCGAGAGGCCGCTTCCCCTCTGGCCCCGCAAGACCCCCGTACTTCAGCATGTCTCGGTTGGATGTTTTCGGTAGCAGCGGACAGGAAAGGAGGTTTGGGGAAGGAGCAGGTCTGGACGGACCCACCTGTCAGGTGCTCAAAGTTCCCTCTGCCGAAGATGAGCTTCCTGTCCGGCGTTTTGGTGGACACGACCATTGTCTGCACCACGGACCAGCCCTCCAGCGTGTGCACCAGCGCTGTGGCCTCCGCCACCTGCCACTCGGCTGCGGGGACACAAGGGCCACCGTGAGAGATGCTTCCCTTCGGGGTAGGCCCGGGGACCCCGTCCACACCTGCCTGGGGAGGCCTCCTCCTGCCCTTGAGACAATCTCCCCGGAGAAGGCACCTTGAGCCGCCGTTTGTCCCCCGATATGACTCCGTCCCCCCAGGGCCTCTAAGTAGGAATCTGATGGGGGAAGGACGCCGGAGCCACAGCGGGACACGAGGGCGACCCTGCCTTACATGGAATTTGGGCTCCAGGCGGGCGCAGCAGGGAACCCGGGAGCTGCGGGTGCTCAGGGATTACTGAGGAACCACGGGCAGGTTTGGGGAGTAGAGAGGCAAGAGGTCTGCGCGCTGTTCTGAGCAGTTTGGGGCTTCATCTGTTCCAGGAATTGACCATTTTGGAAAACACCCGTAAAGAAAAACCACTCATCCACTACAGGAGCTTCCAAGAGAAAAATCAACGTTTTTGAGACTCTGGCACATGCAGCGACTTATTCATTTGCATTTCCTCCTGGGGGGGGTGCGGGGGTGGGGGGGGGTGGGGTGGGGTGGGGTGGGGTGGGGGGGGTGGGGGGGACTCGACACAGATTGGTCTGCTGGACGCCCTCCCTTCCCTGACCTCAAACACACCGTGCCTACCTCTAACCCAGGGCAAGAGAAACGTAGGTCCCAACGGCGAGAACCGCCCCGGCCCGGCCCACCCCACCCCACGGGCCCCACCCCATCCCACCCCATCCCACGGGCTCCACCCCATAAGCTCCGTCCCCGCACTTTTACCCCATAGGCCCCTCCCCCGAAGCCCCGCCCACGCACCTCCACCGATGACATCCTCCCCTGTTCCCCATAAGCCCCGCCCTTTCACCCATGGGCTCCTCCCCCGAACCCCGCCCACGCACCTCCACCTATGAGATCCTCCCTTCAGAGCCCCGCCCCCGCATCACCATCCATAAGCTCTTCCCCTCAGAGCCCCACGCCGTGGCATCTCCAACCATCAGATCCTCTCCTTAGAGCCTGGCCCCCTGAAGCCCCGCCCCTACGTCGCCACCTGAGCTCTTCCCCCTCGGAGCCCCGCTCCGGGTCTCCACCTATGAGATTCTCAGGTCAGAGCCCCGTCCCTGAATCTCTACCTATGAGCCTCCCCAGAGCCCCGCCCTTGCGTCGCCACCTATGATTCTCCCGAGTCCCGCCCCTGAATCTCCACCTATGAAATCCTTCCTGCAGAGCCCCGCCCTTGCGCCTCCACCTATGAGATTCTCCCCACAGAACCCCGCCCCTGAATCTCCACCTATGAGATCGTCCCTTCAGAGCCCCGCCCCTGAATCTTCACCTATGAGCCCCCTCCCCTCAGAGCCCCGCCCCCAGGTCTCCAGCTCCTGTTTCTCCCCCGAAAGCCCTGCCGCGGTCACCTCGAGTCATCTGCGGCTTCCCCGGGCCCCACTTGATGTCAGGGTGAACCAGACACACGCGCTGGGTCCCCGCCGGCAGCAGAGGCTCTCCCCGCAGCAGCTCCTCCTCAGCGTTCTCGTCCGCATCTTCCGGCTCCTCCTCGTCGTCTCCCGTGCGGCTTCGGCCGCCGTCCGCCCGCAGGCCCCGCCCTCCGCCCCACGGCCCCTCCAGATTCCCGGGGCTCCTGCGGCCGACAGAGGCGAGCGCGCGCGCGGGGCAGGACGGCGCGGCTGCCCGCGGAGCCGAGCGGCCGCGGCTCAAGAGCCGCAGCCCCGGGCGTACGGCGGCCCGCAGGGCCCACATGGCGCGTCTAGAGGCTGAGCGTTGGGGCGGGGGTTGCCCACAGGCCGCTCCTCCTCACGTGCTCGTGATTGGCGTGCGGCCGGGGCGGGCTCACCAGCGCCTCTCCCCGGCACAGGCCGTGCTCCTCATTGGTCATCTCGCGTCACGTGCTAGTGATTGGCGTGCAGCTGGGGCGTGCTCGCCAGCGCCTCTCCGCAGCATAGGGCGTGCTGCTCATTGGTTATCCCTTGTCACGTGCTGGTGATTGGCGTGCGGCCGGGGCGGGCTCCCTAGCGCCGAGCCCCGGCAGGGCGTGCTCCTCATTGGTCGCCCCTCATCAGGTGCTGGTGATTGGCACGCGCTGCCGGCGGGGGAGGCGGGGCCGGGCCGCTTCCTGTTCGGCGTGGGCGGCTCCTGGCCGACCCATCCCGCGGTGCAGCGGCCGGCCGGGTAGGCGCTAGGACCCCGAGCCTCGGCGGCGGCGGCGGCGGCGGCGCTGCCTTCACTCATCTCGTCCTCGCTCCCGTCCTACCCCGTTCCGCGCTGGGTGGAGTCCAAGTCTGATTGCGAGGGTCCGGAACGCCGCCTCGGGGGCTTGACTCCAGCCCCGGGGATCCAGAACGGCGCCCGGGGGTCCCTACGTCTGCCTTGGGGGCTCGAGTCCCTCCCTGGGCGTCCGTGACGTCGCCCAGGGGTCTCCACGTCTGCCCTGGAACCTGGAGAGCCGCCGTGGGGGTCCCGGAAGCCGCCCAGGAGTCCCCACGTGTGCCCTGGGGGCTCTTGTCCAGCTCTGGGGGTCCCGGACGCCACCCAGGGGGTCCCCACGTCTGCTTTGGGGGCTCGAGTCTAGCCCTGGGGGTCCTGGACGCCGCCTCGGCGTCCCCGCGTCTGCCTTGGGGGCTCGAGTCTCGCCCTGGGGGTCCCCGATGCCGCCTGGGGGTCCTCACGACTACCTTGGAGACTGGAGTTCCCCTTGGGAGTCCCGGACGCCACCCCGGAGTCACCGCGTCTAGCCTTGGGGGCTTGAGTCCAGCCCTGGGGGTCCCGGACGTCCCCGAGGAGCCCCCACGTCTGCCTTTGGGGCTTGAGTCCAGCCCTGGGGGTCCCGGACGTCGCCGAGGAGCCCCCACGTCTGCCTTTGGGGCTTGAGACCTGCTCTGGGGGTCCCGGACGCCGCCCAGGTGGGTCCCGACGTCTAGCTTTGGGGGCTTGAGTCCAGCCCTGTGGGTCCCCGGTGCCTCCCGGGGGTTCTCCTCGTCTGCCTTGGGGGTTGGGTCCAGCCCCAGGCGTCCTGACCACCGCCCAGGGGCCCCCAAGTCTGCCTGGGGGCCTCAAATCCAGTCCTGGGGGTCCCGGACGCCTCCCAGGGGTCCTCATATCTGCCGTGGGCCTCCAGTCCAGCCGTGAGGGTCCCGAATGCTGCCTTGGAGGGTGGAGTCCAGCTCTGAGGGTCCTGAAGTCAGCTTTGGGGGTTCGAACCCATCCATCCCAGGGGTCCCTGAGTCTACATTAGGGGCTGGAGTCCAGCCTTGAGGGTCTCCACTGCTGCCTTGGGGGCCTGGATGGGATCCAGCGGGTCTGAGTCCAGCCTCGGGAGCCCCTGCGGTGGAGCTCTTAGTGGGGCAGGGGCCTGGGAGATGCCAGGAGGATGAGAGCGGCGCCCCCCTGGTCCAGGGGACAGTAAGAGGCAGCCGGTCTCAGAGAAGCTCCCCCACAAACTGTTACCCGTGGTGTGCAGAGCGTCCTGCAACCCCAGCCCTCACCAGGATTTCTTGCGTTTTTCAGGAAATCGGTTGTGATTGGCATGTTCCTTAAGCGTCTGCAGGAAGCCGTGGCCTTTTTGGTATTTCAGGAGGGGTTGCTAACCCCCCTCCTTGTAGGATCGGGGTATCCCAGCTGCTAATTCCCCTCCTAACAGCCCTGCAGCGCCTGGATTGGAGGTGTGACAGGTGGCATTTTCGGCCCGAAGTCCCTAGGCAGGACAGGTGGCTGTAGCCTGCGCGTTCGTGTAAATTAACCTCCCTTTTTAGTTCTGTGAAGGGAGAACGCGATTAGTTTAAAATCACCCACGTGAAAGGGGTTCTTGATTAGCTTAAAATCACCTGGGTGTTTCGTTTTCTCGCAGTTGGCCTCTGAATGTTTATCCTACAGCTTCCTGCAAGCTCCAGTCTACCTTCTAAGGGAATAACGGGGCTCGCCTTTCTTTTTTTTTTTTTTTTTAAATAACCTTTATTTTTTAAAAGTTAGTATGTGCATTATAGGAAACCGAAAAACACAAGCAAAGAACAAAGTCATTCACAATCACAAGCAGTTTATAGTTTGACATATTCTTCTAGATCCTGTATGTAGGCACAACATCCAATTTTATGGGACTGAGACTGTACAGTATGTATCATATGCTTTTATCTAGAGGCGTGTTGCCATTTTTGTCTTATATGAAATTTTTGTCCCAAGAAAGGCAGGATTACATCTTTTTTTTTTTTTTTTTTTAGCAGTTTGAGTTGGTGTAGTGTATTCTTGGTTATCAAAATACTCATATAGCTTTGGGATTTTGAATTGGGGCTCGCCTTTCTACGTTACTTTACGTGGGAGTAGTTGTAAAACAGAATGGGAGAGAACGCGGGGATTGTGCAATAATGTAGCCACCGTTTGCATGTTGGGAGGCTGAGGTGGGAGGATCGCTTGAGCCCAGGAGTTTGACACCAGCCTGGGCAACATGGTAAGACCCCTTCTGTACCCCCCCAAAAAAAAAATTTTAGCTGGGCGTGGTGGTGGGTGCCTGTGGTCCCAGCTACTCGGGAGGCTGAGGTGGGAGGATCGCTTGAGCCCAGGAGTTTGACACCAGCCTGGGCAACATGGTAAGACCCCTTCTGTACCCCCCCCCCCAAAAAAAAAAATTTTAGCTGGGCGTGGTGGTGGGTGCCTGTGGTCCCAGCTACTTGGGACGCTGAGGTGGGAGGATTGCTTGAGCCCAGGAGTTTGACACCAGCCTGGGCAACATGGTAAGACCCCTTCTCTAACCCCTCAAAAAAAAAAAAATTTTTAGTCTGGCGTGGTGGTCGGTGCCTGTGGTCCCAGCTACTCGGGAGGCTGAGGTGGGAGAATCACCTGAGCCCAGGAGGTGGAGGCTGCAGTGAGCTTAGATTGCAGCACTGCGCTCCAGCCTGGGTGACAGAGACCCCATCTCAAACAAGAAGCACCAAAAGGTGTCTGAGGTCAGGCACGGTGGCTCACGCCTGTCATTCCAGCACTTTGGGAGGCCGAGGTGGGTGGATCACCTGAGGTCAGGAGTTTGAGACCAGCCTGGCCAACATGGAGAAACACTGACTCTACTAAATGTGCAAAAATTAGCTGGGCGTGGTGGCACATACCTGTAGTCTCAGCTACTCCAGAGGCTGAGGTAGGAGAATTGCTTGAGCCTGGGAGGTGGAAGTTGCAGTGAGCTGAGATTGTACCACTGCACTCCAGCCTGGGCCATAAAGCGAGAGCTTGACGGTGGAGTGGGGGTGTGGGATGGACCTTCTGTGGTCCCAGCTACTCGGGAGGCTGAGGTGGGAGGATTGCTTGAGCCCGGGAGTTTGACACCAGCATGGGCAACATGGTAAGAAACCCATATCTACAAAAAAAAAAAAAAAAAAGAATTAGCCGGGTGTGGTGTGTGGGTGCCTGTGGTCCCAGCTACACCATGAGTGGAATTGTGACGTGCACAGCCTGGGTAAATGGGGTTAGCTATATTCAGCCTTAAGGGGGCACATACCCTATTATTTCTAACACCACTGAACTCAGAATCGGGACCCAGATTCGCCGGGGCAGCGCGGGACGGAGGCCTCTCCTGGGCTCCGTCTTCCCTGTTAATAGACTGAGAGACGGAATGAGGGCGTCCCCAGGTGGTGAGCTCGGGGACGTGTGTGTAGCCATGATTATCCTTTAGTACCTGGTCCCCGTGCTCTCCGAGCCATCCAAGGGCTTCAGGAGGCCGCGCAGGAGGAGGGTCCGTAAGCGATTCCACGGACCACCACGCAGGCCCTGACCCCGCCAGGGGCCCTTTGGAGGGTGAGCCCTGCGTGTTGGGGGGATGATGGCTCCGGAGGGTGAGCTCTGGGATGAGAGGGGACGTGCAGGTGGCCGCATTGCAGACACAGCTGGCTCGGGACCTGGGCGCCACCTGGCGTCGACTCAGCTCGCTCCTGAGCTGTGCCTCTTCCTTGTCTTACATTGGGGATAAAAAGCCATAGATGACTGGGCGCGGTGGCTCAGACCTGTCATCCCAGCACTGTGGGATACCAATGCAGGAGGGTTGCCTCAGCCCAGGGGTTCGAGACCAGCCTGGCCAGCATAGCGAGACCCTCTTCTCTGTAACAATCTTTTTTTCTTTTTTCTTTTATTTGAAACGGTCTCGGTCTGTCACCCAGGCTGGAGTGCAATGGCACGATCTCGGCTCAGCGCAACCTCCGCCTCCCGGATTTAAGTGATTCTCCTGCCTCAGCCTCCTGAGTAGCTGGGATTACAGGTGTGCACCACTGTGCCCGGCTAATATTGTATTTTTAGTAGAGACGGGGTTTCACCATGTTGGCCAGGCTGGTCTCGAACTCCTGACCTCAGGGGATCCACCCGCCTCCACCTCCCAACGTGCTGGGATGACAGGTGTGAGCCACTGTGCCTGGCCCTGAGAAACTTAAAAATTAGCCGGGCCTGGTGGTGGGGCACCTGTCCTTCCAGCTGCTAGGGAGGCTGAGGCAGGAGGATCTCCTGAGTCTAGGAGGCTAACGCTGCTGTGAGCTGTGATTGCACCCCTGCACTGGCAGCTGGGGCAACAGAGTGAGACCCTCTGTCTAAAAACCTCATAGGAACGGATGTTTCCAGGGTGCGTGGTCTGTGTTGGGAGCTTCTCGCTGGACATAGATCTCTGCTGCTTTCCTTTTTTTTTTTTTTTTTGAGATGGAGTTTCGCTCCTGTTGCCCAGGCTGGAGTGCAATGGCGCGATCTCAGCTCACCGCAACCTCCGCCTCCTGGGTTCAAGCGATTTTCCCGGGTTCAAACGATTCTCCTGCCTCAGCCTTCCTGAGTAGCTGGGATTACAGGTGTGCACCACCATGCCCGGCTAATTTTTATTTTTAGTAGAGACGGGGTTTCTCCATGTTGGTCAGGCTGGTCTTGAACTCCCGACGTCAGGTGATCCACCCGCCTCGGCCTCCCAGAGTGCTGGGATGACAGGCGTGAGCCACCGCGCCCGGCTTCTTTCAGGTTTTTATATGTAACTTTGCCGCTCAGTCGGTACTGAAGCCGTTATGTGGAGGCCTGCCTGGTGAGATGTGGCCGCCACAGTGTGGCTGGTATTCGAAACACACAGGAGGCCGCAGCCAGCTTAGCAGAAACACCAGGGCTTTCGGAACTTGGTTTTGAGAGTTTCCTGTTTTCTTGACTTTCATATACCATTGATGTAATGACTGTTGGTGGGGAAAAAGCTATTAAAGATTCCTGTGGATGGTGAGATGACCTTGGTTTCAGAAACACCGAGACATAGAGAATTGCGCATTTTAGAATCCAGTAAATCTACGCTGGGCACGGTGGCTCATGCCTGTCATCCCAGCACTTTGGGAGGCCGAGGTAGGTGGATCACCTGAGGTCAGGAGTTCGAGACCAACCTGGCCAACATAGTGAGAACCTGTCTCTACTAAAAATACAAAAAATTAGCCGGGCGTGCTGGCAGGTGCCTGTAATCCCAGCTGCTCTGGAAGCTGAGGTGGGAGAATTGCTTGAACCCGGGAGGCAGAGGTTGCAGTGAGCTGAGACCATGCCGCTGTACTCCAGCCTGGGTGACAGGGCGAGTCTCCATCTAAAAAAAAAAAAAAAAAAAAAAAAATCTGATCATTTACCTGTGCGCCTTTAAAAAAAAAAAAAAAACAAAACCGGGTGCAGTGGCTCACGCCTGTCATCCCAGCACTTTGGGAGGCTGAGGTGGGCGGATCACGAGGTCAGGAGTTTAAGACCAGCCTGGCTAATTTGGTGAAACCCTGTCTCTACTAAAAATACAAAAAATTAGCCGGGTGTGGTGGCAGGTGCCTGTAGTCCCAGCTACTCAGGAGGCTGAGGCGGGAGAATGGCGTGAACCCAGGAGGCGGAGCTTGCAGCGAGCTGAGATTGCAGCATTGCACTCCAGCCTGGGCGACAGAGTGAGACTCTGTCTCAAAAAAAAAAAAAAAAGATTGGGTTGATATTTTACCTACTATAATCTTATATGTTTGCAATTTCCTGTCATTGAGTTTTATAACTTTCTGCTCTCCGCTGACAAAAACATTTAAAATGTCTCATGGCAGTCTGTGTTCTTAAAATTGAAACTGTTTATCCATAGCCCTTGAGAGAAGGGTTTAATGTGAGTTGGTTGGGAGTGACCGTTGTCTGTTTTTTTGAGACAGAGTGTCGCTCGCTCGCCCAGGCTGGAGTGTAGTGGCGCGATCTCGGCTCACTGCAAACTCTGCCTTCCAGGTTCAAGTGATCCTTCTGCCCCAGCCCTCCAGCTAGCTTGGATTACAAACATGCACCACCACACCTGGCTAACTTTTGTATTTTTGGTAGAGACAGCGTTTTACCACGTTGGCCAGGCTGGTCTCGAACTCCTGACCTCAGGTGATCCGCCTGCCTCAGCCTCCCAAAGTGCTGGGATTACAGGTGTGAGCCACCGCGCCCGGCCCCGGATTCTATTTCTTAAACTGCAGGAAATACTAAATACTTTACGTGCGTATGTTTCTCATTTCATTTTCCTACAGGAATAATTGGAGAGTGAGTTGCTGAGATTTCTTTTTTGGGGGGGGGGGACGGAGTTTTGCTCTTGTTGCCCAGACTGGAGTGCAGTGGCGTGATCTCGGCTCACTGCAACCTCCCCCTCCCGGGTTCAAGCGATTCTCCTGCCTCAGCCTCCCGGGTAGCTGGGATTACAGGCACGCACCACCATGCCTGGCTAATTTTTGTATTATTAGTACAGATGGGGTTTTTCACCATATTGACCAGGCTGGTCTCAAGCTCCTGACCTCAGGTGATCTGCCCGCCTCGGCCTCCCAAAGTGCTGGGATGACAGGCGTGAGCCACCACACCCGGCCAAGGGGGTGGCTGTTTTATAACCAGTTTGCAAGTTTGTTTTTCTCGTGTGTGAGAGGAAAATCTCCTCATGATATGGTGAAGCCGTCGTCTGTTTTGGAAGACGGTGGTAAGTTCTCCTAAAAGCGAACGCAGAAGGAAATAAAAATGACTGACAATTAGATCGTACAAAGATGAGCATTGTTTTTATTTATTTATTTTTTTTGAGACGGAGTCTTGTTCTGTCGCCCAGGCTGGAGTGCAGTGGCGCGATCTTGGCTCACTGCAACCTCTGCCTTCCGGGTTCAAGTGATTCTCCTGCCTCAGCCTCCTGAGAAGCTAGAATTACAGGCGCCTGCCACCTTGCCTAGCTAATTTTTGTATTTTTAGTGGAGACGGGGTTTCACCATGTTGGCCAGGCTGGTCTCGAACTCCTGACCTCAGGTGATCCACCTGCCTCGGCCTCCCAAAGTGCTGGGATTACAGGTGTGAGCCACCATGCCCGGCCCCGGATTCTATTTCTTAAACTGCAGGAAATACTAAATACTTTACGTGCGTATGTTTCTCATTTCATTTTCCTACAGGAATAATTGGAGAGTGAGTTGCTGAGATTTCTTTTCATTTTTATTCTCTTGGTCCTCATCATGCAAATGGTTAAATGGTTTTTTTTTTTTTTTTTTAAACAGGGTCTCGCTCTGTCACCCAGGCTGGAGTGCAGTGGCGTGATCTCGGCTCACTGCAACCTCCGCCTCCCGGGTTCAAGCGATTCTCCCGCCTCAGCCTCCCGAGGAGCTGGGATCACAGGTGTGCACCACCGCGTCCGTCTCATTGTTAAATTTTTCCTAGAGACGAGGTTTCGCCACGTTGCCCAGGCTGGTCTCAAACCCCTGAGCTCAGGTGATCCCCCCACCTCGGCCTCCGAAGGCGCTGGGCTTCCAGGCGTGCAGAGGGCTCTTCGTCTACACGCATCACTGGATTTTCTACCCACGGGGACACGTGACCCCAGCGAGGTGGTCAGGGAGTCGTCGCCGGCCGGCGCTGCAGCCCAGGGATGATGACGGCTCTAGGAGGTTGGTTGTGGAGCACAGATGCCGGCGGTGTGGGCACGAGGCCCTGCACCTGCGTTTCTCCTGCACAGGCCCTGGAACCCCGGGATGGGATCGCTGTGGAGTGATGAAGTCAGTGGGCTCTCGGCGAGGCTGGCGGATGGGAGTCGGCAGCATCCGGGCTGGGCCCCTGAGGCTTGGCTCCCTCTCTGCACCCCAGGGGTCCCACAGGCTGGTGACAGCGCGACTGAAGGCCACGCTCCAGTCAGGAGGCCGTCCCACGTGTGACCCCAGGTCTTCGCGCCCACTCCTGACCCAGGGTCCTGGCCTTCCACGTGTGACCCTGGTTCCGGCACTTGTCCCCGCCCCCTCTGTCCTGTTCCCCTCCTCTCTCCCCATGCCCCCTCCTCTTTCCCCATCTCCCCTCCCCTCCCCCCGACCCCCCTCCCCTCCCCCGACCCCCCTTCCCCTCTCCCCGTCCCGCCCTTCCCCTCTCCCCGTCCCGCCCTTCCCCTCTCCCCGTCCCGCCCTTCCCCTCTCCCCGTCCCGCCCTTCCCCTCTCCCCGTCCCCCCCTTCCCCTCTCCCCGTCCCCCCCTTCCCCTCTCCCCGTCCCCCCCTTCCCCTCTCCCCGTCCCCCCCTTCCCCTCTCCCCGTCCCCCCCTTCCCCTCTCCCCGTCCCCCCCTTCCCCTCTCCCCGTCCCCCCCTTCCCCTCTCCCCGTCCCCCCCTTCCCCTCTCCCCGTCCCCCCCTTCCCCTCTCCCCGTCCCCCCCTTCCCCTCTCCCCGTCCCCCCCTTCCCCTCTCCCCGTCCCCCCCTTCCCCTCTCCCCGTCCCCCCCTTCCCCTCTCCACGTCCCCCCTTCCCCTCTCCACGTCCCCCCCTTCCCCTCTCCACGTCCCCCCCTTCCCCTCTCCCCGTCCCCCCCTTCCCCTCTCCCCGTCCCCCCCTTCCCCTCTCCCCGTCCCCCCCTTCCCCTCTCCACGTCCCCCCCTTCCCCTCTCCACGTCCCCCCCTTCCCCTCTCCACGTCCCCCCCTTCCCCTCTCCCCGTCCCCCCCTTCCCCTCTCCCCGTCCCCCCCTTCCCCTCTCCCCGTCCCCCCCTTCCCCTCTCCACGTCCCCCCCTTCCCCTCTCCACGTCCCCCCCTTCCCCTCTCCACGTCCCCCCCTTCCCCTCTCCACGTCCCCCCCTTCCCCTCTCCACGTCCCCCCCTTCCCCTCTCCCCGTCCCCCCCTTCCCCTCTCCCCGTCCCCCCCTTCCCCTCTCCCCGTCCCGCCCTTCCCCTCTCCCCGTCCCTTCTCTCCCTTGAGTTCTTGGGTGGTCCTGGCCGCACGCCTACCTGGCGGCCCCATCCCTTCCTTCAGGGCAGGGACAGCCAATGCCCGGCACCTCCCCCTTCGCTTTTCTGCCTCTGCCCCCTCCCCACATAGGCCTGGCATCCCCTGGACTCCTGTAGGCCCAGCTGTAGTCTTAAGAAGTCAGTGTGTCCCACAGCCCTGAAAGGTTGGGGTACCCTCCGGCCGTCATGTTCTGGGCACCCTATAGTCCTAAAGGGTCAGGGTACCCCATGGCTGTCATGTTTAGAGTACCCCGTAGTCCTAAAGGATTGGGGGCACCCCACATCCCTGGTGTTCAGGGCACCCTGTAGTCCTAAAGGATTGGGGGCACCCCACATCCCTGGTGTTCAGGGCACCTCATAGTCCTAAAAGGTCGGGGTACCCCCGGATGAGGGGCGGTCAGGAGGGTCAGGGCCTGGGTGGACATCCTGTCATCCTACCCTGTGGGCCACGCCCTGTGTCCCTGACTCTGACATTGGGTGAGGTGAGGACGGGGCAGGTTTCTGTGGCACATTTATTTATTTAGAGACAGAGTCTCGCTCTTGTCACCCAGGCTGGGATGCACCGGTGCGATCTCAGCTCACTGCAACCTCCGCCTCCCGGGTTCAAGCGATTCACCTGCCTCAGCCTCCCGAGTGCCCGCCACCACGTCCGGCTAATTTTAGTAGAGACGGGGTTTCACCCCGTTGGCCACGCTGGTCTTGTACTCCTGGCCTCCGGTGATCCGCCCGCCCTGGCCTCCTCAAGTGCTGGGATGACAGGCGTGAGCCGCTGCGCCCGGCCCCCATGGCACTTCGAGTCCCACGTTGCAGGTAGGTTTTGTCAACTTTCTGGTCAGCACACCCGTGTGCATAGCTTGATTCATTGTGTGGCCAAGCTGAGATCACTTAAGCCCAGGACCAGCCTGGGCACCATAGTGGGACCCTAGGTTTTCCTTTTCTTTTTTTTTTTTTTTTGAGACAGAGTCTCGCTCTGTCGCCCAGGCGGGAGTGCAGTGGCACGATCTCAGCTCACTGCAAGCTCCACCTCCCGGGTTCACGCCATCCTCCTGCCTCAGCCTCCCGAGTAGTTGGGACTACAGGCACCTGCCACCGTGCCCGGCTAATTTTTTGTGTTTTTAGTAGAGACGGGGTTTCACCGTGTTGGCCAGGCTGGTCTCAATCTCCTGACCTCAAGCGATCCGCCCGCCTTGGCCTCCCAAAGTGCTGGGATTACAGGCATGAGCCACCTTGCCTGGCGGGACCCGTTTTCTATTAAAAAGGCCGGGCACAGTGGCTCACGCCTGTAATCCCAGCAATTTTGGAGGCTGAGGCGGGTGGATCTCTTGAGGTCAGGAGTTCGAGACCAGCCCGGCCAACACGGAGAAACCCCGTCTCGACTGAAAATACAAAAATTAGCCGGGCATGGTGGAGGGCGCCTGTAGTCCCAGCTACTCGGGAGGCTGAGGCAGGAGAATCGCTTGAACCCAGAAGGCAGAGGCTGCAGTGAGCCGAGATCACACCATTGCACTCCAGCCTGGGCGACAGCGTGAGACCGTCTCAAACAAAAGACAGGCACAGCATGGAGTTTGCCTTTCTGGAATCGCTATAGCTAGGGGGCTGCCTCCCTAAGCCCCACTTCTCTGAGTCTCCTGCAAGGTTTGTGTGAGTGCCTGGGGACCGAGGCCCTGGTGAGGAGGACGGGGGCTCGGGGGCCTCTGTGACCTGGGGGAGGGGCTGCTGTGTCCCCCTGTGGTCGCACCTGTGGGCTGTTGGCCATAGGTACCGCTCAGGCCGGTCTTGGTTGCAGGGCAAGGGCCTGTGTGCTGGGGGCTGAGGGACCGGGCCTAGAAGCCCTGTTGTGGGGAGGCCTGTGGGGGGCTTGTCCAAGCGGGACCTCCTTGTCCCTGCACCGCTGGGGTCGTCCTTCCCGACAGGGCCTCATCCCCTCCTATGGCTGCTCCGTGAGGTCGGGCAGCACCGCGCTAGGGAGATGGGGTGGCTCTGTCCATGCAGAGGGGCTGTTCTCTGGGGCAGAGGCGGGCAGGACCCCCTCGTGGCCAGGCCCCCCCCCCCCGCCTTGTGGTCAGGACCCCCCCGCCTTGTATTCAGGACCCACTCATGGTCAGACCCACTCGTGGCGGCCGGGGCTGCTGTGGGAGCTGATACCGGGGGGGAGACAGCTACGCCATGGTGAGGACACGGGCCAGGGGAGGCTGCAGCCGACGGCCAGGCCCCCGTGCAGAAGACCCGGGGCAGCCCCCGCCCAGGAGCTGCGCAGACACGTGCTGGGGCCGCTGTGCCACTGAGACCCGAACGGCTGCTCCCCAGGCTCTGAGTGGCGTGTGCGGCAGCCAAGGCTGGGGGAGCTGTGACTTCTACACACGGTGCCGGGGTGGAGGGATCCCTGCCCTGCCAGGGTCTGCCCGTGGGTCGTGGGGAACATGGTTCGAGGCCCCTCTGCTGTAGCCATGCAGCAGCGTCTTGCCGGGTGAGTGGCCTTGTCTGCAGGCTTCAGACCCAGCAGGGCCGTTTGTGCCACGTGGGGTCTGCGCCGGCCCAGGGGCCGCATCTCCGTCAGCCGCAGGATGTGTGTGTCGGGGCTGCAGCAGACGGGGCTTCTGTGCCATGTGGGGTCCGACCCCTCGGCCTGGGCAGGGGCGCCCGTGGGCACCGTGCTGGGGATGACCCCCGGCTCCTGCTCCTTCCCCGGCTCCTGCTCCTTCCCCGGCTCCTGCTCCTTCCCCGGCTCCTGCTCCTTCCCCGGCTCTGAGTCATAAAGGCTTCCCGCTCCCCCGGGAGCCGTGTCTCCTCTAGGAACTGCTGGGCGCGGCTGGGTCTGGCTCTGCCTCATTCCTGCATCTGAAGCCCGCCAGTTCTCCCACAACTCCCTTCTCTTCCATCTCCTCCGTCTCCCCCGACCTCTCCGTCTCCCCCCTCCCCTCCGTCTTGCCCGTCTCCATCTCCTCCATCTCTCCCTTCTCCATCTCCTCCGTCTCGTGGCTGTCCAGGCCCCGTCCCTCCGCAGGCTGGGTCCCCCCTTGTTCTGGGCAGGGCTCTCAGTGCCGGTCTGGTGCCTGTGCTGGGAACCTGTGGTGCCCGTCACCTCTGCTCCCCGTCACCTCTGCTCCACGTCACCTCTGCTCCCCGTCACCTCTGCTCCCCGTCACCTCTGCTCCACCTCGAGGAGCTGTGTCCTGTCCCACGAGGAGGCGCCCCGGGACCTCAGGGCTGCAGAGGCCACGGCTGGGTCCGACTCTGCCTCATCCCTGTATCCCATGCCCCCCAGTTCTCCCCCAGTTCTCCCCCATCTCCCCCTCTCCATCTCCTCTGTCTCCCCCGTCTCATGGCTCTCCAGGCCCCGTCCCCCCACCAGGCTGGGTCCCCTTATTCTGGGGAGCCCGTCTTGCCATGCCCGTCCTTGCCGCCCCTCAGGACAGCGCTGTGGATGCCGGTCTGGTGCCGGCGCTGGGAGCCTGTGGCGCCCGTCACCCCTCCTGCACCTTGAGCAGCTGTGTCTTGTCCCGTGAGGAGGTGCCCGGGGACCTCAGGGCTGTGGCCGGCACCTTTCATGGTCCTCCCGGAACAGAGCTCATGCTGCTGCTCCTGGGTGAACCCGGGGCTGCCCCTGTGAACACTCTTGGGTCTGACACGAAGGCACCCCGTGAGGGAGGGGTGGGGTGGGGTGGGTCCCTGCTCGGGGATCTCCAAGTGTCTACGGCCACGAAATGCGGGGGACCCAGGATTGTCATTCAGAGGGTGAGGTGCCGAGCCCTGGACCATCCTGGCTTCTGGCTGGACGCTGGCCACGGTCAGGGTGACCCGGGTGCTTGTTTTGTGGGGTCCCTGGCCCCCTGCACACGTGAGCTCTCGGGGGAATGGACCCCCAGAACACGTGGAGGGCATGACTGCTGGGCTCTGGGTCTCCCCGCAGCGCCGCCGTCCACGAGGACCCCCGACAGGACCCCCCCCCCACTTCTCCGGCAAAGGCGAGGGTGTGCACGCCCGGCCCCGGCACAGCCCAGGGCATCTGGGGTTAGGGCTAGGGAAGGACGGGGCGCTTGGGGGAATGCGGTGGGTACGGGGATGTCGGAGGATGCTCAGGGGCTGGGCAGGGGCCTCACCAGCGACGTGGGTGGGGGATGCTGTCTTTCCTTTCATGGCCCCAGGGAGGCCTCTGATGTGTCAGCCTTGAACCCTAACTGGGGGGCTCCTAGTGTCAGTGTGGGAGGCTGAGGGCGCCGGTCAGAGGTGAACCCCCCACTTCTGGCCCCTCCCATGACCGTGGGCTCCGGCTCATAGGGGGGTGGGGGGGGGGGTGTCCAGAGGTGATGTGTGGCGGACATGGTCTCCCAGAGGGGCTCCCCGGAGCTCGGGGATGGGGGCGGGGTGGGCCCTGCAGGCCGTGGCTCCTGGTGTCATTTCCCTGCAGCAGCCACAGTCGGACCCTCCTGCCCTGCACCTGTCCTGTTGTTGGGGGTCTTGACCCTTCGCAGACCCAGGTGGGGGCGTCCGGGACACACTGACACCTTGGGGACAGCGGCCATTCCCCTGGGAGGTGGTGCCTCGTCTACCCACCACCTGGAGCCCCCGCAGTCTCTCCTCAGGGGTCACGGGACCACCCTGTGCGTCCACCTTCACAGCGACGGCTGCCGTTGGATGAACGGGGTGTGTGTGCTGCTCTCGGGGTGGTCCCGGCTTGGCCCTGCCCTCCCCTCCCCAAGTGCACAGGGCTGCCCTGCCCTGCTGTGTGGACGCTGCCATCTCCGTTTCCTGAGGGAGTGTTTTGTGTGAGGACGGGGTTGTTCCCATGGTCACCACTTGTGACCCTCCCCTGCCTGTGGAGGGAGCAGAGCTGGGCCTGGGCTCATCCGTGTTGGGTGCCCCTGGGGTGCTTGTGGCCTCCCCTGCACACGGGGCTCCTCCTGGTGGGGCCTCCGAACTCCCTCATTTAGGTGTCTCCCAGGTGTGGACGTCCCCACTCCGGCGCGGGCTCCTTCCTTCTGGGGTCGTTTGTGGAACGGGGCCTGGGTCCGTGGCTCCGGGAGGGAATGGCCCGAGGGTGGGGTCCCCCTGGCTGGGGAGGGGGCCCCCGCAGAGAGGCCCAGGCTGCACCCCGAGGCGTCTGGCGTGGCCGCGGTCCCCCTCCAGCACCGACGCTTGTAAATCCTGGACGGAGCTGAGCCCGTGGCTGAAACTCCTCCAAACGTTCAAACACACAAGCGCGATCTCCAGAAACGCTTTTGTACATTTACACAAAACATTCACACAGCCTGTGGCGGAGGCTCCCGTCCAGGACTGAGGCGCCCGGGAGCCGCCGGTCACCGTTGTGCCCACAGGGACCCTTTCCAGAGACGCAGGCCCCAGAACGGAGGCCGGGTCGGGAACGGCAAGTGCCGGAGGGTGTCCCTGTGGGAACCCGTCCCATTCACCAGCGGCCCTACGTGTCCCCCGGGCACAGAGTTCTGGGCAGGTCCAGCCACGAACCCACCGCGGCCCTCAACACGCTTCTGTGAATAAATAAAAATTTATCATCCCGTACAAACGCACTCATTTTCCACAACAGTTTTTACACGAGCCGCGGTGTCCCGGTGGTGGCCGTGGCACGTGGGGAGCGGCCCCGCGGCGGCGTCACAGCGGCTCCAGGTCCTCGTCCCCACACGTGTACTCGTACAGGTCCACGGCGCCCAGCGGTGAGGGCGCCTCGAAGAAGGGCCTCTGGGCCAGCGGGGACCGCAGCGCACTCAGCTTCTGCTCCACAGGGCTGAGCTCGGCCTCGAACCTGCAACGAGGGGATGGTGAAGACGTGGCCAGTGGCGCGGAGCGGGCCCTGGGCCGTTTTCTGGGAAACGCAGGCTGCTCGGCGGCCAACCTCCAGCACGAGACAGTCCCCTGAGCCGACCTCGAGCTCCAGCCGCTGAGCCAGCAACGCGCTCCTGGCTGAGAACGCCGGCTCCACGCACGCTCCCGGGGGAGGGGCCAGCGGTGCAGGTGAAAACCCACCCAGGACGGGACGGAGCCCCAGGCGTGAGCTCCACACAGAGGACCCGGGCGGGCGCGTCTTTTCCCCAGAGCGATACGACGGCGACTCTCAGAGGGCAGCCTCCGAGCTGCACGGGGGCCTGTGTTTACAACTGGGTCACGGTGTCCACACGGGACCATGGTTTAGACACATTCTCCCAAAACACAGAAACTCCCCATGGAGGCCACCACTTCCGTTCTGAGCAGAACACGCAGCAGTGCGAGGACTGGACGCGCGCCTTCCCTTAAGGTCTCGGCAGTGACGTCGGGCACTGCTCCGGGGAACCCAGCGCGGCCACCGACCACACAGACGCTCAGAGATCCTGTGGGGACACCTCTGCTTTCCAAGACGCCCCCCACAGCCTGGCATAGAGCTCCCCGCGGTCACCCCCACGGACCTGAGCTCCCACTGCCGGAGCAGGCGTGGACACGGTGAAGGCAGTCGACCCCAGCGTGCTGCTGGCTGTGCTGCGGACACAAAGCCGGGCGGCCGTGGGGGTGGACTCTGGTCAGGTGGGGAGCAGAGGTGAGAGACGGTGGTGGGGACAGGCGCACACCCATCCAGGCTAGGTCTGGGGGCCACGGCTGCCTTAGGGTGTCCGACAGGAGAAGGCAGAGACTGGGAAGTTGTGGGGACCCAGAGGTTGGCTGCCAGGTCAGAGCCAGTGTGCAAACAATGACCACGAGGAGGACAGACACACAGGACAGACGGCCCAGGGTGGGCCGCGGGGGCCCTGTGCTGCTTGGCAGGTATCGGACGGGGCAGCTGATGGGAGAGCAGGGGTTAAAATGCACGTCCATGGAACCCGTGGGTCGGGAACCCAACGGTAACCAGAAACTATTTTGAGCTGCACCAAAATGAGAAGGCCGCGGGCTGCGGTGTCCGTGGCCCATGTCGCTGCCTGAAGATACTCAAGGAAAACAGCAGAACAAAGGGGAGAAACACCCGTGGTTCCCTGGGAAGAGGAGTGAACCTCGTCGGCCCCTCGCCTCACTGATCACACACAGACAAGTCAGTATCAGGAACGTGAGAGACGCTATCACTGGATTCTGCAGACATCAGAGTCACGAGCAGGAAATACCAACAATAACCCACTGATGGGAACGGGCAAGTTTCTGAAACACACAAACCAGCAAAGCTCACTCAAAGCTGGGCGGGGGCTCACGTCTGTAATTCCGGCACTTTGGGAGGCCGAGGATGGAGGATCACCTGAGGTCGGGAGTTCGAAACCAGCCTGGCCAACATGGAGAAACCCTGTCTCTACTAAAAATACAAAAATTATCCTGGTGTGGTGGCGTGTGCCTGTAATCCCAGCACTCTGGGAGGCCGAGGCGGGTGGATCACATGAGGTCGGGAGTTCGAGACCAGCCTGGCCACCATGGGGAAACCCCGTCTCTACTAAAAATACAAAAATTAGCCGGGGGTGGTGGTGTGCGCCTGTAGTCCCGGCTACTCGGGAGGCTGAGGCAGGAGAATTGCTTGAACCCAGGAGGTGGAGGTTGCAGTGAGCAGAGATCGCGCCACTGCACTCCAGCCTGGGTGACAAGAGTGAAACTCTGTCTCAAAAAAAAAAAAAAACAAAAAAAACCCAACAAAACAAGAAAACCAGGCCCACTTGGGGTCACTGGTGAATTTACCAGAGATTTAGGGAAGAAGTAACAGGTCCTCTATACAAACTCTTCCAGAAACTAAGGGGAGAGAATACTGCCCCCCATTCCATAAGCCAGCATTACTCTGATACCAAAGCCAGACCGAGAAAAGCCACTGGCCGGGCGCGGTGGCTCACGCCTGCAATCCCAGCACTTTGGGAGGCCGAGGTGGGAGGATCATGTGAGCCCCGGAGTTTGAGACCAGCCCGGGCAACATGGCAAGACTCTGTCTCTAAAAAACCAAAAAATTAGCTGGGCATGGAGGCACAGTCCTGTAGTCCCGGGTGCTCAGGGGGCCGAGGGTGGAGGACCGCTTGAGCCCAGGAGGTTGAGGCTGCAGTGAGCTGAGATCCCGCCACCACCCTCTAGCCTGGGTGGCAGAGTGAGACCCTGTCTCAAAAAAAATAATAAACTACTACAGATAATCTCTGCAAAGAGAATCCAGTAATATGTGAGGATAACATATGACTCGGCGAGATCTATCCTGGGAACACGAGGCTGGCTGAAAATGACTCGGTGTAACTCACTGTATGGACACACAGAGGAACCATGGAGCGAAAGCATCTGAGAAATTCGGCCCCCACTGTGAGAAAAAGCCCCCGCAGACCAGGAACAGGCTAGGACATCCTCGCCAATGAGCGTGCTTACCGCTGCGTGAGGGGAGACGTCCCCCAGGACTGGGAACGAGGACGGCACACAAACCAGCAGGGCTCACTCAAGGCTGGCCGTGGTCTGCCCTGACATCCACCACATCACCCTGCGGGTTCCAGGCCGTGCAGCGGGCAAGAGAAAGGAAGTAACGTACACAGAGGGGTGAAAAGGAAGTAACGTACACAGAGGAGTGAAAAGGAAGTAACGTACACAGAGGGGTGAAAAGGAAGACGAGAAACAGACCCACTGACAGACATGGGCTGTCCACGCAGAAAACCCCAAAGAACCGACAGAGCTTTGAGATCCAGTAAGTGCGTTTCATGAACGTGCAAAACACAAGGTCAATAAATTCTATATGCTAGCAACAAACAACTGGAAACGGGAACCTTAAAAGCACCGTTGACGACAGGAAAACGTCAGGAAACACTCAGAAGTCTCAGAACATTCGCATCAAGTGTACACGGAAAGCTACAAAAATCCTGCCGAGACACGGACGGTGCCCGTGGACTGGGCCTCCCGCGGCTATGAAGACGGCAGCTGGGCCCACAGGGATCCATTCACTCAGCAAGATCTCACTCAAAAGTTCAGACTTTTTGTTTTTGTCTTTGTTTTGGAAATGGAGTTTCGCTCTCGTTGCCCAGGCTGGAGTGCAGTGGCGTGATCCTGGCTCACGGCAACCTCCACCTCCCGAGTAGCTGGGATTACAGGCGTGTGCCATCATCCCTGGCTTTTTTTTTTTTTTTTTAAACAGGCTCTCGCTGTTGCCCAGGCTGGAGTGCCGTGGCACGATCTCCACTCACTGCAAGCTCCGCCTCCTGGGTTCACGCCATTCTCCTGCCTCAGCCTCCCGAGTAGCTGGGACTACAGGCATGTGCCACCATCCCTGGCTTTTTTTTTTTTTTTTGAGACGGAGTCTTGCTCTGTTGCCCAGGCTGGAGTGCAGTGGTGCGGTCTCAGCTCACTGCAAGCTCCGCCTCCCGGGTTCACGCCATTCTCCTGCCTCAGCCTCCCGAGTAGCTGGGACTACAGGCGCCCTCCACCACGCCCGGCTAATTTTTTGTATTTTTAGTAGAGAAGGGGTTTCACCACGTTAGCCAGGATGGTCTCGATCTCCTGACCTCGTGATCCACCCGCCTCGGCCTCCCAAAGTGCTGGGATTACAGGCATGAGCCACCGCGCCCGGCCTGAAAGAGCTTATTCTCATGTGTTTTCATACAAAGGCAAAGAAACCAGAATAGCCAACATAGCACGGGACAGAAGCAGCACTGAGCAGCTCAGCACAGGATGGCAAAAGTGACCACATCGCTCCAGCGTGCACCCCGGGAGGCCGGTGGGGGCCACAGTCCACGTGGTCTCGGGACCCGCGCTCACCACGTCAGAGTCCAACACATGTTCCCACGGGACGGCAGAGCAAGGACGGGCTGAGTCTAAGATTCACACACAGGCAGCCCAACACCAGAATGGCCCCGACAGTTCCCCACGGTGCCCGAGTCGGAGGCTTCTCACCACAGTCAGCTCTGCCGCGGGAACGGACAGACGCGTGCAGCAGTGGGACGGAGGAAGGCTCCGGAACGCAGCCTGCACACGGCACAGTCACAATGCCGAGGCAACGCTGCAGCCTGCAAAGCTGGTGCTAGGGCAGTCAGACACCCACATACCACAAGGGGAACCTCAATCCGAGCTTCACACCCCACAGGGAAGGTTACTCAAGCGGACCCCAGACCAAAACGCAAAACATCGCAGAGGAAAATCTTTGTGGCTTTGGATTCAGGAACGAATTCTTAGATATGACACCAAAAACACCGCTGTAAAAATAACCAGTCAGTGTCTCCTCCTCCAAATTGAGAACATCTCCGAGACACCATGTGAAGAGGGAGTGAAAACATACGTCACAAACTGGGAAAAAGGCGAACACGTCGCAAACGAAGGGTTTGTATCCTGAAGACACGAAGAACCCTCACGCTCTGTGAGAAAACAACCAGCCCATGGCCTCTCGGGGCCTCCAAGGCTGAGGCCGAAGTGGGGGCTGGAATGGCCATGGGCCCCGCAGCCTGCCCGGCAGGTGCCAGCCGTGGGATAAGGACAGATGTCGTTGGGGAAACACGTCTCGACTCGGCCTCCCCGTGCTGGGCCTGATGTGCGAAGCCTCACGCCCAGGATCACAGAACCCCACGTGGGGGACAACGGGCGGGGGGCTCCCGGGTCCCGCCACTGAGCTGCGGTAAACAGGGGGTGCCGCAGGGAGACTGCACCGAGGCCCGGCCCTGTCATCGGCTGTCCTTACCTCACCGGCCCCGTGTCAGGTCTCACCCCGCCCCTCCATGTCCGCATGCCCCACCTCACTGGCCCCGCATTCCCCAGCTGCACACACACCCGTCCCCCCACTCACCCGTCCCCCCACTCACCCGTCCTCCCAGGGCTCTCCCGTGGTCTCCTCGGCCACCAGGATGTCATACTCCTCGGCCGCGTACTTCTCCCAGTCCGAGAGCTCGGGGCCGCCACTGTCACCGTCCTGGAGGAAGCACAAGGGTTATGTACACGGCGTGGCTCGGCCCAGCCCGCGTGCCCGCCGCACTCACCCTGAGCAGGGAAATCTGCTCTTTCTGCTCGTGGTCGAGGTACTTCTCGATGTTGAAGAAGGTGTCGAAGAAGACGTTGGCCAGCTTGCAGCGCTTCAGGTCCTGCAGCGTGATCTTCCCTGCGGGGAGGGGAGTGCGTCCAAGGCGCGTGAGCCCGGCCTCACCTTCGGGGCCTGGGTGTGGGGTGCGTGCGTCCTGTCACACGTGCTTAAGGACGCGGCACGAAGCTCCGGGATCTCACGCCACGTGTTTGACGTGAAAGGCGGACACGCGACTGTCCCGGTTCTGGGTGGGGACTGAGGCGTGGGAGGCCGTGACGCGGAGGTGGCTAGGGGCCACCAGTGCCCCAAGGACGCGTGGACTGGGACGTGGAGCTGGGAGGCGCGGCCAGCAGGGGCGACCCTGGATCTGAAATTCCAGAGAACGGAGCTCCCCGTGCAGACAGAGGCCAGAGGGTGTCCCGGGGACACTGAGCAGCAGGAGGAGCCCCACGGCCAGGGAGGGGCAGGGCAGCAGGGCGGTGCCCGGGCTTCAGAGCCATTTCCAAAGTGAAAGTCCCAGAGCTGGATTCTGAGATGCAGAAGGAAGCCAGGCGGCGTGGACGGTGGGGCTCCCCTTTGCCTTAGAGGGGACGGGGGTGGGTGGGAGGAGCTGGGGCGATGGTGCGGGGGGAACGGGGTGAGGGGAGGAGCCGGGGGGGGTGAGAGGGGAGGAGAGACGGGGCGGGGTGAGAGGGGAGGAGAGACGGGGCGGGGTGAGAGGGGAGGAGAGACGGGGCGGGGTGAGAGGGGAGGAGAGACGGGGCGGGGTGAGGGGGGAGGAGAGACGGGGCGGGGTGAGGGGGGAGGAGAGACGGGGCGGGGTGAGGGGGGAGGAGAGACGGGGCGGGGTGAGGGGGGAGGAGAGACGGGGCGGGGTGAGGGGGGAGGAGAGACGGGGCGGGGTGAGGGGGGAGGAGAGACGGGGCGGGGTGAGGGGGGAGGAGAGACGGGGCGGGGTGAGGGGGGAGGAGAGACGGGGCGGGGTGAGGGGGGAGGAGAGACGGGGCGGGGTGAGGGGGGAGGAGAGACGGGGCGGGGTGAGGGGGGAGGAGAGACGGGGCGGGGTGAGGGGGGAGGAGAGACGGGGCGGGGTGAGGGGGGAGGAGAGACGGGGCGGGGTGAGGGGGGAGGAGAGACGGGGCGGGGTGAGGGGGGAGGAGAGACGGGGCGGGGTGAGGGGGGAGGAGAGACGGGGCGGGGTGAGGGGGGAGGAGAGACGGGGCGGGGTGAGGGGGGAGGAGAGACGGGGCGGGGTGAGGGGGGAGGAGAGACGGGGCGGGGTGAGGGGGGAGGAGAGACGGGGCGGGGTGAGGGGGGAGGAGAGACGGGGCGGGGTGAGGGGGGAGGAGAGACGGGGCGGGGTGAGGGGGGAGGAGAGACGGGGCGGGGTGAGGGGGGAGGAGAGACGGGGCGGGGTGAGGGGGGAGGAGAGACGGGGCGGGGTGAGGGGGGAGGAGAGACGGGGCGGGGTGAGGGGGGAGGAGAGACGGGGCGGGGTGAGGGGGGAGGAGAGACGGGGCGGGGTGAGGGGGGAGGAGAGACGGGGCGGGGTGAGGGGGGAGGAGAGACGGGGCGGGGTGAGGGGGGAGGAGAGACGGGGCGGGGTGAGGGGGGAGGAGAGACGGGGCGGGGTGAGGGGGGAGGAGAGACGGGGCGGGGTGAGGGGGGAGGAGAGACGGGGCGGGGTGAGGGGGGAGGAGAGACGGGGCGGGGTGAGGGGGGAGGAGAGACGGGGCGGGGTGAGGGGGGAGGAGAGACGGGGCGGGGTGAGAGGGGAGGACCGCCTTGTGCGGCATCAGCACGAACGTGGCAACTGCTCCCTCAGCCCAGGGCCGACGTCCCCAGTGAGCTCCGGCCCTAGGTTCTCCAGGTCACCTTCGGGGGGCGTCGACGCCCCGAATAGGAGGTTCTCGCACTGTGAGACTAGGCACCTGTGGTGCTGGCCCTCGTCACAAACTCAGTAGGAGTGACCCTTTCCCAGTGTCCCCTCACAGCAGGGACAGCGCCTCACAGGAACGTCCCCTCACCCTGGGCCGTGCCCTCACGGGGCATCACCTTCAGTCCTCGGCTTGACCAGGTCCAGCATCTGGCAGAGGCAGTCCTGGAAGGGCAGGGCCTCGATGGCCATGCTGTCCAGCCTTCGGCACTGCTCCTCATAGAAGTACTCGAGCTCGAACATGGACAGGGCACCGTCCCCGTCCAGATCCATGCAGCGGAACCAGTACTCGATGCTGCGGCACGGCGAGCTCTGTCAGCCCCTGCCCTAGGCCCTCCCAGCCCGTGACCTGCAGCCCCTGGGGCAGCCCGTGACCTGCAGCCCCTGGGGCAGCCCGTGACCTGCAGCCCCTGGGGCAGCCCGTGACCTGCAGCCCCTGGGGCAGCCCGTGACCTGCAGCCCCTGGGGCAGCCCGTGACCTGCAGCCCCTGGGGCAGCCCGTGACCTGCAGCCCCTGGGGCAGCCCGTGACCTGCAGCCCCTGGGGCAGCCCGTGACCTGCAGCCCCTGGGTCAGCCACCCACCAGGCGTGCACGCGTCCCCCTGTGCCCTGCAGCCCCTGGGGCAGCCACCCACCAGGCGTGCACGCGTCCCCCTGTGCCCTGCAGCCCCCACACCAGGCGCGCACGCGTCCGCCTGTCCCCTGCAGCCCCCACACCAGGCGCGCACGCGTCCGCCTGTCCCCTGCAGCCCCCACACCAGGCGCGCACGCGTCCGCCTGTCCCCTGCAGCCCCCACCGGGCGCACACGCGTTCCCCCTGTGCCTTGCAGCCCCCACCGGGCGCGCACGCGTCCCCGTCCCCTGCCCCCTGCAGCCCCCAAAGGGTGCGCACGCGTCCCCGTCCCCTGCCCCCTGCAGCCCCCAACGGGTGCGCACGCATCCCCGTCCCCTGCCCCCTGCAGCCCCCACCGGGCGTGCACAGTCCCCCTCTGCCGTGCAGCCCCCACCGGGCGTGCACGTGTCCCCCTGTGCCGTGCAGCCCCCACCGGGCTTGCAGGCATCCGCCTGGGGACACATGTCACATGGGCGGCTCCCGGCTCCTCCACCGGGACAAACGCACGCCGCAGCAGGAACCCACCTGGTCGGTGTTTTTTTGTCTTCCTCAGAGATCAAAAACCAGACAAAGTCGGCATAGCTGATCTTCCCTTCCTTCTGCACTTTTCTGCCTCTAGATCCAATGCCAGGATGGAGAGACGAAGATGCATGTCAGCGAGAGCTTCACAGGAACGGAGCCCCTGCCCACGCCCCTCACTGAGGGGAGCCCCCCGGGCCCGGCCCTCCTCCTGCCCCTCCAGGGAGGAAGTGGAGGCCCCGTGGCCAGAGGGCTTCCCCCAGATCCAGGCGGAGTCAGGAGTGCACCTTCGTTACTGCTCACTCAGGCCCAGCACCCGACAAGAACCCCCGACCTGGGGCCTGGGCTACCCCCTTACTCAGACCTCGCGTGACAGAGTCTTGTGCCACCCGCCCCCACTAGGGTTTCACGTGACAGAGACACGTGCCCCCCTCCTCAGGGCCTGGGGTGACAGCCACTCGCTGTTGGGACATGAAAAGCTCATGTCAGACAACGATGAGAGGGACCCGGGTCCTCCAAGGGGCAATGGCTGCCGTCAAGCGCCTGAGCCGTACGTACCGTGTGACTGCTCCTGAGAAGATCCTGTCGATCATCTTGGTAGAAATGGCTGGAAAGGAATGGGGTTGATGGGCAGCCCGCACCGTGCCTCGGCCCCGACGTCACCACCCCCCAGAGCCGAGACTGGATGCGGTGGGGACCGAAATGCTGAGAGGAGGCCTGGGTCTGGGAGAGCCCCGGGGCCCCGATGCCCCTGCACGGCCCCTCCTGGGGGCCCACCACGCTTTCCCGTCGAGCACAGCCAAGTCCAGCTTAAAATCCACAGAGCGCAAAGCTGACCGCGGCTCCAAGACCGACTTGTAAAGAGCAGAATATTCAGGCCTCAAAGGTTCAGCATTCAGAGGGAGAGAGAGACCTCGAGTATGATCACGGAAACAAACACGTTTCAACCAAAGGTTCACTAACAGGAGGCGGGAGGGAGACCTCAGCAACGGGAGGCGGGAGGGAGACCTCAGCAACGGGAGGCGGGAGGGAGACCTCAGCAACGGGAGGCGGGAGGGAGACCTCAGCAACGGGAGGCGGGAGGGAGACCTCAGCAACGGGAGGCGGGAGGGAGACCTCAGCAACGGGAGGCGGGAGGGAGACCTCAGCAACGGGAGGCGGGAGGGAGACCTCAGCAACGGGAGGCGGGAGGGAGACCTCAGCAACGGGAGGCGGGAGGGAGACCTCAGCAACGGGAGGCGGGAGTGAGGCCTCAGCAACGGGAGGCGGGAGTGAGGCCTCAGCAACGGGAGGCGGGAGTGAGGCCTCAGCAACGGGAGGCGGGAGTGAGACCTCACCAACGGGAGGCGGGAGTGAGACCTCACCAACGGGAGTCGGGAGGGAGACCTCACCAACGAGAGGCGGGAGTGAAAGCACCGTCGCCGTCAGCTCGGGCCGCCACGAGAAGGTCCCGCAGCCTGGGCGGCCATCCCTGCGGTCACCGGTGTCCCTGGGATGCACGAGCCAAGGTGCCCCCCGCTTCAGGCCGCAGTGCGTGAGAAACAGCGCAGCCCGGCCGCACACGGCATCCTGCCCTGGGACCGAGAGTGGGCTCCAGAGGAACGCGGAAAGCTGGGGCCGGGACGGCGGTTCACAGGGACAGTGAGCGCCTGCTTCTGGGCCGAGTCCCAGCTGTGCAGGTGCTGGCTCAGGCCACACGGGCCGGCGCTGTGGAGCTGTGCTCTCCTCGTGGCTAGGTAGGGGCCCAGGGCGCAGGTGGCTCCCTGAACTGAGCGCAGGACAAATCCAGGGAATGCTACCTCTGCTCAGGTGCGTCGGACGCAGGGATCTACTGCGGCCACGCGACCCAGGACCAGCCCCAGGAGACGCAGACGGGTGCAGCTCACTTTCGGGGAACCAGGCATATATGAGTCGACCACACACAACAGATGCCACCGTAATTCGGAAACAGTCTTGGTCATATGGTTTTTTGGGGATAAAAAGCACACTTAAAGGAATCCTTTAGAAAACTCAAGCCCCACAGGCCACAGGCCACAGGCCGCTTTGAGTTGCTGCAAGTGTGGATGACTCTTAGAGGGGCCGGGAGGCGGTGGCTGCTGTGAGGACACCTGGGCGGCACCGGCTCCCGCGGAGGTATTTGAAGGATCTCTAAGCCTGGGGCTCCACCTAGCCCGGGATTGGATGGAAACTGCTCCAGGCCTTGGGGGCTGGAACCTGGAGCTCCTGAGGGAAGGCGTGTGGTCTGCCCGCCCTTGCTCGGGTGTTAACAAGGAAGCCCCACAGCGCTGCTGGCCCTTGGGCCAAGAGCTTCAGGACCAGCGGCCGACACTGACCCTGTAGACGCCCGCAGGCAGAGGACTCGGGCAGGGGCGCACGCGGGGACCCAGACACGGCGAGGCGACTGGGGAAGGAGAGGCAGCTGCCGACACAGAGCGGGGAGTGCGGAAGGAGAAGCAGCTGCAGAGCCGCAGGCCCTGAGAGAAGGGTGTGCTCGGTGTCCCCGCGCCCCGCCCGCCCCTGTGCCCCCGCGCACCGTGGTCATTGTGCCGCGCCAGGTCGTCCGCGTCGATGAGCAGGTCGTGGTCCGTGTCCAGCTCCCAGAACTTGCAGTAGATGACGTAGAAATGCTCGTACGAGAAGAATTCGGTCAGCTGGTTGATGTCCGCCTCCTCCTCCAGCAGCGCCACATTCTGCCAAAGGACCCAGGCGGCCTGAGCGCGGGGCCTCTGCGGGGACGCCCCAAGTCCGCCCGGCTGCGGGCGGGGCAGGGAAGGCTGGGCGGGGCGGGGCCGCTCCATGGGTGGGGGGGACTGGGCAGCTGGGGCCGGGGGACACTCCGAGTGGGGGCAACTCTGCGGTGGGGGGAGCTCCAGCATGGGGGCGGCTCCCTAGGCGGGCGTGGGGGTGGGGGCCGCTCTGGGGGAGTCAGGGCTCCGCTCCCCCTCAGGGTGGTGCCCAGTACGGCCCCACCCGCCTCCTAGATCAACCGTGGACCCCCAACCGCAGGCGGCGCGGTTTCAGTGCTCACAGGCCTGGGGGTGGGCTGGGAGCGCGGTGGAGGTGGGGGTGGGGGTGGGAGTGGGGGGCAGGGGGAAGGAGGGAGAGGGCGGAGGGAAGGGAGTGGAGGTAGGAGGGGTAGGACAAGGCAGGGGACAGGGGGCCGCTCCGCACCTGCAGGAAGGAGCTCCTCCGCAGCTCGGCGCAGGTGATCCTGCCGGACCAGGACCGGTTCACGGCGTAGAAGATCCGCTGGATGACCTGCGGGGGCGCCGTCAGTGCGGTGGGTGCGCAGACCCCCAGGAGCCTCGCCCCGCACGGAGACCGGGAGCCGGGAGAGGGGCGCGGCCTTGGTCTCAGCCGCACGGGGTCCGCCAGGGCACAGGCGGGGGCAGCGGGAAGGGCCCTGCGGGAGGCGCCGCCCCAGGCCACGGAAAGCGGGGAGGGTCTGGCCGGGGACGCCCCGGAGCTACACGGGCCCAGGACAGGTGGGAAGGGGGCGCGGCCACCCCGGAAAACCAGAGTCCCCCCAACACCGGGCTCCCGGGAGGGCGGAGACCCTCCCAGGGCGCGACCGCCTCCTCCGGAAGCTCAGGACCCCCGGGCCCCGCCCGCCCCGTCCGCAGAAGCCCCGCGGCGGCCGCTGCAGAAACACCCGCGCCCCGCGCTGGAACCGACGGCCCCTCCGCTGGGGACCCACCGTGGTGATGTAGCGCGAGTGGAACTCGGACGCCTCCTTCAGGAACGACAGCCCCGGGTGCGTGTTCACCACGTCCTGCGGGTGGGAAGACACGAGGCGCGCGGTGTAGACGCGGGCCCTCCCGTGAGGGATGAGGCGTGTGGTGTAGACGCGGGCCCTCCCGTGAGGTGTGCGGTGTAGACGCGGGCCCTCCCGTGAGGGATGAGGCGTGTGGTGTAGACGCGGGCCCTCCCGTGAGGCATGCGGTGTAGACGCAGGCCCTCCCATGAGGTGTGCGGTGTAGACGCGGGCCCTCCCGTGAGGGATGAGGCGTGTGGTGTAGACGCCGGCCCCCTTGTGAGGCGTGTGGTGTAGACGCGGGCCCTCCCATGAGGTGTGTGGTGTAGACGCGGGCCCTCCCGTGAGGCATGCGGTGTAGACACGGGCCCTCCCATGAGGTGTGCGGTGCAGACGCGGGCCCTCCCGTGAAGGATAAGGCCTGTGGTGTAGACGCAGGCTCTCACCTGCAAGAAGGGGACAAAGTCCTCCTGCACCAGGTAGTTGCAGCCGGGGCTCATGAGCAGATGGACGAACTTGGCCGCGTCGTCGTGGCAGTTCTGGAGGATTCTGGAAGGACAGGATGACTGGGCGCCACCCTCACAGAGGGGTGGCTTTCGACCCCGCAGACGCAGGGTGGAACACATGCGTGGTGTTCCACGTGGTGCGTGGCAGGTGGCAGCACACGACGGCCAGGCCTGTGCCCATACAAGGGTTTCTCCTCTCACTGCGGCAGCCGCAGGGGGCACCCGTCCTGGCACCACGGGGACCCGGGGACGCCTCCGCCCTCCCGACACAGCCCCCTGCCCAGCCCAGGACTCACTTTCTCCACATGGCGACGAACTTGTGGACGGACACGGAGCCCGTGCGCTCCCCGCCGGCGCCATAGAAGAGCGGCCCCTTCCAGTAGAGGGGACAGCCGCAGGCCTGGGGCAGAGAGGGCAGGAGTGGGCAGTCAGCGGGGCCTGGACGCCCGTGCTCCTGCTGCGCACCTCGCGCCTGACCGACGCCGCCCAGAGACCCTCTGCTGCAGAAAGACACAGCACGCTCAGCGAGGCCCGTCCGGGCGTCTGCAAACTCAACGTGGCTTTCGCTCCAGCCTTCCAACAGTCATCGGAGCTGAGCGTGGGAGTGCCGGGCACGCAGTCTCCCCTGACCACAGACCACGCGTGGGCACTGTAACCAGAGGCGGCTGCATCCCCAGCGTCTGGAAATCAAGCGGCAGGTACTAAGAACCAGTAAGTACGGGAATAAATGGCCCCGTCGGCCAGGCAACGCGGTGAATCGGACGGCGACAGAAACATCTCATGGAATGTGTGGGACGTACCTACAGCAGCGACCCACGGCAGGTTCACAGCCTTAAATACACGCGTGAGGAAGGAAAGTTTAAAATCGATCGTCTACGCTTCTGCCCCAAAGGAACAAATACATAGCACAGATGGAACAAAAAGTAAATAGTAACAGAAAATCAACAAAATCAAAACTCGATGATTTGAAAGATTTCTTAAAAATTAATTAACCCTGGCTGGGCGCGGTGGCTCATGGCTGTAATCCCAGCACTTTAGGAGGGCGGGGGGGGGGGGTGGATCACCTGAGGTCTGGAGTTCGAGACCAGCCTGGCCAACATGGTGAAACCCCGTCTCTACTAAAAACACAAAAATTAGCCTGGCATGGTGGCAGGCGCCTGTAATCCCAGCTACTCGGGAGGCTGAGACAGGAGAATCACTTGATCCTGGGAGGTGGAGGTTGCAGTGAGCCACGATCACACCACTGCACTCCAGCCTGGGTGACAGAGAGAGACTCTGTCTCAAAAAAATAAAATAAAAAAAAGAGAGCAAACACAGATTAGCCATGTCAGCTGTAACTACAGATCCTACAAATATCAGATAGTGGATGCTCATGAATCACTTTATGCCTATAAGTCAGATGACTGGTGAAACAGACTCCCTGATGAACAAGTCAAAAAATAAACTACAATAGAAAATCTGAAAGAGCTGTTTCTGCAAGAAATTGTGTCCATAATTTAAAACTGTCCCACCAAGAAAATTCCAGCCCCCAAAGGCTGCTCCCATGAGTCGACCAAACATTGAAGGAAGAAATCACACATGCATTCCCCTGGAGAAGAAAAACGAGGGGCGTTTCCCAGTGCCTGTTCCGAGGCTGGCACAGCCTGGACGCGGTCAGGGACACAGGAAGTCACAGGCCAGTTATCACTGGAGAGCAGAGGCAGAAATCCCACACAGAACACACAGTAGCAAGTCCAACTCGGCAATAACTGAAAAATCATAATAGACCAGGAAACCAGAATCAGGAGGGACACGCTTATTCTCATAAAGGGTGCTATGGCCTGAATGCCTGGGTCCCCAAGATCCACGTGCTGAAATCCTCTCCCCCGAGGCGATGGTGTTGGGAGGTGGGACCTCATGAATGCGATGAGTCCCCTTTCTAAGGGACCCCAGAGAGCTCCCTCGCCCCTTCCACCCCGTAAGGACGCAGCGGGAAGGCGCCGTCGATGAACCAGGCACCACTCTGCCACACAGAGATCTTCCAGCCTGCAGACCTGTGAACAGTAAATGTCTGCTGGTGACGAGCTGCCCGGGCTATGGTGTTTCGTGACAGCAGCCTGAATGCTCTCAGACAAAGGGCCTCTACGAAACACCCCAGCTGCTCAGACAGCTATGACACACGAACACTTCCTCCCTGTGCTGGGAACAAGAGGACAGTGTCACCACGAAGGCCGCCTGGACGGCCGAGCCAGGGCAGCAGGCAAGGGAAAGGCTGAAAGATATCGCGACGGGTAGGAAGAGTCAGAACCGTCATAATTCACGAGCAACACAATGTGTAGACAATCCAAACGCTTACCAAATACGGGAATTAATAAGTATCTTCAGCAAAGTTGCTGGATCCAAGGACAATATGCAAAAATAAATTATTTCAATATACTGGCAACAAACAACTAAAAATAAAATCTTCAATAATGCCATCTATCAAGAGCATGAAAAATCAGCCTACGAAAAAATGGAACAAAAATCACACACAGTGTCTACAAAGCAAACTGCAGGGCACGGCTGGGTGAAATCAAAGACGACCTCAACGTGGTGAGGTGGACCTCACTGCTGAGTTCACAGACTGCAATTTCCTCCAGACGACTGTTGACCCAGAGTCCACGCGATCCCCACCCACAGAGTCCAGCAATCCCCATCCACATGCACCGAGGGCCTGTTGTTTTGGGGTCTGTAGTATACACGGACAGGCTCATGTGAAAACTTACCAGGGAACACAAAAGAACTCGCAGGGGGACCAAGTTGGTGGATATAAGTCCCACTGCCCGGTTTCAACCCTTCCTGTAAAGTCAGAGTAATGAAGACTCAGTCAGTCTCCATCAGGCACCGGTGGCCTAAGAGAGCAAGGGAAGGAAGTGAGTTGGGACAGAGCCCCGTGGAATATCCACAGGCAAACACACTTCACACAAACTGAATACCAGGAGATCCCAGCCCGAAGGGTGAAAGGCCAAACAGCGGCCCTCCTGGAAGGAAACGAGGGACGCTGCACGGCTCTGTCGTGGCCAAGGTTTCTTTCACGGGACACACGTGCACTCCCTGAAGGAAGAGAGCACCGCTGCACCGCCCCAGCGCAGGACTCAGGGTCAGCTACCAGCACGGTGAACACCATGACAGGACATGACGCAGAGGGAGAAATGTCTCTGCAAGGCGAGATTCTGATGAGGGACTCAGAGGCAGAATTTTAAGCATCAGTGAGAAAGAGGCCCGAACACGACCGAGTCTGGACATGCACTGCCCTCCGGAGAGGGGTGCACGGCGGCCGTAGACAAGGGGAAGCGCCCAGCACTGGCGCTGGCGAGGGCAGGGTTCACGGGGCACGGAGAGGTGGCAACAAGAATATGACACGCGCGGCTGAGACAAAAAGGACTGAAGACGCCAGGCCCCGCGAGGCTGCCAGGCAGCTGGGTGTCCTCCGCGTTGCTGGGGGAACCGGGACGCCGCGCAGCTGCCGGGAAAGCAGCCCATGGGGCGGCTGAGCATAAAGCCCCGTGGCCCGGCCAGGACATCCGTCCTCCCAGAAGCACACCAGTGGGAAGAGGGCCCATGCCCGTGAGAGCCTGCACGGATGGGGACGTCGGCTGCTTGGTTCACGGTGCCCCAGGCGAGAGGAGCCGGACGTGAGAGCAGGGACTGGAGGAATAAACTGTGGCAGAGTCGTCCTGACAGGTGCAGGGCGGGAGTGACCACGGGAGGCGTGGGGGACTGCGGAGGGGGCTGCGCGCCACAGCGGGGATTGTAGTGCGGCTATGGGAAAGGACGCTCTCTGGCTGGCGCACCTGTGGATGACTCGAAGGCAGCCGTGTGCAGCTGGAGGGGCCGGGCCCTGCAGGACGCACAGGCACGTGCCGGCTCCCGTGATGAGGATCCTGACGGAGCTCGGCCCTGGCCACCTGGAAGGGCATCCCGGTGCGGTGGGAGGGAACGAGCCGGGTGCAGCACCGGGCCCTCGGGCAGGTGCTAGTCCCACGCTTTTGACCTCATGAGACCATTCTGGCTCACAGGCCGGGCAGGTTTCAAACCCCAAGCGCTCAACACCCAGGGATGGGGGGATGTGTGAGCCTTCACATCTGTGCTCCTCACCGTGTGCAAGACTCACCGTCATGACCCACTGGCAGGGATGGAGCATCAGATCTATCCAGCCCTACGGGCTAGCGTCTAGTGTGTCCAGACCTGCAGGCTGGAGTGCAGTGTGTGATCACAGCGTGATGCATTTATTATTCGACTTGTTTTTTGAGACACGGCCTTGCTGTTGCCTAGGCTGGAGTGCAGTGTGTGATCACAGCGTGATGCATTTATTATTCGACTTGTTTTTTGAGACACGGCCTTGCTGTTGCCCAGGCTGGAGTGCAGTGTGTGATCACAGCGTGATCCATTTTTTATTTTACCTTTTTTTCGAGACACGGTCTTGCTGTTGCCCAGGCTGGAGTGCAGTGTGTGATCACAGCTCAGTGCAGTCTCAGCTTCACGGGCTCAAGCAATCCTCCCACCTTAGCCTCCCAAGTAGCTGGGACCACAGGTGCGCGCTATCATGCCTGGGTAATTTTTTAAAATTTCTACAGTGAAGTCTCACTATGTTACCGAGGCTGGTCTGGAACCCTTGGCCGCAAGCCATCCTCCCGCCTTGGCCTCTCAAAGTGCTGGGACTACAGGGATGACACTGCAACCAGAGACAGCTGCACCCCCGGCGTCTGGGGGATGAGAACTGAGCGGGAGAGTGCTGGGCACACAGTCCCCCCACCACACCAAACCTGAAAATTACCTCCAAACGAATTAGCTCATAATTTTAAAAAATCCTGAAGTAAATGGAGATAATCAACTCTAAAATGCAAACGATACAAAGGAAAGCAATTTTACCTGAATGTTACAAAATCCTTATTGGAAAGGGAATAAAACATCAGATACCCTGATCCGACTTTTAAGTCTTTTCGTGATCGACACACAGAAAGACCGACTCCTTGTGGGGCCCAGCAATGCAGCGGCACGCCCACCCGCACGGCCAGGACAGGGAACGAGGCCGCCAGCCCTGACAGTCCCTTCCGGCCCTCTGCACCCCGCTATGGCGACGGCCCCCAGGCCTCCTCCCCATGGCTCCGGTTTCACCTTTTCCAGGACACGGCAACGGGACCCGGCCATCTGCGGACTTTTAGACCTGGCTTCCCTCGCTCAGCACACGCGTGTGGGATTCACACACCTTGCTCTGTGTGGATCGTCTGCCCGTGTACTGCTGAACCCTATTCCATTATGGCTCTGCTGACCTCACAGTAGCTCCCTGAGCAGGAAACACCACCGGCCCCAAGGCCCACGTGATGGTGCTGCTGAGGGGGGGGCTCACGAGGTGGACAAAGTCCCGAGCGTCTACAGTCGCACAGGGCACGCCGACACCGACCGACGGGTGTGAGAGGAGAGAGGAGGACGCCACAAGCACGACCGGCAAGTTCAGCACGCGTTCCTCGGCGGGTGACGGGACAAGAGGACGATCTGCAGACACGTAAAGATGTGAAAACGCTGCCGAGCTACGTGAGCGAGCGACATCGCGGAGCCGGAGGAGTCTTCAGGGTCACGTGAACCAGCGGTGGGCTGTGGCTCGGAGCCCCCACCCAAGTCTCACGGGGAACTGTGATCCTGAGTGTTGGAGCAGGGCTCTGCTGGGGGGTGACTGGGTGACGAGGGTGGACAGCCCCCTCGCTGCTCTCGTAATCCTGAGTTCTTGTGAGATCCGATGGTCTAAACGTGGGTGGCAGTGGCCGGGCGCGGTGGCTCACGCCTGTCATCCCAGCACTTTGGGAGGCCGAGGCGGGTGGATCACCTGAGGTCAGGAGTTCGAGACCAGCATGGCCAACATGGAGAAACCCCGTCTCTCCTAATAATACACAAATTAGCCGGGTGTGGTGGCGCATGCCTGTAATCCCAGCTACTCAGGAGGCTGAGGCAGGAGAATTGCTTGAACCCAGGAGGTGGAGGTTGCAGTGAGGTGAGATGGTGCCATTGCACTCCAGCTTGGGTGACAGAGCAAGACTCTGTCTCCAAAAAAAAAAAGAGAAAAGATGATACAGACAGCCTGTGTTTATTGAAACAATTCATGCTGTCGTTACAAACCTTCCCACAGAGAAAACTCTGTCCCAAATGGCTTCACTGATGAGTTCTACCAAACATTCAAATAAAAATAACACCCATTCTAAACAAATGGCTCCAGAAAAGTGAATTCTAAAGGACATTTTCCAGGCAGCTCTCCGAGGCCAGCATCCCCCCGATGCTAAACCAGACCAAGCTATCACAAGAAAAGGAGACCGCAGGCCAGTGCTTCCGAGCGCAGATGCAACCCCTGGGAGGCCTGGCAATGTGGACCCAACACATAGGAGAAGTGTGACACCGTGTGGTGGACCAGGGACCGGGGGCCGGGGGCTCACCCAGGGACCAGGGGCTCACCCAGGGACCAGGGGCGTCACCCAAAGACCGGGGCCTCGCCCAAACACCAGGGGCTCACCCAAAGACCGGGGGCTCACCCAAACACCGGGGGCTCACCCAAACACCGGGGCCTCGCCCAAACACCGGGGGCTCGCCCAAAGACCGGGGGCTCGCCCAAAGACCGGGGCCTCGCCCAAACACCGGGGGCTCGCCCAAAGACCGGGGGCTCACCCAAAGACCGGGGCCTCGCCCAAACACCGGGGGCTCACCCAAAGACCGGGGGCTCGCCCAAAGACCGGGGGCTCGCCCAAAGACCGGGGGCTCGCCCAAAGACCGGGGCCTCGCCCAAAGACCGGGGCCTCGCCCAAAGACCGGGGGCTCGCCCAAAGACCGGGGGCTCGCCCAAAGACCGGGGGCTCGCCCAAAGACCGGGGCCTCGCCCAAAGACCGGGGGCTCGCCCAAAGACCGGGGGCTCACCCAAAGACCGGGGACTCACCCAAAGACCGGGGGCTCACCCAAAGACCGAGGGCTCACCCAGGGACCGGGGCTGCCTTCACACTCAGACTCAGTCAGGTCCATTCACCTTTTACAGGACCAAAGGAAAACCTCACTGCCCCCTCAATACACGCAGAAATACACACCTAGCATCCCGGACAAACTTCAAGGCACTTTTATAATTTTAAAAAGTAAAACTGAGGCCAGGTGCGGTGGCTCATGCCCGTCATCATCCCAGCACTTTGAGAGGCTGAGGCAAGAGGACCCTTCCAGCCCAGGAGTTCCAGACCAGCCTGGACAACATAGCAGAACCCTGTCTCTATCAAAAAAGAAAAAATCAGCCAGGTGTGGTGGCGGGTGCCAGTAGTCACGGCTACTCGGGAGGGCTGAGGTGGGTGGATCACTGGAGCCCAGGAGGTCGAGGCTGCAGTGAGCTGAGATCATGCCACTGCACTCCAGCCCGGGGGCAGAATGAGAACCTGTCTCAAAAAAAAAAACAAGAGCTCCCAGCGAACAAGAAACCAAAAGGGAAGGGGCCTCCTGAGTCTGATGAAGGATGCCAGGCAGGGCCGCTGCGTCAGGGACGACTTGAGCCCGAGGCGGGAAGGGGCGTGCTCTCCACAGCTCTCCAGCACTGCACGGGTGGGCCGAGCCTGTGTACAGAAAGTCAGGGAGGAGACACAGAAGCAGACGAGAAGAGAAGGGCTGAACTGTGCTCACCTGAAGATGACCTGACCGTGCGTTAGACTCTGCCGGACTTAAAGGTTGAGCTGGTAGAGCCGATGACTGAGTTAAACTTGGTCAGAAAATGCAAAGTCCACATATAAAAACTAACAGTGCTTCTCAACATTCACAATTGACAATCATATTAAAGTAAAAAAATGCCACATACAGTGTCATCAGAAACAGGAAATGCTTGGGTATCAATGTGATGAACCGCGAACAAGACCAAACTACGAGGCGTACTGAAAGAACTGAAAGATGCCTGAAATAAGGGAGAGCTGGACCGCGTTCATGAGACGGAAGCCTCAATATGGTCAAGATTCTTCCAAGTTCATCTAGAGTCAACAGGATGCCGACGTAATCCCAGCAGGCTGTCGTAGCCATGGAGGGGCCGGTTCTAAAATTCACACGGTGGGAACGAACAACAGTGCAGCCACTCGGGAAGACAGCGTGCAGGTTCCCCAGAAAGCCGGAAGTGGAACTGCACGCGCACACGGAACACCACGCGATCCGGCCCTCCGCACACGCACACGGAACACCACGCGATCCAGCCCTCCGCGCACGCACACGGAACACCGTGCTGTATATGCAACAAACGTCTCCGAGTTCTGTGCTCCAAATGGTTACGGTGGTGAATTCTGTTATGTGAATTTTCCCATAATAAAAAAAGTGCCTGCTGTCTGATTCTGTTTACATAAAATTCTAGAAAATTCTGGCTAATCTATATTGACAGAAAGGTGGCCTGAGGTAGCGTGGGATGAGGGCGGGTGCGCGTCAGAAAGCAGCAGAGAAAAGTCCAGCGCACGTGCCCGCTCAAGCGCAAGGATGCAGGGACTTGGTGCTGTGGATAGTTTCATGGGTGGGTACGGACATCAAAGCTCATTGAACTGTACCTTCCACACGCACCATGCATCCCACATCAGTTATATCTCAACACAGCTGCCCCAAAATGAAAAAAAGGCAAACTGATGAGAAAGAAACACGTAAGGTGGTCAACACGTACATCAGGGAAATGAGGAGCGCAGCCAGGACGGGACGCCTGCACACACGCAGAACGGCTAAAGGCAAAGCGTGTGGCCACGTGCCCGCAGGGGTCAACGCTGCTGCTTGGAAACGCGTCACTCAGGGCCACCCCGGAAGCACGTTTTTTGTTTTTTGTTTTTTTTTTTTTTTGCCTGGAGACACAGTCTTGCTTAGTTGCCCAGGCGGGAGTGCAGTGCTGCGATATTGGCTCACTGCAACCTCTGCCTCCCGGGTTGAATCGATTCTCCTGCCTCAGCCTCCCGAGCAGCTGGGATGACAGGCGTCCGCCACCATACCTGGCTAGTTTTTGTATTTTTAATAGAGATGGGGTTTCATCATGTTGGCCAGGCTGGCCTCGAACTCCTGACCTCAGGTGATCTGCCTACCTCAGCCTCCCGAAGTGCTGGGATTAGTGGAGTGAGCCACCACTCTTGGGCCCTGGAAGCAGTTTTATAGCTTCTTACAAAACTAAACATGTGGCCACCAGATGAGGCAGAGCTCACCTCTGCGGTATTAATCACCTCAGGAAAACGCAAGCACGTCTGCATAAATCAGTGCACAGACACACAGCAGCTTTACTCACAACAGGCAAAAACCAAAGCAACCAGACGTCTATCGACCCCGGAACAGGGGAGAGATGGAGCACACACACAGCAGAAGCTACTCAGTGATAGAAAAGAAACTGCCTATACGGCCAGGGACACATAGGGAGCCCCACAGTATCCACGCCCTGGCCAGCCACACATGAGCGCCACAGTATCCACACCCCGCCAGCTCCATGGTAACTACACCCTGCCAGCCACACAGCGAGCCCCACGGTAACCACGCCCCGGCCAGCCACACGGCGAGCCCCACAGTAACCACGCCCCGGCCAGCCACACGGGAGCTCCACAGTATCCACACCCTGCCAGCCACACAGCGAGCCCCACAGACACCACGCCCCGGCCAGCCACACAGCGAGCCCCACGGTAACCACGCCCCGGCCAGCCACACGTGAGTGAGCTCCACAGTATCCACACCCCGCCAGCGCCATGGCAACTACACCCTGCCAGCCACACAGCGAGCCCCACGGACACCACGCCCCAGCCAGCCACACGCGAGCTCCACAGTATCCACACCCCGGCCAGCCACACGGGAGCCCCACGGTAAACACGCCTTGGCCAGCCACACAGCTATAGCCCCACAGTATCCACACCACAGGACTTAATCAGTCCTCAACACACACATAGCGAAACATCTTGCTGTACCCTGTATACACAAATATTACTTGTCCATTCAAAATAAAATTTAAAATAAAGGTGCTGCCAGGAAGAAGTGAGAAACCACAGACAAAATGCTCCAAGAGTCCTCATGTGAAATTCTAAGAGAGGCAAAGCTACAGTGACCGGAAGCACATCTGCGGCTGGCCCGGGCCAGGGAGAAAAGAGGGGACTGGTGAGGCACAAAAGGAGGTGCAAAAGGAGGCACGGGGGACACCCGCGGCAGGTGACAAACGGCCGGTCCTGCCTGTGGGGGTGGATACCCAGGTATGTGCTTTACCAAAACGGATCAAATTGCACACTTAAAATTGGTGAATCTTAGGGTGTGTAATTATATGACAATACAGCTGACAAAACAAAAAACTATTCAATAAACTAAAAAAAATGACAGAAGGAAGTGTATGTAAAAAAGATGACCGTAGAAATTCATGAGGGAAACAACTGAAATAATCTGTAACACTGACAGCTGGTTACTGAAAGAGATATACGTTACTGTGTAGCATGACGGATCAAGAAAGGAACCAGAAATAAATGATTCTGTCAAGAAAGTGTCTATATATGATGCAGATACGATCAAGATTTTGTAAATCATACAAGACAAAAGCTTTAGAGCAAGAAATTTCTAAGTTATGCAAAAAATTGTTTTAGAAAACATGTAAATCATCAAAATAGTCTCAATAAATGAAAACGTTGAATTAGCCAACAACGTTTGAAGGAAATTAACAAAGAGAAAGGTGTGTTTTCCTGTGGGGGCAGCCTAGGGGGTAGAGTTTGGTGGAGGGGAAGGAGCTGATGATTCTGTCTCAAACGGCTTCAGAGAAAACACAGAGGAGTGAAAATGATGAAAGGGAGGAAATGATGTATGAGATCAGCCCTGACTCACACAGACAGGAAGAACCGGGCCAGGAGAAGGCGCACACGGACCTCACTGCACGGCCACGGCTACGATCCACGGGGGGACCCCCCTCATCAAACTCAAAGTCCCCTCAGACGTGAGTTCTCAAGCAGCCTCCGGCCAAAGTCCACCCGCCTGACAACACGCGTGTGGAGCTGTGACTCCAGGCCCTCGCTCAGTCACTCACGCGACGGGGAGAACTCCAAACGGCAGCGACACCCCTACTCGTTCGTCCCCTGGGCCGGGGGCTCGGCTCACAGAAAACCGTCCCAAATTGGGCACACGATGGAGACGTGGACGCACATCTGCACATGGCGGCGAGCTGGGCGCCACTGAGACAGGCTCAGCGGCCTTTCGGGGAAGCTGAAGTTTGCCTGCGGCCCCCACACAGGCTGGACGCTCACAGGGTTCTGCCGCCACAGCGCAGGTGCGTTAAGTCGCGACAGTGCACACCCTGCTGGCCTCTGCCCACAGTCACCGTGGGTGTCCGAGCACCATGCTCTCCGCCTGCAGGGCCGGGTCGGTGCGTGCAGGGACAGTGGGGCCCGTGGAGGTGTCTCTCGGACTGCCAGCGGTGCAGACACTGCAAGCCACACAACTTCAGTCTCAGAGCTCTCCCCTGCCCCGCTGGGTCACACCCAGGTCACCCTGCTTCTCTGGGGCATCAAAGACAACGAGAAAACTTGCTTTTTACCACCAAACGTGACGTCCAGCCAACGGACCGAGTTCTTTCAAGTCTTAAAGCCTCACTACCTTAGACGGCCACCAAGGCCAGTGCTGCTGTGCGTGGAAGCGAGGTGACACTGAGAACTGAGTCCTGGAAGGAAAACGACATGAAGCGCGCACGTGAGAACCAGGTGCCGAGGCGGGGAAGCACCGCGTGGTGGGGGGGGGGGCACCGTGGCGGGGAAGCACCGTGGGGGGGGGCACCGCGGCGGGGAAGCACCGCGTGGTGGGGGGGCACCGTGGCGGGGAAGCACCGTGGGGGGGGGGGGGGCGCCGCGGCGGGGAAGCACCGTGGGGAGGGGTGGGCACTGAGGCGGGGAAGCACCGTGAGGGGGGGGGGGCGCCGCGGCGGGGAAGCACCGTGGGGAGGGGGGGGGGGCACTGAGGCGGGGAAGCACCGTGGGGGAGGGGCACCGTGGCGGGGAAGCACCGTGGGGGGGGGCGCCGCGGCGGGGAAGCACCGTGGCGGGGGGGCCCGCGGTGGGGAAGCACCGTGTTGGGGGGGGCGCCGTGGGGGGGGGCGCCATGGCGGGGAAGCACCGTGGCGGGGGGGGCGCCACGGCGGGGAAGCACCATGGCGGGGAAGCACTGTGTGTGTGTGGGGGCGGGGGGGGGGCGACGTGGCAGGAAAGCACCGTGTTGGGGGGCACCGTGGCGGGGAAGCACCGTGTGTGGGGCGGGGGGGGCACCATGGTGGGGAACCACCGTGTGGGGGGAGGCACCGTGGCGGGGAAGCACTGAGGGGAATGCATGGGTCCCATGCAGGAACCTCACTAGGCTGCGCGAGCGGCTTTGTAGGACCCGAAGCGGACGCAGCACGTGAGCTGCAAAAGAGGTGACTGACCCAGCCCGAGGCACGCAGAGACCCTGTGGGTGGGGCCGGGCGCACTCGGCGAGGGTGAGTTCTCCACACAACGAAGGCTGTACTGAAAAGGATGACGGTGTCCCAGCAGACGGAATGCCAGCAAAGAGACCTCCCAGTGAAGGAACTCTCAGAGATACCCCACAACTTCAAGAGCACCAAGGATAAAACGCGGAAGCTGAGCAAGGCGTGTTCAGTCTAGAGAGTCTGCCAGGGCACGGAGCAGGTGCTCACTCCACACGGGACAAGGAGATGGCACTGCTGTAACTACTTTTGGCAAGTTTTTACTGAGAGATAAAACAATTCTTAATGTTTCTGGTGTTTTAAATTACAGTATACTAGGTAAATATTAGTTCTTTTCATTCACTACATGTTTGCAACCGACTGTAAGAAAGTTTCTAATATTTCAACAAAAATGATTATAGAATGATCCTAATTTTTACTGGAAGATGGTTTTGCATGGTTGTGACTTATCTGGTCCTTTCATGGCCCCACACTGCTGTACAAGACAGGGACACCTCTACAAATACGGAGTGACTTAGCAAAAACAAATATGCAAGTGTACAACATCATGCTAATTTTTCTCTAAGAAATGCAAGAAGTATGTATGTTCATACTCATACACATATTTGTACGTAATTGCTCATATTAAAAGCTAAAATAACAATAAGAGGATAAACCAAAGCTATGGAAACTATTACCTCCGGGGTAGAAACAGCACAGACAGGGACAGAACCTGGACTTATCTGAATGTGTCTGGTTTGTTAGTGTTCACTTTGTAACCATGGAGGATTTTACATATTTATAAAACAAAACTTTTTAAAATACTTTAAAAACACAATCTCTAATAGAAAAAGGGCGGGGACACTTCTTAATGTGTTCTTTCAGACCCGTATTGCCCTAAAAACCAAAACCAGACAAAGGACTCACAAAAAAACTACCAAGCACTGTCTTCTCTGTGAATCCAGTTGCAAAATTATTGGAATCCAGCAACATATAAAAAAGATGAGACACAGCGACCATGCGGAATTTATCCAGGAATGCAAGGTTGGTTTAACATCCCAAAACCAACTCATTTAATAGACTGTATTAATAAGTTAAAAAAACAAAAACTGGCCAGGTGCAGTGGCTCACGTCTGTAATCCCAGCACTTTGGGAGGCCGAGGCAGGCAGATCACTTGAAGTCAGGAGTTCAAGACCAGCCTGGCCAATATGGTGAAACCCCATCTCTACTAAAAATATAAAAATTAGCCAGGCATGGTGGTGCATACCTATAGTCCCAGCTACTTGGGAGGCTGCGGCAGGAGAATCACTTGAACCCAGAAGGTGGAGGTTGCAGTGAGCCGAGATTACACCACTGCACTCCAGCCTGGGCGACAGAGCAAGACTTTGTCTCAAAACAAACAAGCAAACCCAAAAAACAAAAACCTGCTCACTCCCGAGGACCCCCTTCACAGCTGCAGAGCTGGAGAGGGCTGAGGGGCAGGGGCCTCACCCTGAGAGGCTCACATGTACCGTGCACCGAGGCTCTGGGGCTCTGATCTGGAGGGGTGGGAGCATCCGCTGGCCAGCGACTCCACCTGGAGGGTAGGAGGCTGGAAATGCGGGCACACGTCCCTGGAAACACAACCGCCCACCAGGGGTCCAGACACGCATCTCTGGTGTAGGCCTTGCCTTGGTAACGCACAGACACTAAGCTGAGTGTGCTCCATCTGCGGGCGTGCACGCGGTCAGCCTGGAGAGCAAGCAGCTGAGAAGGAAAGCAGGCAGCGAATGATGCATGCAGCGCCGCCGCACTCAGGGTGAGTCTAGAAATGGGCCCATGGGGCTGCTGCCGGGAGACAGGGGTCCACAGCGGCCCAGCCTGGGATGGCCGCTCCTCGGGCAGAAAGGGGCAAGGCCAGGAGGGTGCAGAACGGCCTCCGAGAGCCACCAGAGCTGGCGCCACTGGCCCCGGAGGGGAGAGAAGGGGAGGGTGGCACAGGGTGGGCCTGGGCTCTTCACAGCCTCAGGATGAGAATGCAGACGGAATTCCCACTTGGGTTTCAGATGCTTAAGAATTCACACAGCAGCAACCAGACAGCAAACCTCAGACCACAACTATAACCTCACAGGAAACCTGGGCCGCTCCCGCACACGTGTGAAACGCACCCGCCTCAGCCGAGCCACTTCACTCACGCTCCTGTGACACGCACCCGCCTCGGCCACTCGGCCTCATTCATGCTCGTGTGACACGCACCCGCCTCGGCCACTCGGCCTCATTCATGCTCGTGTGACACGCACCCGCCTCGGCCACTCGGCCTCATTCACGCTCGTGTGACACGCACCCGCCTCGGCCGCGCCGCCTCACCCTCACATGCCCGCAGTACCACCTCGGCTGCTCCACGTCCCACGCGTGACACGCACCTTGGCCACCAGGCCCATGTCGTCCATGGTGGCCCTCTCGTGGGGGAACCGGGCGAAGGTGCTCTCGATCTTGCTGATGACGGCATCCACGTTGACGGAGTCCTGCGGGCGTCCTCTGGGGAAGTAGAAGGTCGGAATGCTTTGGCTCGTGGCCGGGGGCAGAGGCTCTTCTTTCCGCGTCTGAACCTGCAGAGTCGACAGACAGGGCTCGGTTAGAACCTGGGAGCATCAAATGCCTTCTTCACCTGGACAACACACGGGGCCTCTCTAGGGCCGATGGTGCTGAGGCCACCTGACCCCAGCCGGGAGAGGACACAATGCAATCCCTGCAGGGGACCACACACGTACTCCACTGCAGGGCCCACCTTCACCCAGGAGGCCACACCATGCTGCCATGGACCCCACTCTGGGTGGCTGCTCTGCGCCACTGAGCCCCCACCACACCGAGCAGGGCCCTGGGGACAAGGGCAGCTACGTGCCCCAGGCGCCTGAGAGCCCAGCCAGGACCCACTCCCGATTCCCATGAGCCACACCACTGACCCCACCGCACCTGGCAGGGACCCGGGGAAAAGGGCAGCCACGCACCCCAGACGCCTGAGAGCTCAGACGTGGAGAGGCACAGGTGCCGTCCACAGGCAACCCTGTCCCTGAAGCCTGGGAGACTCACATTCTGAGAGGCAGAGGCAGGGCAGGCAGGCAACCACACAGCCAGGAGAAGGGGTTGACCAGCAGGTTCTGCTGCGGACACGCCTCAGCCCCTCACCCGGTGCACAGCCCACGCCCACGGGCTCTTGGCCCCACTCAGCACCAGCACTCCCCTCACCCAGTATATCCGCAGGCCCCAGAACACTCACTCAAGAGTCTGCTGCTTGCATCTCTACACAACCTGCGAGGTGGACATCTGATCTCATCCCGTGATGTTGAAACACCGTCGGAAAGAGTTAACGGCCTCAGCAACCGTACTGCGTCCTCCCCCATCAACTACTCAGGGGACGGGGCTGCGTCCTCCCCCATCAACTACCCAGGGGACGGGGCTGCGTCCTCCTCCTCCATCAACTACTCAGGGGACGGGGCTGCGTCCTCCTCCTCCATCAACTACTCAGGGGACGGGGCTGTGTCCTCCTCCACCATCAACTACCCAGGGGACGGGGCTGCGTCCTCCCCATCAACTACCCAGGGGACGGGGCTGTGTCCTCCCCCATCAACTACCCAGGGGACGGGGCTGCGTCCTCCTCCATCAACTACCCAGGGGACGGGGTGCGTCCTCCTCCCCCACCATTAACTACTGAAGGGACGGGGCTGCGTCCTCCCCCATCAACTACCCAGGGGACGGGGCTGCGTCCTCCTCCTCCATCAACTACTCAGGGGACGGGGCTGCGTCCTCCTCCATCAACTACCCAGGGGACGGGGCTGCGTCCTCCTCCCCCATCAACTACCCAGGGGACGGGGCTGCGTCCTCCTCCATCAACTACCCAGGGGACAGGGCTGTGTCCTCCTCCATCAACTACCCAGGGGACGGGGCTGTGTCCTCCTCCCCCATCAACTACCCAGGGGACGGGGCTGTGTCCTCCTCCATCAACTACCCAGGGGACGGGGCTGTGTCCTCCTCCATCAACTACCCAGGGGACGGGGCTGTGTCCTCCTCCATCAACTACCCAGGGGACGGGGCTGCGTCCTCCCCCACCATCAACTACCCAGGGGACGGGGCTGCGTCCTCCTCCATCAACTACCCAGGGGACGGGGCTGTGTCCTCCTCAATCAACTACCCAGGGGACGGGGCTGCGTCCTCCTCCCCCATCAACTACCCAGGGGACGGGGCTGTGTCCTCCTCCCCCATCAACTACCCAGGGGACGGGGCTGCGTCCTCCTCCCCCATCAACTACCCAGGGGACGGGGCTGCGTCCTCCTCCATCAACTACCCAGGGGACGGGGCTGCGTCCTCCTCCTCCATCAACTACCCAGGGGACGAGGCTGTGTCCTCCTCCATCAACTACCCAGGGGACGGGGCTGTGTCCTCCTCCCCCATCAACTACTCAGGGGACGGGGCTGCGTCCTCCTCCATCAACTACCCAGGGGACGGGGCTGCGTCCTCCTCCTCCATCAACTACCCAGGGGACGAGGCTGTGTCCTCCTCGACCAGCTACTTAGGGAATGGGGCTGCGTCCTCCTCCTCCATCAACTACTCAGGGGATGGGGCTGTGTCCTCCTCCACCAACTGCCATGGAGGAGGGGTCCAGGGAGGAAGTCCCCATACCAATGGGCCACAGCTCAGGGCCTTTGCACCCACAATCCTGACTGCCTGGATCAATCCAGGACTGGGTCCAAGCTCCAGTGTCCACACAGAGAAAACAGCCCACCCTGCCACTCCCACAGGACTCTCACCCCAGGTCACAAGGGTCCCACCGTCAGCGCCCCAACTGTGCCCACCCTGCCACTCCCACAGGACTCTCACCCCAGGTCACAAGGGTCCCACTGACAGCGCCCCAACTGTGCCCACCCTGCTGTCCCTGCAGGACTCTCACCCCAGGTCACAAGGGTCCCACAGACAGCGCCCCAACTGTCCCCACCCTGCCACTCCCACAGGACTCTCACCCCAGGTCACAAGGGTCCCACAGACAGCGCCCCAACTGTGCCCACCCTGCCACTCCCACAGGACTCTCACCCCAGGTCACAAGGGTCCCACTGACAGCGCCCCAACTGTCCCCACCCTGCCACTCCCACAGGACCCTCACCCCAGGTCACAAGGGTCCCACAGTCAGCGCCCCAACTGTGCCCACCCTGCCACTCCCACAGGACTCTCACCCCAGGTCACAAGGGTCCCACCGACAGCGCCCCAACTGTGCCCACCCTGCCACTCCCACAGGACTCTCACCCCAGGTCACAAGGGTCCCACAGTCAGCGCCCCAACTGTCCCCACCCTGCCACTCCCACAGGACTCTCACCCACGGTGAGACTCAGTTGTTTTTCTCTGATCCCCATGTAGGAGGAACAGAGGCCGCCTCCGTAACCTGGGGCAGAGCAGGCTTCCCGCAGTAGCTGTTTACCTGAAGGGCACACCCCTTCCCTGTGATTCAGAATGTGACCTCTGTGTCCTGGGGCAGGAGGTCCCTGCATCTCCCCGAGCCCGTGATCCCACAGTGCATCTCCCCGAGCCCACAACGCATTCCCACAGCAGCATCTTCCCGTCTCTCGCTGTGGGGGTCCCACTGTGGAGCCTGCGGCTCTTCCCCCTTCATCACGCTGGGTTCACACAGCTCTGCTATTTGGGGTACGGAACTGACCCCGCGAATATTCTGCAGTGAGCTCTCGGGCTCCTGTGTTTGGCAATATAGCAATGACCTGGGTACACAAACCAACCTTCCTGCTGAAAACTGCCAAGAACCCTGGACAGAATAGTTGACAAACGTCTTCTAGACGGCGCCCACAGGCTGGCAGGAAAGGAGGACACCTCAGGCCACAGCTGCCCGGAAGGAAGAACCCGGGGAAGCCCGTGGAGCCTGAACTCTGCCTTCAGCGGGCTCACCCGAAATCTCTCACAGCCTTGCAGAGCTCTGGGGAAGAGGAGGCAAAACGCAGGGTCCTCCGGGGAAGCTCCCAGAACGCGTCACCTTCAGTGGGAAGAATGAGCTCCAAGTAAATCCCCAGCGCGCCTCCAGCCCCAGGAATGAAAGGAAACTTGCAGCCTTCACCTGGAGCTGCTGGTACGAGCTGGGCAGGGGGGAGTTCTCCCCCGAGAACTGACGGCTACGGCCGACTCTCCTGCAGGTTTGCAAACCAAACTCACGTCACCAGGATGATGCGAAAACCCTCAAACCGGCCGGGCGCAGTGGCTCATGCCTGCAATCCTGGCGCTTTGAAAGGAGGCTGAGGGGGACAGACTGTCTGAGCTGAGGAGTTCAAGACCAGCCTGGGCAACATGGCAAAACTTCATCGCTACTAAAAAAAAAAAAAAAAAAACAAACGAACAGAAAACAAAAAACAAAAAGAGTATCAAAAAAATGAGCCGGGTGTGGTGGCACATGCCTGTACTCCCAGCTACTTGGGAGGCTGAGGCAGGAGAATCGCTTCAACACAGGAGGCAGAGGTTACAGTGAGCTGAGATCGCACTACTGCACTCCAGCCTGGGCGACAGAGTGAGACTCTGTCTCAAAGCAAAACAATAAAAAAAATTAACCAGGCATGGTGGCGGGTGCCTGTACTCCCAGCTACTTGAGAGGCTGAGGCAGGAGAATCGCTTAAACCCGGGAGGCGGAGGTTGCGGTGAGCTGAGGTCGCACCACTGTCCTCCAGCCTCGGTGACAGAGTGAGACTCTGTCTCAAAAAAAAAAAAGTCAGATGAATACTTGGACAGTTTTAGCCCCAAATTTACAGAGAGCATGCACCCCATTAACAGACACTCTATGAGGCAAAAGCTGAGGAAACACAGCAGGGAGAAGCCAAGAGCTCCCAAAGGGAAGGTTGGAATTGAAAGAAGGGATGAAGGGCAGGTCAGCGGTAATGAGTGGGAAAACCTCGGCAGCTGACCACATAAATCAGTGGTAACAATGTATGTTCAATTTAAAAAACATAAATCAGTGAAAACAACGTATGTTCAATTTAAAAAAAAACTCAATACAACAGCCTGTCAGTGACATGGTGACTGGATGAGTGTGAGACGGTTTGTGAGTTGGAGGAAAAGATACTGATTAATATTGGGCTTTGAAAAATTTAGTCGACGTTCCTTTTTTTTTTTTTTCTTTAAAGAGAGGGGGTCTCGCTATGTTGTGCTGGCTGGTCTTGAACTCCTGGCCTCCAGCGATTCTCCTGCCTCAGCCTCCCAAGGCGCTGGGATCACAGGTGTAAGGACCCGTGCCCGGCCAGCCGTTGACATGTGTAGGATAAACAGTGAGCTAGTAGAGAGCGTGTACTCCAAACGAGAGAAAAGGTGACCGAGCTGAAAAAGGGAGACAGAGGTGCAGGATGAGACGGTCAGAGTCCATCGCACGGATGAGCAGGCAACATCGACCTCAATGCACCGAGTGTTCCAGTTCCAAGACCAAGGTCTGACTGCAGAAAGAAAACAGCATTCACGTACACGGGAGACACAGAGGACAGAAAGACATGCGAGATATATGTGACTTAAGGACCCAGAGGCTACACATTTTTTTTTTTTTTTTGAGATGGAAAAAGAGCAGGCAGACAGTAGAGAAAGCTGGTGTCGCTGTATTAACATCCATGAAGTGACACAAGGTGATGGACAGACCTGGAGACAGACAGGCCACCAAGGAACGCTGAAGAGGTCAGTCAGGGGAAGACAGGATGATGCTAACTTTATCCATGCCTGACAACGCAGCCTCGGCACTGATCAAGTAAACACCACTGGACACAAACTCAGCCCGCCAGGAAAGGCGGAGCCCACCCACCCCGGGCACAGACACGGGGAAGGCCGGGACCACCCACCCCGGGCACAGACACGGGGAAGGCCGGGACCACTCACCCCGGGCACTGACATGGGGAAGGCCGGGACCACCCACCCTGGGCACCGATGGGGGAAAGGCCGGGACCACCCACCCTGGGAACCGATGGGGGGAAGGCCGGGACCACCCACCCTGGGCACCGATGGGGGGAAGGCCGGGACCACCCACCATGGGCACCGACGCGGGGACGGCCGAGTCCACTCACCCTGGGCAGTGACACAGGGAAGGCCAGGACCACCCACCCTGGGCACCGACGGGGGTAAGGCCGGAACCACCCACCATGGGCACCGACAGGGGGAAGGCCGGGACCACCCACCCCGGGCACCGACACGGGGAAGGCCGGGACCACCCACCCTGGGCACCGACGCGGGGACGGCCGAGTCCACTCACCCTGGGCACTGACACGGGGAAGGCCGGGACCACCCACCCTGGGCACCGATGGGGGGAAGGCCGGGACCACCCACCCTGGGCACCGACGCGGGGACGGCCGAGTCCACTCACCCTGGGCACTGACACGGGGAAGGCCAGGACCACCCACCATGGGCACCGATGCGGGGAAGGCCGGAACCACCCACCATGGGCACCGACGGGGGGAAGGCCGGGACCACACACCCTGGGCACCGATGGGGGGAGGCTGGGCCCACCCACCCCGGGCACTAATAGACAAGAGACGGAACAAACAACACAACCACCCCATGCGGGCACGGGAGATTTACAAGTTTAATCTCATGGACAGAAATAGACTCGGCCCCAGCACAGCTGCAGAGCACACATTCTTTTCAACACACACAGCTCACTTGGGAACTGGCCACCTCTCGGGCTGAGCAGCAGGTCTCAGGGGGTTCTGAAGGAATCACAGGGACTGCTGCCCTGCCCCGAATGTAGCCGGTGAGGCCAGGCATCTACGGTAAACACAGAAGGAGCAAAAACAGCTGCGTGTGTGTGGAAGAAGAATTCTAAAGCCAGCCGCCTGTTCATTAAAAAGTTCAGACAAACCAGAGGGGCCTGTGGCAGCCAGGTCACCTACTTTAAATCCTCCTCGGTACGTGTACTTTAAAAAGAACTTCGTAAAGCGCCCGTCACCCAAAGCACACTGATAAAGGCGACACCCTGCCTCCCAACAAGCTATTTCTGTTGAGGGCACTAAGAAGGCAGTTCCCTGACTCATCACAATTCCAGAAGTCACAGATACATGTGTCGCCCTTCCAGAGTACACCCACAGTTTTGCAAAACACGTCCATATACGACCAAAAGCAAAGGCTGAGCCTAACACTGAGGCTGCCTGTTTTTGCGTAGAAGTGCGTGCGCTTGATGGGTGCAGGTGAGTGTACCCCGAGAACACGGGCCACGTGCACCGTGACACATCCTCTCGCGACACCAGCCTCGGGCAGACCCCCGCATGTGCAGAGGGTGCGCACAGCAGGCAGGGCGCGGTGACCAGCAGAAATGACCCTCGCCCCAACGGCAGCAGGACCGGACACCACGATCAAAGCCACAGAGGAGGTGCCGGAGCAGCAGGGGGCCGGCGGAAGGCACGCTCAGTACAGGCTGCAACGCACAGCCGTGCCCCCAGGGGCCCCTGCTCTGCAGCGGCCCCCACTCTGCAGCGGGAGGCGGAAGCACGGGAGGCTGTGGTATGGAATCAGGGACGGGGGGGTTCGGCCGGGACCCACACTCATGGATTCCAGCTGAGCCCCTCGCCCACCCAGATGACGGCCACCCCCCGGAAGGCAGGGCCTGCTGCAAGCTCTGAGCATTCTTCTCGGCCCAGCACTCGACTCCCAGGGACCCTCTGAGAGGGCTGGTAGAGGGCTGCCAGCTACACCTGCAAACCACACGCTGGACGGCTAAACACGGGAGTGAAAAAGGTCGGTCTTTACACAGAGGAGCCGAACACGGAGATGAGAGGCACCGCGTGTGGGTTTAAAAATCCCCTCTCTAGCAAAGAGGGAGAACTGGTGTGGAGGAGTCAACACAGAAACGCAGCAGGTCCAGGTGTCTGAGTTAGCCAGACCTCACGTGGGCTCACATTCACTCAGACACATGACTGCAGCCGAGCAACCGGGCCTCAACGGACGCTGAGAGACGTTGGCTGGGGCCTGCACCCACACCTGCAGCCCAGGCACTGGCGTCTGCACCCACGGCTGCAGCGAGGCGTGAGTCTCCACAGAGCTCGGAAGGCTGGACTGGGGGACGTGGGGATCATTCTGTCCACCAGCCAACGGGTGACGGTGGATGCCGCGCAACACAGCGAGGGGAGGATCCGGCACCCTCCCTGCGTCCGCAAGCCCCTGGCGGATGCTCCTGAGCTTGGTCTTCTGTGTGGACGTTCCCACCCGGGCTTCTGTTTCCCGTTAACCCCCTTTGCTGCAGCTCCCTGCCAGGTGGGGAACCCAAGCCCTGCCTTCTCCCTGCCACTGCCCAGGGAGTGGCATCCTGGGCAGCATCCTGGCCAAACCAAAGGCTGCAAGGGTTTTGGTGACCACTGGCCTTGGGAGGGGAACGGCACGTGCCCTGGCGGTGAGAGCAGGAGGTGCGTCAGGGACGCCCAGGCTGTCACCACGCTGAAGTCAGTTCCAAGTACAGCGGGGCTGCCGCGTAGGGGACAGCGCTTTCAGCCATGCATGGTGCTGTGCAGGGTCTGTGCGTCCACCGGAAGGACCCCCGTGGGGACGCTGGACAGTGTCTGTGTGACCAGGACAGGTGAAGAGGGGCGTCTGTGTGCTGAGTCAGTGTGTGGGGAGCGGGAGAGTCACTCCCCAGGCGGGGAGGGCCAGGCTAGGCATCACAGCTGTCCTGGGCTGGGAACAAGGTCTGAGCTGTCCTGCTGTTGCCCGGGGACAGAAGGCCCGAGAATCCCTGGGCAGGAGGCGCAGGCAGTGGCTCCAGCAAGAAGAGCTCAGCCAAGCAGCTGCACGGCCCCACTCCAGGTACATGCTGGGACCCACGGTGAGAGTACGTGTAACACGCCATCGTCACACGGGAGCCTCCCCGGACCCACGGTGAGAGTATGTGTAACACACTATCGTCACACGGGAGCCTCCCCGGACCCACGGTGAGAGTACGTGTAACACGCCATCGTCACACGGGAGCCTCCCCGGACCCACAGTGAGAGTATGTGTAACACACTATCGTCACACGGGAGCCTCCCCGGACCCACGGTGAGAGTACGTGTAACATGCCATCGTCACACGGGAGCCTCCCCGGACCCACGGTGAGAGTATGTGTAACACACCATCGTCACACGGGAGCCTCCCCGGACCCACAGCGTGAACGCAGGCTGTTCCGTTCCCAAGGCCGGCAGTCGCTGAACGCCCCCATCCCCCGAGTTTGGTTTGTCAAGGATGCCGCTGACAGGGAAGTGGGCAGTGGCAGGGAGGAGGAGGAGCTTGGGTTCACCACCTGGGCAGGCAGCACCCGCCAGGGGGTTAGTGGGAACAGAAGCCCAGGCGGGACGTCGCACAGTCAGAAGATCAAGCTCAGGAGCACCCGCCAGGGGCTCGTGGGTGCGACCAACGTTGGCCGCGGAAGGCTGTCCCGTCAGAGGACCCCCGAAAACGGTACCGTGCTGCCCGGCCGGGAGCGTCCGAAGGCGGAGGTGCGGCACCCCGACACTTCCAGTGGCCCCAACACGGGTGCTCCCTGACAACCCTGAGGGTGTGTCCAAGTGGGGTGGACCCAACAGACAGAGCCCACACTCATGCGCGGAGTGAAAGCAGCCAGGAAACGTCCCCTTCTCCCCCAACACCACACCCACAAATACCCCAAAATACGCCTGTAATTCCTCCACCACCCCTCAGACAACACGCATTTCACACGTCTGTCCTCACTCCCTAAAAACGTGGAAACCTATTTTCTGTAAAATGAAGCAAACTTCTGTAAATGGAATTCATGATTTACCAGAAACTGACTTTTTAAAAATAAACAGTCCTCACAGGTGCATCGTCACCACAGCCCCCCACAGAAGAGCCAGGGCCCCACTGCAGGGCTGAAGGGCTTCCTCATCCAGCCACGTGCGAGCTAATCACCTCATTGACTCTGCGACCAGCGAGCCCGCACCGCCCAGCAGCTCCCACCATCTAGAGCAAATCCCGCACGAGGCTGATCTCACTCTTTGCAGGTTAAGAGGATTTTAAAGAAACCAGCCTCCCCCTTACCCACTTACAGGCAAAATGTCAAAACCTGGAAGACAGAGGTCAAAAACTCCAAAGGAGTGCAAAAGTTGATGTGAGATCTTACGGAAAAAATTTCAATTAAAATATCAACAGAAAGAAGTGGGTCTTCCTCCCCCTTCAAGCAGGATGCCTTGGTTCAGCTTGATGTTAGGCCACTCGTTCCAGACTCTTGGAACTGAGTTTGAAAAGCGCGTCTGATGTGCCACGTGGGTGTGAGGCGCCCGCCACGCACACCCTGTCTGGATGAGATTCGGATCAGATTCGGCCGCAGCCAAACCCTAAATTCTCAAATTATACCGGGATTGTCACAGGAAGACTCTCTCTCACACGTTTAAATCACATGGTGCTCGTAAAACTAACCCATACAATATACACGGGGTACAGACACAAATTTTACTTACCTGAGCACTTATGAGAACTGAGATTAAATTTCAAAGCCAGCTGGGGCGGAGGCTCACACCCCTACTCCCAGCACTTTGGAAGGCCCAGGTGGGCGATCACCTGAGGTCAGGAGTTCAACACCAGCCTGGCCAACATGGTGAAACCCCGTCCCTACTAAAAATGCAAAAATTAGCCAGGTGTGGTGGTGCGTGCCTGTAATCCCAGCTACTCGGGAGGCTGAGGCAGGAGAATCACTTGAACCCAGGAGGTGGAGGTTGCAGTGAGCCGAGATAGCGCCGCTGCACTCCAGCCTGGGCAACAGAGAGGCTTCGTCTCAAATAAATATAAATATAAATAAATAAATTTCAAAGCCACTGAGTTACTGAATAAAACCGCGCTGCATAAATAGTCCGGTATGTGAGTGGTATCTCAACCGACTCTTAAGTTAGCCAGTGGGAAGGAATGCTGGGTATTGCAATAACGCCGGGAAAGTTTCACCCACCCGACGCCTTTACGAAGGGTGAAGGAGTTTCCCGATGTTTATTACCAGCAACGCGAGGTATATTTAAATTAAAAATCTGTCTGCAGCGAACACTCCCAGGCGCTGACGGCTCTCACCCCCCTTGGTTGATCACAGCAAGGCACGCACTCACAGCCAAAACTCCCAGGAAAGGAGCGAGTGCTCTTTTCAAAGCCCGGTTTTCCTAACAAGCTTGGCACCGCTTCCCACAGAGCAGCACCCGGTTTTCGGCGGCGTGCGGCCCGAGCGGGTCCCCTGCGCCCACAACTGGCCCTGAAAATCCGGCGTTTGGGCCCCGCCACGCAACAACGGGTGCACGGCCAGCAGCGGCGAGCGGGGGCCCACGCGGGGCCGGGAGGGCAGGGCTCGCCGGGCCGGGAGGCCTCGCCCGGTGTCGGGCAGCCGCGGGGCGCGCGGGGCTGACCTGCTGGAAGGCCTTCAGCCGCTTCTTGAACCGAGAGGGCAGCACGAAGTCGCAGCCGCGGGCCAGCGAGGCCAGCTCCTGGCGCAGGTCGGGGTCCTGGCGCAGCGAGCGCTCGCGGAGTCGCATGCCGTCGGCGCGCAGGGCTCTCCGCGGGCCGGGCCAGGCGCCGCGCTCTCGGGGCAGGGCCGGGCCGGGTCCGGCGGGGCGCTGCAGGCGTGGCCCGGGCTCAGCGCGCTCCATGCGTCGTCCGCCAGGCGCTCTGGGGCCGGGGCCCGCGCCGCGCGCATTCCTCAGGCTGAGGAGGGCGCATGGCGCCGGGGGTGGGGGCGGCCGCCTCTCCCGACCCGCGACTGTGCAGACCCGGCTGCTCCCGGCGCTGCTCTCCTCTCCTCCTTCTCCGCTCCCCGCACTGCCCTCTGCTCCCTCCGGTCCTCTTCTCTCCTCTCCCCGTTCGCTCCGGGCTGGGCCGTCCGGCCGGGGAAGGGGGCGCTTTCTGCACCGCGGCAGCCGTCACGTGGCTCGCCCTAGAGCGCGCATCAACAGGTCCCCGAGAGGAAAGCCTGGGCGGAGCGCGCATCAACAGGTCCCCGAGAGGAGAGCCTGGGCGGAGCGCGCATCAACAGGTCCCCGAGAGGAGAGCCTGGGGACGGCCTCGGGGACCCAGGCGAAGGCGCTCCCCGCGAGAAGTGAGGTCCCCCCCCCCCCCCACGACAACACCAGAGCTGGCTGCAGGCTCGGTGGCGGCTCCGGCTTGCCCCTCCAGAGCACAGGGCACGCCAGGTGCAGCTGCGCCTCCACAAACACGCACGGCAGCCCAGACATCCCGGCAGCCCGGCATCAAAGCGCGCCGGCATCTCCGCCCCTCCCCAAACTTCAGGAGTTTCTAGAATACAGCTAAGCTGCAGTGGGCATCCAGGATCTCGTCTTCTCTGCCACTGCTCACTGTGATAACTGCGCTTGTTTGCAATCGTATTTAGAACAAGAAAAGAGGGGCGGTGGAAAAGGGGGACGGGCAACTTTAAATGAGGGTGAGCTGACATTCCGGGGGCCTGCACCTTGATCCCACCGGGAAGGAGACAGGATACCGTCGGGCTGAGGGTCAGAAACTGGCCACATCCCTGCCAGGCTGAACGCTGTCAGCAGAAAGCCTCCCGGGTCCCCGATCAGGAAGGTCCTGCGTGACCGCCTGCATCTGTTACAGTCAATGAACTTCCTTGGACGGGTCACTAGCACCCCGAGTCAACAGCGTGCACTGGGCTCTCCCGCTGCCGCATGCTGTGTTGAGTCTGGAAAAACGCAGGATGACACGGATCTACCACTGTGGGGTTACGCAGAGGAGCTTCCCTGCCCTGAAAAACGTCTGTGTGGCACTGACGCACCCAACCCCCGCAAGCCCCGATCTGTTTCCTGTCTCCATCGTTTTCCTTTTTCCGAGTGTCCTAGACTTGGAGCCAGCAGTCTGCAGCCATCTCAGACTGGCCCTTTCTTCTCCTGCAACCTTCCACATCACCTCTGACGCCCACCACAGCCCCCCACCCGCAAGGCCCCTTCCAACTCTTCTTAGGGGTACGCCCCTCTCCACTTCCTTCTCTTCCACCTCCTTCCCTTCTCCAGCCATCCCCGGATCCCTCCACCCTTCTCACTTCCTTACTGTCCTTGAGGATTCAGAAGTCGGCCTCTGACCCCCTGTAAGTCTCCAAACGGAAGCTTTAAGACAGCACCAGAGGGAATGTGCTCAAACCACCAGCAGACGATTTAAACAAGTGCACCCAGTAACCCACGATGCGGGGCGCAAACTCACAGGACAGAGGTGCCGCCCAGTCACCCATGATGCGGGGCGCAAACTCACAAGGCAGAGGTGCCGCCCAGTCACCCACATGCGGGGCGCAAACTCACAGGGCAGAGGTGCCGCCCAGTCACCCACGATGTGGGGCGCAAACTCACAGGGCAGAGGTGCCGCCTAGTCGCCCACATGCAGGGCGCAAACTCACAGGGCAGAGGTGCCGCCCAGTCACCCACGATGTGGGGCGCAAACTCACAGGGCAGAGGTGCCGCCCAGTCACCCACATGCGGGGCGCAAACTCACAGGGCAGAGGTGCCGCCCAGTCACCCACGACGTGGGGCGCAAACTCACAGGGCAGAGGTGCTGCCCAGTCACCCACATGCGGGGCGCAAACTCACAGGGCAGAGGTGCCGCCCAGTCACCCACGACGTGGGGCACAAACTCACAGGACAGAGGTGCCGCCCAGTCACCCACATGTGGGGCACAAACTCACAGGACAGAGGTGCCGCCCAGTCACCCACATGCGGGGCACAAACTCACAGGGCAGAGGTGCCGCCCAGTAACCCACGATGCGGGGCACAAACTCACAGGGCAGAGGTGCCGCCCCTTCAGTTCAGATCAGCACTACACACGGACGGCCTCCCAAACACAGCTAGGGGAACCAGATTGGGAGCCAACCTCCTGTGATCTCCCTCCGAAAGTCAAAGATCAAACCCAAAATGCAGGGGAAGCGAGCCAAGGGAGGCGCGATCCTCACACTCAGGCAACACGCCCTGTCCTGCCATGCTGGGTGACACACGCCCTGTCCTGCCACGCCAGGTGACACACACCCCTGCGGACTTTACTGCCAGGTTTCCTCTTTCCGTACAAGACTTTTGGAACACAGCCAGGCACAGTGGCTCATGCCTGTAATCCCAGCACTTTGGGAGGTCAAGGCAGGCAGATCATGAGGTCAGGAGTTCGAGATCAGCCAGGCCAACATGGTGAAACCCTGTCTCTACTAAAAATACAAAATTAGCTGGGCATGGTGGCGGGTGCCTGTAATCCCAGCTACTTGGGAGGCTGAGGGAGAAGAATCGCTTGAACTCGGAAGGCAGAGGTTGCAGTGAGCCAAGATCGCGCCACTGCACTGCAGCCTGGGGAACAAGAGCGAGACTTCGTGTCAAAAAGGAAAAAAAAAAAAAAAAGACTTTTGGAAAACAGCCTCAAAATCCTGACGTGCACACACACAGAGATTTAGACTCTGACCTGGAGCCCTCAAACCACCTCTGGATGCAGCCCCACTGCCTCCCTGGAGCCCCTGCGTCCTGTCCCGATGCAGAACCCGCATCACCCGCCCCCAGTGCAGCCACAGGGCTGTCTACACCGGATGGGGGAGGGACAGGGCTTTCCACACTCGACGGAGCCCCCATGGGGCTATACACTACTGTGTGCAGGGACGGGCCGTCTACAGTGGGGCCGCCATGGGGCTGTCTATACACTACTGTGTACAGGGACGGGCCGTCCACAGTGGGGCCGCCACGGGGCTGTCTATACTGTCTACAGGGATGGGCCATCCACACCCAGTGGAGCCACCATGGGGCTGTCTATACACTACTGTGTACAGGGACGGGCCGTCCACAGTGGGGCCGCCACGGGGCTGTCTATAGTCTACTGTCTACAGGGACGGGCCATCCACACCCAGTGGGGCCGCCATGGGGCTGTCTATACTCTACTGTGTACAGGGACGGGCCGTCCACAGTGGGGCCGCCACGGGGCTGTCTATACTCTACTGTGTACAGGGATGGGCCGTCCACACTTGACAGGACCACCACGGGGCTGTCTATACACTACTGTGTACAGGGACGGGGCCATCATAGCATTGTTTTTGCACCACAGGCCAGCACGGAATCTGCGAGGCCTGTTTTCAGCCTGTTCCCCCCAAATTCCCACTCTGAAGAGACAACATCGCCATCTGGGCCGATGAAGCCCCTCACGGCACCCGAATGTCCACCGTCCTTCTCCCGTCGGGACACAATCGGACCATCAACCTCTAAAGGCTCCTAAAATGCCCAGAAGACCTTTATGCAAATTTTCATAAAAATCTCTTCACTTTTCATTCTCACTAAACATACATTTGTTCAGACGGCTTGTTTTAGGATAAAAATGTGTCTTCCATGAGCAAACATAATGGCTTTTCTGAAATCCTAGATTTGAAAGGCTTACGAAGGCGACCTGCCCTTTGTGAGAAAATGTTTTTCTGAACATCCAAAGCTAAAAGCATAGCTAGTAACAGGCAAGCCCATGAGACAGGAAGATGGCCCAGAATCCTGTCCTCACCCTGCAGGCGCCATCTGCAGAGCACGGCTTCCTCCCTGTTTCAAAGGCCCTGAGAGGACAGGCTCCAGCGGATTCAAAACCCGTCCACCTCATCTCAGGAAACGGCATGGTTCTCTCTGTCAACAGAAGGGGAGGGAGGGATGAAGCTCTTTACACAGTTTCCATGGTTGCAGATTCTCGGAGGTTCCAAGAAGGGTTCTCGACACCTTCCTTCCTCCTCACAACGAGACTCTCATCGGTGCCCACTATGAAAACGTGAATAGGTCGTTGTTACGAAGGCAGTGAGAACTGAACCCAGACAGGCATGCACCTGTACAAAAGCTACAGTCCCTGGGCAAGCTCAGGGCTCCCGCACAAAACCTTCAGAAACCCTGAGCTCCTGCCCTGAGGGTTCTGGGTGCTTTTCTCTTACAACATGTTTGTTAAGAACTTCTAATGAAACGTTAAGATAAGCACACCTGTATGTACATGCACCTGTATGTGTGTATGCACCTATGTATGTGTGTATGCGCCTATGTGTGTATGTGTGTGTATGCACCTGTGTGTATGGACCTGTGTGTGTGTATGGACCTGTGTGTGTTTGTATGCACCTATGTGTGTATGTACCTGTGTGTATGGACCTATGTATGTGTGTGTATGCACCTATGTGTGTGTGTATGGACCCACGTGTATGCACCTATGTGTGTATGTACCTATGTATGTGTGTATGCGCCTATGTGTGTGTATGCACCTGTGTATGTGTGTGTATGCACCTGTGTGTGTGTATGGACCTATGTATGTGTATGCACCTATGTGTGTATGTACCTGTGTGTATGGACCTATGTATGTGTGTGTATGCACCTGTGTGTGTGTATGGACCCACGTGTATGCACCTATGTGTGTATGCACCTATGTATGTGTGTATGCACCTCTGTGTGTTTGTGCATATGCACCTGTGTGTGTATGCACCTGTGTGTTTGTGTGTATGCACCTGTGTGTGTGATGCACACGCACGCCCGTGTTTATCTCCAAATACCCTGTTCTAATGTTCTAGAATGCTGGCACCCGGTCTGATAAAAATCACAGGTTAGGTGGACACCAAAACTGAGTAGCTTCCAGAAATTAGAGAAGAACTAAATAAACAGATAGAAACTTAATCAAGGAGGTGCAAGAGGTGTACTCGGGGAAGTACACAACGTTGCTGAACAAAACCTAAATGAATGGAAAGTCCTTTGTTTGTGGATTGGAAAATACTGTTAAGGTATCAATTATCCTAAACTGATCCACAGATTCAAAGCAATCCCAATCAAAATTCCAACAGGCTTTTCTTGCTGGAAAGCAATTTTTAAAGAACAGGCTTGGACTCACAGTATCTACTTTCAAAATTTGCTAGAAAGTTACACTAATCTGGAAAGTGCCATGAAGGTGAGGGGATGCACATACAGCAATGGGATGGAAATAATAATAAAACAGACGTACATACTCAACTGACTTTCAACAACACAATTCCAAGGGGGGAGAAAAGACTGTTCAATATACGGTGCTGGGGTCATCCAGATACCTCACCTCATACCACGCAGAAAAACTGACCTGAACTGGATCACAGGCCGAAACGCAAACCTAAAACCACACTGCTTTCTCAAGATAAATAGGAGAAAATCTTTGACACCTTGTGGTATGCAAACATTTTGTAACAAGACACAAAAAATAAGAGTCATAAAAGAAAAAAGTTGAAAAACTAAACACTTTTGCTCTTTGAAAGACACTGAAGAAAACAAAAAGCAAGCCGGACTCGAGAGACATATGCACACACCACATTGTCTTACCAAGGACTTGCCAACAGTTGTATGTAAAGAGCTCTTACAACTCAGTGAAAACATAACCCAATTTAAAAAGCAAACACACGACCTGAACAGATGCTTGATAGCGGGAACCACATGAATGGCAAATAAGCACCTGAAAATTCCTCGGCGTCACCAGGCCGCAGGGAAACGCAATCAAAATTGTGCAGTACTGGCCGGGTGTGGTTGCCCTCGTCTGTCATCCCAGTACTCTGGGAGGCTGGGGCGGGTGGATCACCTGAGGTCAGGAGTTCAAGACCAGCCTGACCAACATAGCGAAACGCCATCTCTACTAAAAATACAAAATTAGCTAGGCATGGTGGTGGGCGCCTGTCATCCCAGCTACTCGGGAAGCTGAGGGGGGTGGATCACCTGAGGTCAGGAGTTCAAGACCAGCCTGTCCAACATAGTGAAACCCCATCTCTACTAAAAATACAAAATTAGCCGGGCGTGGTGGCGGGTGCCTGTCATCCCAGCTACTCGGGAAGCTGAGGCAGGAGACTCACTTGAACTTCAGGAGGTGGAGGTTGTAGTGAGCCAAGATCGCGCCATTGCACTGCAGCCTGGGCAACAAGAGTGAAACACCATCTCAAAAAAAAAAAAAAAAAAAAAAAAGGCAGCTCATCCACATGAGGTTCTTACTTCCCCTTGTAAGAACTTACTTTAAAGATGCATTTAGGGTCCCCCCTAGCAGAAGCACCCTGGCTTGCAGCATCAGCCCATCGATACTGGCGTTTTCTTTTTTTTTTTTTTTTGTTAGAGACAGGGTCTCACTTTGTTGCCCCAGCGGGAGTGCACTGGCACAAACATAGCTCACTGCAGCCTCGAACTCCTGGGATCTTCCTGCCTCAGCCTCACAAGCAGCTGAGACTTCAGGCATGAACCAATATGCCTGGCTGATTTTACTATTTTATAGAGATGGGGGAGTCTCGCTATGTTGCCCAGGCTGGGCTCAAACTCCTGGCCTCAAGTGATCCTCCCTCCTCGGCCTCCCAAAGTGCTGGGATTGAGCCACTGCACCCGGCCAATGCTCACATTTTCTAATTTGTACCAGTTTCTATTCCCCAAAGACGGGAAGGAGCCACTGCAAGCACCCCTTTCAAACACAGAATACAATCTCTCTGTTCAGTAACGATGAAGGCGTAGGTAACGTAAAACAGCCACGGCAGCGCTGGTTACGTCTACTTGGGATGCACCACGTGATGTTTTCACAATGGGCATGCCGTTCCTTTCACCCTTGACTGGGGAGTTCAATGGACCTAGCGTGAACCCTCCTGACAGCTCATACTCCATTCTGTACATGTGTGGCTGAGAAAAAGCTGCTTTATTTATGAAAATCTCTTCCTCTGACCCCAGCATCGCCCCTCCCCAGCCAGAGTTTGTAGCATGGAACTGCATCCTTCACTGTTAAAGTGACCTCGCATATTCTGTATATGGGATGGACAGGAACAAGCTCATCTTTTTTTTTTTTTTTTTTGAGACAGAGTCTTGCTCTGTCACCCAGGCTGGAGTGCAGTGGCGCAATCTCAGCTCACTGCAAGCTCCGCCACCCAGGTTCACGCCATTCTCCTGCCTCAGCCTCCGGAGTAGCTGGGACTACAGGCACCCGCCACCATGCCCGGCTAATTTTCTGTATCTTTAGTAAAGACAGGGTTTCACTGTGTTAGCCAAGATGGTCTCTATCTCCTGACCTTGTGATCCCCCGCCTCGGCCTCCCAAAGTGCTGGGATCACAGGCATGAGCCACCGTGCCCAGCGCAAGCTCATCTTTTTTGTCCCAATGAACAGACACATCCTTCTAAGTTATTCACTTCTCGAGATTCAGCTGAAGTAAGCCATAGGTTCCAAACACGTAGACATGCTTAAGGCCAACTTTTAGTCCCAAACAAGGTCAGTCACTGCTTTTTGAAAATTCTTGCCATCTCCTAAGTGCAGAATCGTGCACCCTGCACACCCCGGCCGCCACGCCACGGTCCACACGCGTCCTTCCTTCTGCTTCTCCGGTCAGACCACTCCAGTCGCTCAACGTGACCTGAACATCTCGTCTTTTTTTTTTTTTTTTTTTTTTGAGACAGAGTGTCTCACTCTTGTCACCCAGGCTGGAGTGCAGTGGCACAATTTCAGCTCACTGCAATCTCCACCTCCCAGGTTCAAGTGATTCTCCTGCCTCAGCCTCCAGAGTAGCTGGGATTACAGGTGCCCACCACCACACCCAGCTAATTTTTGTATTTTTAGTAGAGACGGGGTTTCACCATGTTGGCCAGGTTGATCTCGAACTCCTGACCTCAGGTGATCCGTCCACCTCAGCCTCCCAAAGTGCTGGGATTACAGGCATGAGCGACTGAGCCTGGTCTCATTTTCACACTCTGCCCGTCATCCCTCCCAGAATAGCCTCCCTCGGTTCCGCCCCCTATACCCAATAAACTCAGTGCATTTCTCAAGTTCCACTACTCACTTCCTCCTCAAAACTTTCTCCAGGAGAGAAATGATGTCTCCCTGCTTTGAACACCTCTGGAACTTAATTTCCACTTGTTAGAGGCTTCTTGCCTGATTTACAGAATGTATCATCCTCTCACAAGCACCCAAATGGCCTCGTTTGCACAGACCTGACCTTCCGTCAATAGTCCCAGCCCTAGGAGAATTCTTGCAAAGTCACACAATTCAAGCATTTACCTTAGCGTCTGGCTGTCATTCGACACGTTTAAGGACAAAATGGCAGCTCATTAGCGATCCCACTGAGAAAGCAAGCCATGGAGGGGAACCATCATTACTAGCACATGCTTCTTGAGTCCTGGCCCTCCTCTCACATACAACCTCCTCCGTAAATGAGGGATTTGCAGAAGCCATGGAGGGGAACCATCATTACTAGCACACGCTTCTTGAGTCCTGGCCCTCCTCTCACATACAACCTCCTCAGTAAATGAGGGATTTGCAGAAGCCATGGAGGGGAACCATCATTACTAGCACACGCTTCTTGAGTCCTGGCCCTCCTCTCACATACAACCTCCTCTGTAAATGAGGGATTTGCAGAAGCCATGGAGGGGAACCATCATTACTAGCACATGCTTCTTGAGTCCTGGCCCTCCTCTCACATACAACCTCCTCCGTAAATGAGGGATTTGCAGAAGCCATGGAGGGGAACCATCATTACTAGCACACGCTTCTTGAGTCCTGGCCCTCCTCTCACATACAACCTCCTCCGTAAATGAGGGATTTGCAGAAGCCATGGAGGGGAACCATCATTACTAGCACACGCTTCTTGAGTCCTGGCCCTCCTCTCACATACAACCTCCTCAGTAAATGAGGGATTTGGGCAAGAGTTCCTAAGGTGCTTCAGGTTTTGCAGCTTACTGGGAAAGTGCATTGGGCCAGAGCTCAAGGGATGCGTCCTGGGGCCCTGAGTCCCCTCCTGGATCGGGATCTGGAGGGCCTGAGCCAGATGGTCTCCAAGCTGCCTCCAGCTCTAGTTCACATTTTCATCGACAAGTACTTTTGGAAAATGTTCTAGATCCATCAGAAGACGTCAGACAACCACCGGTAATTTAGAACGCAAGGAGCTCACCTCAGATTGCCACCCACCTCTCACTCAGCAAGTAGAGAGGCTGGTCCATTTTGGCTGGAAAACTGTGGTGCTACGTAAATATCACTTTGTGACATGCTTATTAGTGCTGCTGATGGAAGGCCGGTGTTCAGCTGAAAAATTTCAAATGGTATAAACAAGTTCCAAGGGAACATTCTGAATATTTCAGGCTTCCGTAGTATTCTTGGGACACCAGACGCACCAGCCATACGTGTTTCTATAACATCTGGAAGCAATGTTTTATCGCTTTAAACTGCATAGTATAAAACAACACAAAGCATTTTTAAAAATACACGGCTGTCGGCGGGCACGGTGGCTCACACCTGTAATCCCAAAACTTTGGGAGGCCAAGACGGGCGGATCACGAGGTCAGGATATTGAGACCATCCTGGCTAACACGGTGAAACCCTGTCTCCACTAAAAATACAAAAAAATTAGCCGGGCACGGTGGCAGGCGCCTGTAGTCCCAGCTACTCGGGAGGCTGAGGCAGGAGAATGGCGTGAACCCGGGAGGCGGAGCTTGCAGTGAGCCGAGATCGCACCACTGCACTTCAGCTTGGTGACAGAGCGAGACTCCGTCTCAAAAAAAAAAAAAAAAAAAAAATACACTGTTGTCCACTTGTAATTACTGGAGATTTACTACCAGATAAAGCAAGAATAAAACCCTTAGGCTCATTAACTAAGCTGAGCAGAAGAGATTGCCGAGAAGTGGGTAACAGAAACCAACCTAGAGAACTCGAAACAAACTCTAACAGTGAGACCAACTCGGGACTATAACTGTGTAAATTAAAAGTAAAACCTGAAGGCCCAAAACCGACTAAACAGACCCCCCATTCTTGGCCAAGAGAAACCTTTTTTTTTTTTTTTTTTTTTTTGAGACAGAGTCTCACTCTATTACCCCAGCTGGAGTACAGTGGCGAGATCTTGGCTCACTGCAACCTCTGCCTCCCTGGTTCAAGCAGTTCTCGTGCCTCAACCTCCCGAGTAGCTGGGCTTACAGGCGCCCGCCACCACGCCCGGCTAGTTTTTGTATTTTTAGTAGAAATGGGGTTTCACCATGTTGGCCAGGCTGGTCTTGAACTCGTAACCTCAAGTGATCCGCCCACTTCGGTCTCCCAAAGTGCTGGGATTACAGGCGTCAGCTACTGGGCCCGGCCCCAAGAGAAACCTTAAAAACTAAGTTCAGGCAGGCGCAGTGGCTCACACCTGTAATCTTATTTTTTTGGGAGGCCAAGGCAGGCAGATCACCTGAGGTCGGGAGTTCGAGACCAGCCTGGCAACATGGAGAAACCCCGTCTCTACTAAAAAATACAAAATTACTGACGCGTGGTGGTGGGTGCCTGTAATCTCAGCTACTCAGGAGGCTGAGGCAGGAGAATCACTTGAACCTGGGAGGTGGAGGTTGCAGTGACCTGAGATGGCACCATTGCACTCCAGCCTGGGCAACAAGAGCAAAAGTCGGTCTCAGAAAAACAAAAAAAAACCCCAAAAAAACAACTAAGTTCCCAGCCATGACTAGATGGGGGTTTGGACACACCTTATTATACCCCTCCTGCTTTGGCAGTTTAAACACAACCAACCAGCAAAAAGGTTAAAATCAACATCGTAAGACTGACAGAACAGACTCTGTGGCAAACAAGACCAAGGGCCACCTGAGGTGAGGGTTAAGTCACACACCGCCTACACTTAAAGAATAAACTACAGTTCCAACTGCCAAAGCATTTCTTTTTCTCCAGCAGCTAAATGTCCTTTTAGGTTATTCACTAGAGACCTCTGCAGAAACTCGTTTTTGAGATTCAAGAAGTGAATAAAGGATGTTTTTCTTTTTCTCTATTGCTTATCTTGGCCTCAAGCTCGTGCACGCAAGAAGACACTCTCTCTCTCTCTCTCTCTCTATATATATATATACATAATTTTTTTTTTTTTTTTGAGACAGGGCCTTCCTCTGCTGCTCAGGCTGGTGAGCAGTGGTGCAATCTCAGCTCACAGTAATCTCCGACTCCCAGCTTCAAGCATTTCTCCTGCCTCAGCCTCCTGAGTAGCTGAGACTGCACGTGCGCCACCACACCTGGCTAATTTGTGTATTTTTAGCAGAGACGGGATTTCGCCATGTTGCCCAGGCTGGTCTCGAACTCCTGAACTCAAGTGATCTGCCTGCCTCCAACTCCCAAATGCTGGAATCACAGGCATGAGCCACCATGCCTGACCAATATAAACAATATTAAAACACCTGCAGCTTCCCGTCAGATCCTGATGAATAGACCCCTCTGTTCCACCAGCCGTAACTACAGCTTTGACTGGGAAAAGACTGATTCCAGGCTAGGTGTGGTGGCTCACGCCTGTCATCCCAGCACTTTGAGAGGCTGAGGCGGGTGGATCACCTGAGGTCAGGAGTTTGAGACCAGTCTAGCCAACATGGTGAAAGCCTGCCTCTACTAAAAATACAAAAATTAGCCGGGCGTGGTGGTGTGCACCTGTAATCCCAGCTACTCGGGAGGCTGAGGCAGGAGAATCGCTTGAACCCGGGAGGCGGAGGTTGCAGTGAGCTTAGACTGCACCATTGCATCTCAGCCTGGGTGAGAGTGAGAATCTGTCTCAAAAAAAAAAAAAAAAAGACTGACTGCAATCACTTTATCCTGATAACTACTCACCACGGCTGCAAAGTTGCTTCACCTTTTGACCTAGGGGGCCTAACCATAATGCATTTAAATGTTAAGTCTCCACTCCAGGGTGAACTTGGGAGTAGGTAACATGCATGTTTGTTCAATACCCATGCGTCAGGACACCCTTGGTGAATATCCATAGCTCTTCCTATAACTTCTTGAATATATACACTTAGCCAACCCACTCAGCATAAATTCCTGTCTCATCTTTTCTTCCCTCCAAGTGCTTGTTTTTAGTTTTCTTTTTCTTTTTGAGACGGAGTCTTGCTCTGGTGCCCAGGCTGGAGCGCAGCCTCTGCCTCCTGGGTTCCATTGATTCTCCTGCCTCAGCCTCCCGGGTAGCTGAGATTACAGGTACATTAGCCAGAGGCTGCGCTTCTCACCTGCAGTGTATAATCACCTTCTATGAAATAAATGGCATTTCTTCTAAGAAATACAGTGGGATTTTGGGAGGCCGAAGCGGGAGGATTGCTTGGACCCAGGAATTCCAGAGCACTCTAGGTAACATAGCAAGACCTTGTCTCTGCAAAAAAATAAATAAATAAATAAATAAACAAAAATTAGCCTGGCGTGATGGTGCACGCCTGTAATCCCAGCTACTGGGGAGGCTGAGGCAGGAAGTCCAGCTGTGTTTGCGCCACTGCACTCCAGCCTAGGAGACAGAGCAAGACCCTGTCTCCAAAGAATTGTAAAATAAATAAAAAACGGACCAGGCACAGTGACTCACGTCTGAAATCCCAGCACTTTGGGAGGCCGAGGCGGGAGGATCACTTGAGGTCAGGAGTTCGAGACCAGCCTGGCCCACATGGGGGAAACCCAGTCTCTACTAAAAATACAAAATTAGCCAGGCGTGGTGGCACGTGCCTGTAAGTCCCAGCTCCTCGGGAGGCTGAGGCAGGAGAATCGCTTGAACCTGGGAGGCAGAGGTTGCAGTGAGCCAAGATCGCGCCATTGCACTCCAGCCTGGGCAACAGAGCAAAACTGTCTCAAAATTAAAACAAATTAAAATAAAATAAAATAAAAGTAAAATAGGAAGCCTTTCTACCTTTATAAATTGTGTGATTTTTAGGTTAACAACTGTCAATGACGGAATGTTCAGTACGTGGGACTTTCTTGTCTGTATGTGTGTGGTGGGGGGGGGGGGTCGGGGCGGGGAACAGACTCAATATGAAACCGTTTTGGGGTCTGACGCTCGCCCACCAGCCTCCACCGCGCAGCCACACGTCCGCTATGCGACCAGAGCCACCTGCGCAGTTGTTAGCAGAAGGAAGAGTAACTTACTACTCTCGTCCCTGCGGATCTACGGGTGCCTCGAGCGTGGGGCGCGTTCCTGGGGCTGGAGGCGGCGCCCAGGGGCAGCGCAGGGCCCGGCCCGGGGATTCCCGGGGGTTCGAGCCCGCTGGGCCTGGGGGCGGCGAGCGGGGCTGTGGGCCAGGCCCCGGGCTGCTCCCCGTCCCCCGCGGTCGGCTGGTCCCGCCCGGGCGCCTTGATCCGGCGCAGGCAGTCCTGCAGCATCCGCTGCGTGCTGGCCTCGCTGAGCCAGTACAGGAACAGCTCGTCCACCTTCATCTTCAGGACCGGCTGCAGCACTTTGCCGGGCGGCATGGCGGGGGCTGGGCCCGGGGCGCCCCCGGACGCCCGCGCCTCGCCCCGCCCCGGGGGCTTCGGTCCGGCCCGGACCGACCTCGGTGATGCGAGCACGGCCCGCTGAGGGGGCGCGGCGCAGGGAACAGGGCCCGCGCCTCGGGAACTGCGCGGACTCGCGGGGCGCGGGGACCGAGGAGGGGGCGCGGTCCGGCCCGCGCTGCTCAGGGCAGCTTCAAAACGGGCGCGCCGGCCGCGCTCCCAAACAAGGGCGCCCGTGTTCACGTCACTGCGCCGCGTCATCGCGACGATGTCATCACGAGGCGACGCCGCCGCTAGCCACGCGCGCCCCGCGGCCCTCGGAGCTTTTGCAGGAGGCTTTGGTGGGGCCAAGAGGCTGCGGTGAGGACGAGGGAGGGGCTGTGGCCACCGTACCGCCCGAGCTCTTTCTGCGTTTAGAATTTTTAGAGGCGCGGCCCATGGCGGCGTGGCAGTCTTGGAGCTGCGGAGATGCGAGCATGCGCAATGCGTGCCTGCCAGAGCGAGGGGAGGGTGGAACCTCCGCATGGAGCATGCGCCGTGCATAGCGGTGGAGGAGCGGAGTTCGGGAGGCCGGTCGGGTGAGCATGCGCAGTGGCTACCCGCGGGGCGCAAGCCAGAGGCTGGGAGGTGTGTGAGCGGGTGGGGCTGGGGGACGGGAGTGCGCCTGCGCAGTGGGAGGCACCGGGAACGAGCGAGCATGCGGGGTGCGCGCCCGCCGAGCTCGGGAGCGAGCGTGCGTCCTGCGGGAGCGCGCGAGGAAAAGATCAAACTTTTCAATAACAGCGGGCTACCTGGGACCCAAAGGGCCCCGTTTACTTTAGCTTTGCTTATCAAACAGTAGAGACAGGTTGGAGGAGTTGGACCCCTTTAAACGTTGGTGTTCAGGGATGAGCGTGAAGTGCGTTGAAAATTGCAAAAATCATCCACGTCCAGGGAGGTGACATTAGTTAAATAACTTTACCCAATGGTTGTTTTTGTTTCTGCTTTTAACAGTATCCATAAAAACACTGCATTATCATCTGTCTGGCACACATGCACCTGTTTCCTTTACATCTTGCCCCGCTTTTTATTCATTTTTTATCAAAATAGGGTTTCACCTCGTGTTGCACCCTATTAGAGAGTAATTTCAAGGTCTTTTATGAGCCAGGTTCTCCTACTTCTGAGCTGCATAAATCGAGCTAGACTCAATAAGTAACTCTTGGCTGGGCGCGGTGGCTCACGTCTGTAATCCCAGCACTTTGGGAGGCTGAAGCGGGCAGATCACGAAGTCAGGAGTTCGAGACCAGCCTGGCCAGCATAGTGAAACCCCCCCATCTCTACTAAAAATACAAAAATTAGCCGGGCATGGTGGCGTGTGCCTGTAGTCCCAGCTACTCGGGAGGCTGTGGCGGGAGAATTGCTTGAACCCAGGAGGTGGAGGTTGCAGTGAGCTGAGATCACACCATTGCACTCCAGCCTGGGCGACAGAGCCAGACTTTGTCTCAAAAAAAAAAAAAGTAACTCTTTTTTTAGTTTTTTTTTTTTTTTTTGAGTTGGAGTCTCGCTCTGTTGCCCAGGCTGGAGTGCGATGGCAAGATCTCAGCTCACTGTAACCTCCGCCTCCCGGGTTCAAGGGATCCTCCTGCTTCAGCCTCCCGAGTAGCTGGGATTACAGGCGCCCGCCACCACGCCTGGCTAATTTTTGTATTTTTGGTAGAGACAGGGTTTCACCGTATTAGCCAGGATGGTCTCGAACTCCTGACCTCAAGTGATCCACCCACCTCAGCCTCCCAAAGTGCTGGGATGACAGGCGTGAGCTACCACGCCCAGCCTAAATAACTCTTTTTGTTCGTTTGAGACAGGGTTTTGCTCCGTCACCCAGGCTGCGATCTTAGCTCAGTGCAGCCTTGCTCTCCTGGCTCAAGCGATCCTCCCACCTCAGCCTTCCAAGCAGCTGGGACAACAGGCACGCGCCACCATGCCCGGCTAATTTTTAATTTTATTGTTTATAGAGACGAGGTCTTGCTGGTGTCACACTCCTGGCCTCAAGCAATCTTCCTGCCCTTGCCTCTGTCTCTGCCTCCCAAAGCGTTGGGATTACAGGCGTGAGCCACCGCACCCGGTTTAAATCACTCATAAACGATAGTTTTGTGTTGTGTACGTAATGATTTGAATTTCAGTCTGTGTTTCATGATTGGATATAAAAATCCGAGTGTACTTGGTCAGAAGAGCGCCATCACGCAGGAATTCTGTGAAGTTATTTTTCCTAATTGGGAAGCAAACGTTTGTGTGTGTGTGCGATGCTGTGATTTCTGGGGGGAAGTGAATATGTTAATACAATTCTCTGTTTGAGTGTGTATCGGACACAGACGTCTTTTCAAGGAACAAACGTGCTTTTCATTCTGGGTGTTTCGATGAGCTGCGAGTCACTGTTGGAAGCATCACTGCGGTTTTCAGGGGAAAGGGTTTCCTTTGAATACCTGCACAAGAGGTCTTTCTCTGCCAGGTTACTGGGGCACAGTGCGGTGAGGCCCAGGGCCAACAGGACAGAAGTCAACTCAGGGCAGAAACAGAATGCGCCTTCAGTCTGCGCTGGGGCCCGGGAGCCCACTCCGTGCAGGCTTTGCTCTGGGAGAACAAAGAGGTGCTGTCGGGCCCCCAAGGCTGGCAGGGCCTGAGGTGTTGCAGTTTGCTGGGATGTGGCCAGCTGCAATTATCCAAGCTGCTCCACAGCCGGATGGACGCCCTGCCCGTTCGGGTCTGTCCGTCTTGCAGGGGTGGTGGGTGGCCACCAGAATTGTCCTGGGGAGAGAAAGGTGAGGGCAGGCCGGGAGATTGCAGTGGCTCGTGCCTGTCATCCCAGCACTTTGGGAGGCCGAGACGGTGGATCACCTGAGGTCAGGAGTTCAAGACCAGCCTGGCCAACATGGTGAAACCCCATCTCTACAAAAATACAAAAATTAGCCAGGCACGGTGGCTCACACCTGTCATCCCAGCACTTTGGGAGGCCGAGGCGGTGGATCACCTGAGGTCAGGAGTTCAAGACCAGCCTGGCCAACATGGTGAAACCCCGTCTCTACAAAAATACAAAAATTAGCCAGGCATGGTGGCTCACACCTGTCATCCCAGCACTTTGGGAGGCCGAGGCAGGAGGATTTGAGCCCAGGAGGTCAAGACCAGCCTGGGCAACATGGCGAGACCCCATCTCTAGAGAATATTTAAAAATTAGCTGGGCATCCTGGCGTGCGCCTGTGGTCCCAGCTACTTGGGAGGCTGAGGTGGGAGGGTCGTTTGAGCCTGGGAGGTTGAGGCTTCAGTGAGCCGAGATCTCACCACCGCACTCCAGCCTAGGCAGGAATGAAAGACTCTGTCCCTAAAAGCATTAAATTTTAAAAAGCAGCCAGATATCTTGGCTCACACCTGTTATCCCAGCACTTTGGGAAGCTGAGGCGGTGGATCACCTCAGGTCAGGAGTTCGAGACCAGCCTGGCCAACATGGTGAAACCCCGTCTCTACAAAAATATAAAAATTAGCCAGACGTGGTGGCTCACACCTGTCATCCCAGCACTTTGGGAAGCTGAGGCAGGCGGATCACCTGAGGTCGGGAGTTCGAGACCAGCCTGGCCAACATGGTGAAACCCCGTCTTTACAAAAATACAAAAATTAGCTGGGCATGATGGCGGGTGCCTGTAATCCCAGCTACTTGGGAGACTGAGGCAGGAGAATCGCTTGAACCCAGGAGACAGACGTTGCAGTGAGCTGAGATCACAGCATTGCACTCCAGCCTGGGCAGCAGAGCGTGACTCCCTCTCGAAAAAATAAATAAAAATAAAAATAAAATAAAAAGCGAGAATGGGGAGGGAAGAGTAGCGAGGAAGATTCCGGAAGACTCTGCTCCTCTGTAGGACGTAGGTCCAGGAACAAAGAGCTGGGTCAGAGCTCCCTGGGGAGGAGAGGAAGGAGGGAGCCACAACGGTTGTAGAGGGAGAGAAGCTCCTTCCTTCATCCACCTGAGCCTGGGTCTCCTGTGTGGCCACAGCCTCTGCAGCCCAAAGGGCCCAACTTTGTGAGGTTCACACACCTGCAGCCTCTGCCCCACCTGCAGCTGCTCAGAAATGCAAACTCACCCACTGTGTGACATGCTCTGGATCTCAGTCGGCCTTCGCACCGCAGACCTGGGTGGTTGATCGAACGCTAAAGCTCCAGACCTGGAGATACCTCAGAGGAAGCACCTGGCAAGTAGGATCTCCCTGGTCCTGCGCTGACCCAAAGCTCCCAGCTAGGTGCGTGCAGTGAGAGGTCAAAGAGGGATCAAGTTTATATCTGCCGCTTGCATTCCGCACGATGACTTAAAACAAACAAACAAAACAAACAAACAAAAAAACAAACAAAAAAAACCCCAGCCGAGCACAGTGTCATCCCAGCACTTTGGGAGGCCGACACGGGTGGATCACGAGGTCAAGAGATCGAAACCAGCCTGGCCAACGTGGTGAAACCCCGTCTCTACTAAAAATACAAATATTAGCTGGGCGTGGTGGCGGGCACCTGTAACCCCAGCAACTCGGGAGGCTGAGGCAGGAGAATCACTTGAACCCGGGAGGTGGAGATTGCAGTGAACAGAGATCGCGCCCCTGCACTCCAGCCTGGCGACAGAGCGACAGAGCGAGACTCTGTCTCAAAATGAATAAATAAATAGGAAAGTAGTGTGGGTCTGCATTCTGCAGCTTTTGGAAACACATTTCCGAGTGCATATTTCAGGTGAGGAGAGGTGGGGACTCCAGGCAGCGTGCACAGTTTAGACTCTAACTGTGGGCCGGGCGTGGTGGCTCACTCCTATAATCCCAGCACTTTGGGAGGCCGAGGTGGGCGGATCACAAGGTCAGGAGTTCGAGACCAGCCTGGCCAATATGGTGAAGCCCCATCTGTACTAAAAATCCAAAAATTAGCCAGATGTGGTGGCATTTACCTGTCATCCCAGCTACTCGGGAAGCTGAGGCAGGAGAATCGCTTGAACCCGGTGGAGGCGGAGGTTGCAGTGAGCCGAGATCGCGCTGCTGTACTCCAGCCTGGGTGACAGAGCGAGACTCCCTCCAAAAAAAAAAAAAACCACCGTAACTGTGGCAGGAAGAGGCCAGGAACTCTCACAGATACCTCCTCCAAAACCGGCAAAGGAGAGGATGGAACATTTGCTGTAGAGGTTTTCCTGCCTCTTCATGACTCCTTGAGGCTGTGTCCTCATCCATCTTCCAGAAACCAAAAACCCTTCACACATCGCCCCTTTTGTCCCGAGCGGCGCCCGCTGCCACCTGCTTGGCAAAATAAAACGTAAGTGGAAAAATGCTCCCTTTTCCATTTTCATCTCTAATTGAATTCTCTCCTGACCTCTCGGTTCCCCACGGCTGTGTTTCAGGTTTTGATGATAAGGAAAAGAACTCTGTATTTGGATAATACAATTTTCAGCAACCTTCAACTCAATTTCCTCTCCCCGGAGACAGTGTATCTTGTAGGATAGAATGAAATCCCTTATTCATAGGGAAAAAGTTCCAATTTAATCTGAATATTCAGTGTGCCGCCGTGGCCGGGGTGATGGATGGCGTATGGAAATATCACGGTTCAAGCAATCAGATGTCGGAATGCACTCTGCTACTGGAAGAAATAATGACACCTATCCAATATTCTATAAGGCGCAGAAATGCACGTTACATCGTGAGGACCCCGGCTTTCTCCTATTACCTTACTAATCACATCTCCATTTAAACACAGAACAAAAAAGGAAGCGTGGTCACAAATTAAGAATTAATGGAAGTGAGACTCTGCAATGGATTCGGGGCCGAGGGCCAAAGGCGGCCGCCACGTGCCGCTATTTACATGAAGTCACAGAGATGACGGGGATGAGCGGGGTCCCCTTGTCAGAAGCTGCTGGGCCAGATGAACCTGACAAGTATCTCCTAAGAAGGATTTAGAAAAGGGGAAGATGAAATCTTTGGAGGTAATGGAGAATTAGAAGCATATATCATTACCTATAAATCCTGCGGCCCTGCACGCGGTGTTGACAGCCCAGAAGATGAGACTGGCTGAAAGGAAAAAGATTGAGCCTGGAACAAGTGGACCCAGATTCTAGGTGGCCAGGCTGTGTGGTTGCTTTTATCATTCTAGGAGACTTTCGGGAGGACATGTTTGCAAAGAGCACGCAGATGGGGAAATGTTTGCAAAGAGCACGCAGATGGCATTTTCTTTTCTCTCTCTCTCTCTTTATTTATTTTTTTTTTTTGAGACGTAGTTTTTGCTCTTGTCGCCCAGGCTGGAGCCGCCTCCCGGGTTCAAGCGATTCTCCTGCCTCAGCCTCCCAAGTAGCTGGGATTACAGGCACCTGCCACCACGCCCGGCTACCTTTTATATTTTTAGTAGAGACTGGGTTTTGCCGTGTTGGCCAGGCTGGTCTCGAACTCCTGACCTCAGGAGATCTGCCGGTCTCGGCCTCCGAAAAGAGCTGGGATTACAGATGTGAGTCACCGCGCCTGGCCAGCATTTTGTATCACCCCCTAACTGCATCTATTTTGGTGATGTTCATGATAATAATAAATGTCATGCATATCTCTGATTGAACTTGGCCCGTTCTGGAGCTCGTTAGAAACAGGTTTTCCTATGTGCCATCTCTTATTTTTCTTGCTAATGCTTGGAGCTGAGATTTCTTTTTCTCTATCTCTTTCTCTCTTCCTTCCTCTCTCTTTCTCTCTTCCTTCCTCTTTCTCTCTTCCTTCCGAGACAGGGTCTCACTCCGTTACCCAGGCTGGAGTGCGGTTGTACGGTCACAGCCGCTGTCTTGACCTCCTAGGCTCAAGTCTTGACCTCCTAGGCTCAAGTGATCCTCCACCCTCAGCCTCCCTAGTAGCTGAGACTGCAGGCGTGCACCGCCATGCCCGCCTAATTTTTTTATTTTTTTCTAGAGATGGGGTCTGACTATGTTGCCCAGGCTGGTCTCAAACTCTTGGCCTCAAGCAATCCTCCTGCCTCGACCTCCCAAAGTGCTGGGATTACGGGGGTGAGCCACCGCACGCAGCCTTGAATCCTTTTAATAAGTACTTTCCTCTTATCCACGACCCACAACATCATCACACTGTAGGCAGTTGTTTAGGGTTTTGAAAGATTTATATTTTTAATTTTTTTTGTTTTTTTTTTTTTTGAGACAGAGTCTCACTCTGTCGCCCAGGCTGGAGGGCAGTGGTGTGATCTCGGCTCACTGCAAGCTCCGCCTCCTGGGTTCACGCCATTCTCCCGCCTCAGCCTCCTGAGTAGCTGGGACTACAGGCGCCCACCACCACGCCCAGCTAATTTTTTGTATTTTTAGTAGAGATGGAATTTCACCGTGTTAGTCAGGATGGTCTTGATCTCCTAGCCTTGTGATCCTCTCGCCTCAGCCTCACGAAGTGCTGGGTTGACAGACGTGAGCCACCGCGCCCGGCCAATTTTTTTTTTTTGAGCTAGGATCTCACTCTGTCACCAGGTTGGAGTGCAGTGGTGCGATCTCAGCTCACTGCAACCTCCACCTACCAGGCTCAAGCGATCCTCCCACCTCAGCCTCCCAATTAGCTGGGACCACAGGCGCACGCCACCACACCTGGCTAATTTTTTTTGCAGAGACGGGGTTTTGACATGTTGTCCAGGCTGGTGTCGAACTCCTGAGCTTAAGCAATCTACTGGTCTCGGCCTCCCAAAGTGCTGAGATGACCACCATGAGTGACCGTGCCAGGCCTCTGTTTTTAATTTTGTAATTGAGATACGTTCCACCTAACATAAAATGAACCATTTTAAAGTGAACAGGGGCATTTAAAACATCCACAATGGCGTACCACCACCTCTGTCTAGTTCCGGAACACTTGCGCCGGGCATGGTGGCTCACGCCTGTCATCCCAGCACTTTGGGAGGCCGAGGCGGGCGGATCACCTGAGGTCAGGAGTTCAAAACCAGCCTGGCCAACATGGCGAAACCCCGTCTCTACTAAAAATACAAAAGTTAGCTGGGTTTGGTGGCACGTGCCTGTAATCCCAGATACTCGGGAGGCTGAGGCAGGAGAATCGCTTGAGCCCGGGAGGCGGAGGTTGCAGTGAGCCGAGATCACGCCACTGTGCTCCAGGCTGGGCCACAGAGTGAGACCCGGTCTCAAAAATAAACAAACAAACCAACAACAACAAAAGGTCTGGAGCATTTTCTTCACCCCGAAAGGAAACCCTGTCCCCATTAACAGTCATTCGTCCCCCTCCCCATCCCCTGGCAACCACCCATCCACTTTCTGCCTCCGTGGATTTGCCTGTTCTGGACCTTTCCTAGAAATGGACTCTTACTCTATGTGGCCTTTTGTGTCTGGCTTCTGTCACTGAGTGTGACGTCCTCAAGGCTCATCCACATTGCAGCCTGTGTCAGAGCCTCGTTCCTTTTCATGGCTGCGTACTATTCCACCATGTGGGTCGACCACATTGTGCTAATCCACCCGTCCACTGGTGGACACCTGGGTTGTTTCTGCTTGCTCTATGTGGCCTTTTGTGTCTGGCTTCTGTCAGAGTGTGATGTCCTGAAGGCTCATCCACATTGCAGCCTGTGTCAGAGCCTCGTTCCTTTTCATGGCTGCGTACTATTCCACCATGTGGGTGGATCACATTGTGCTCATCCACCCGTCCACTGGTGGACACCTGCGTGGTTTCTGCTTTTGGGCCGTTACGAAATCCAGCTACTGTGAAACAGCTCACTTTTATTTTATTTTATTTATTTATTTTTTTGAGATGGAGTCTCGCTGTCTCACCTGTGCTAGAGTATAGTGGAGCAATCTCGGCTCACTGCAAGCTCCGCCTCCCAGGTTCAAGCGACTCTCCTGCCTTAGCCTCCCGAGTAGCTGGGATTACAGTCGCCCACCACCATGCCCGGCTAATTTTTGTATTTTTAGTAGAGACGGGGTTTCGCCATGTTGGCCAGGCTGGTCTCGAACTCCTGACCTCAGGTGATCCACCCGTCTCGGTCTCCCAAAGTGCTGCGATGTTGCAGGCGTGAGCCACCACGCCGGCCTCTAGGTGATTCTTTAACTAGAACGATAGATATCGGACTTTTGCTATGGGGTGGATTTTCCTCCTAACCTGAAATGAGGCAAAAAGTCTTAGCATGTCAGATGTGATGCCTTCTTTTATTTCACTCGGCACAATTTTAAGCAAATTGAGGATGGAGACTGGGTACCCATTTCAGTAAAAGCTGTGTTTTTTTGTTTTTTTGTTTTTTTTTTTTCTGCGTAAGACCTACATTTGACTCAGAGTGTAGTTGGTGAAATGCACATTTTTCTTAATGACAGGAGGACATATTTCTTTCTTTCTTTTTTTTTTTTTTTTTGAGACAGACTCTCATTCTGTCGCCCAGGCTGGAATGCAGTGGCGCGATCTCGGCTCACTTCAAGCTCCGCCTCCCGGGTTCACGCCATTCTCCTACCTCAGCCTCCCGAGTAGCTGGGACTACAGGCGCCCACCACCATGCCCGGCTAATTTTTTGTATTTTTACTAGAGACGGGGTTTCACCGTGTTAGCCAGGATGGTCTTGATCTCCTGACCTCGTGATCCACCTGCCTCGGTCTCCCACAGTGCTGGGATTACAGGCGTGAGTTACCGTGCCCGGCCAAAATGCACATTTTTCTTAATGACAGAAGGACGTATTTCTTTTTTTTTTTTTTTTTTTTGAGACGGAGTCTTGCTCTGTCGCCCAGGCTGGAGTGCAGTGGCGCGATCTCGGCTCACTGCAAGCTCCACCTCCCGGGTTCACGCCATTCTCCTGCCTCAGCCTCCCAAGTAGCTGGGACTACAGGCAGCCGCCACCACGCCCGGCTATTTTTTTTTGTATTTTTAGTAGAGACAGGGTTTCACCGTGTTAGCCAGGATGGTCTCGATCTCCTGACCTCGTGAGCTGCCCGCCTCGGCCTCCCAAAGTGCTGGGATGACAGACGTGAGCCACTGCGCCCGGCCAGAAGGACGTATTTCTGATAGCCAGGGGTAGTGATTTACAGCACTGTAGTACAGAAAACTGTTTTTTTCCTCTTTGTAAAAGGAGTAGTTGCTGATTGGAGAAAACTTGGGAAGTACAGAGAGTATTCAAAAATCAGGGCTGGGCTTTGGGAGGCTGAGGCAGGCGGATCACAAGGTCAGGAGTTCGAGACCAGCCTGACCAACATGGTGAAACCCCGTCTCTACTAAAAATCCAAAATTAGCTGGGTGTGGTGGCACGCACCTGTAATCCCAGCTACTCAGGAGGCTGAGGCAGGAGAATCGCTTGAACCCAGGAGGCAGAGGTTGCAATGAGCCGAGATTGCACCACTGCACTCCAGCCTGGGCAACAGAGTGAGATGCCATCTGAAAAAAAAAAAAAAAAAAAAAAAAAAAAAAGCCGGGCCGGATGGCTCATGCCTGTAATCCCAGTACTTTGGGAGGCTGAGGTGAGAGGATCACTGGAGCCTAGGAGTTTGAGATGAGCCTGGGCAACATAGCAAGACCGCATCTCTACCAAAAAGCAAAATTAGCTGGGCATGGTGGCCCATGCTGTAGTCCTAGCTACTGGGGAGGCTGAGGTGGGAGGATCACTTGAGCCCAGGAGGTCAAGGCTGCAGTGAGCCGAGATCACACCATTGCATTCCAGCCTGGGCAACAGAGCAAGACCCTGTCTCACATAAAATAAAATAAATAGGCCGGGCGCAGTGGCTCACGCCTGTCATCCCAGCACTTTGTGAGGCCGAGGCGGGCGGATCACGAGGTCAGGAGTTTGAGACCAGCCTGGCCAACATGGTGAAACCCCGTCTCTACTCAAAATACAAAAAAAAAATTAGCCGGGCATGGTGGCGGGTGCCTGTAGTCCCAGCTACTTGGGAGGCCGAGGCAGGAGAATGGCGTGAACCCGGGAGGCCAAGCTTGCAGTGAGCTGAGATTGAGCCACTGCACTCCAGCCTGGGCAACAGAGCAAGACCCCGTCTCAAAAAAAAAAAAAAAAAAGCCAGGGGCAGTGGCTCAGGTCTGTAATCCCAGCACTTTGGGAGCCCGAGTTGGGCGGATCACAAGGTCAAGAGATTGAGACCATCCTGGCTAACACGGTGAAACCCCATCTCTACTCAAAATACAAAAAAATAATAGCCGGGCATGGTGGCGGGCGCCTGTAGTCCCAGCTACTTGGGAGGCTGAGGCAGGAGAATGGCGTGAACCCGGGAAGCCGAGCTTGCAGTGAGCTGAGATTGAGCCACTGCACTCCAGCCTGGGCAACAGAGCAAGACCCCGTCTCAAAAAAAAAAAAAAAAAAAAGTCCAGACATCATTGTTCAACAGCACAGAGGGACGTCTTGCTGAGAAGTGGCCGGACGAGGCTGCCCCAGACACCACAGCCCTCTCCTCCTGCTCCCCACACCCTCCAGGACTGAAGAGGCCGTCGGCTCGGCCGGCAGCATCTGCTCCCTTTGTCCTCCGAAGGAACCCGTGTGTGGAAGGAATGCCTCCGGGGAGAACAGCTGACGTCCGGGTGCCGTTTTGGCAGCACGAACCGGAGTTATTTTCAGATGTCTTGTTCGTGCCCCAGAGGTCAGGGACCAGCAGCTTTCAGGAAGCCTCGGCCACGCACTGCGTTAACTCCGCGATGACTTTCTGGCTGCAGAATCCCAACTATGCAATTCACTCTTAATCCCCAGCTTCAAGGCACTGTCAGGCGTTTCCGTGACAAAAACTCTCTCTTTTTTTTTTTCTTTTCTTCTTTTTTTTTTTTTTTTTGAGATGGAGTCTTGCTCTGTCACCCAGGCTGGAGGGCAGTGGTGTTATCTCTGCTCACCACAACCTCCGCCTCCCGGGTTCAAGCGATTGTCCTGCCTCAGCCTCCTGAGTAGCTGGAACTACAGGCACCCGCCACCACGCCCGGCTAATATTTTGTATTCTTTGTAGAGATGGGGTTTCACCATCTCTACGCTATTTCCAAATAAGGTCCCAGGCCGGGGGCGGTGGCTCACACCTATAATGTTGGCCGGGCTGGTCTCGACCTCCTGACCTCAAGCGATCCACCCGCCTCGGCCTCCCAAAATGCCGGGATGACAGGCGTGAGCCAACGCGCCCGGCCAGAAGCACGCTTCTCCAGGACGAGAAGCGTGAGCCACCACGCCCAGCCAGAAACCTGCTATATTCGGCACCGTTTTTCCGGGTCCAGGCAGACGCGGGTCCCTGTGGTTTCAGAGCACAAGTGCTGTTTTATGGAATCATCTTCGCTGTGGCAAGCACACTATGGTAGATGGGATAGGGTGGGTGTTCGTGGTGAGGAAGAGGTCGTGCCCGTCCGTGGATGAGGTGGGAAGCTCTCGAAGAGTTGCTGGCATTTGTACCTGTTTGCACGCAGCAGCGCTTTGAGTGTCAGAGACAGGATGTCACCCAGATCCCACGTCCCCGCAGTTGTTAGCGAGACGGATGCCTCGAGATGTGCCTCGGTCTCTGGTTTGAGAACGTTTGTGTTGACTTGCCATTTTCTAACCACGGGGCACACGGCAGTCAGAACTGGGTTACAGAAAGTGGGCTATTGACTCCAGATGCCTTTCTGACCCACTTTATTTTGTTTTGTTATTTTATTTTATTTATTTATTTATTCATATTTTGAGACGGAGTCTCGCTCTGTCACCCAGGCTGGAGTGCAGTGGCACGATCTCGGCTCACTGCAAGCTCCGCCTCCCGGGTTCACGCCATTCTCCTGCCTCAGCCTCCCGAGTAGCTGGGACTACAGGTGCCCGCCACCACGCCTGGCTAATTTTTTGTATTTTTAGTAGAGACGGGGTTTCACCATATTGGCCAGGCTGGTCTCAAACTCCTGACCTCAAGTGATCAGCCTGCCTCGGCCTCCCAAAGTGTTGGGATTACAGGCATGACCCATCACGTCCGGCCTTCAAGTACACTTTCTATTGAATGCATACTGCTTTCTCTCCAGCATAAAGTTTAAAAATCCTAAATTGCACCATTGGAAGCTGGGGACTGTCTGTATGCAATATTATGTATAGTTTGATTTCTTTTTTTGCATTTTTTTTTTATTTTTTTGAGACAGAGTTACACTCTTGTTGCCCAGGCTGGAGTGCAGTGGCACGATCTCAGCTCACTGCAACCTCCACCTCCCGGGTTCAAACGATTCTCCTGCCTCAGCCCCCCAAGTAGCTGGGATTATGGGCATGAGCCACCACGCCCGGCTAATTTTGTATTTTTAGTGGAGATGGGGTTTCTCCATGTTGGCCAGGCTGGTCTCGAACTCCTGACCTCGTGATCCGCTCACCTCGGCCACCCAAAGTGCTGAGATTACAGGCATGAGCCACCGCGCCCGGCTAATTTTGTATTTTTAGTGGAGATGGGGTTTCTCCACGTTGGCCAGGCTGGTCTCGAACTCCTGACCTCATGATCCGCTCACCTCGGCCACCCAAAGTGCTGGGATGACAGGCGTGAGCCACCAGGCCAGCCACAGTTACACACGGACACAGAGCCAAGGGGCCACCTGAACTCCCTCTCAGCCCTGGATTGAAAGACCATAGGACCAGGTGTGGCAGCTCGTGCCCACCATCCCAGCACTGTGGGAGGCCGAGGCAGGAGGATCGCTTGAGGCCTGGAGTTTGAGACCAACCTGGGCCACCTAGCAAGACCCTGCCCCTACCAAAAAATGTAAACAATAAAAATAAATGAAAAGCAACAATAAAAGAAGGTAGACCACGTGTCACGGGACCTTCCTCTCCTGGGGTGCCTTGTGGGTGTGGGCAGGAGAGGCTATTCCCAACCTTTCACATTCTAAAAACATCCCATGGAAAGTGTACAGACGGCATCTTTGGGGCTCACCTCTGTGCCCGTCACTCGATCGCGGGCCTGCTGAGTGGCGCTATTTTTGGAGGGCAGCTGGGGGAGGGAGGAATTGGTACAATTTTGCTATTATAGGAAGGAAGACTAAGGGATTCCTAGGCTTGCTTACATGTTTTTTTTTTTTTTTTTTTTTTTTTGAGACAGAGTCTTGCTCTGTCGCCCAGGCTGGAGAGCAGTGGCCCCATCTCATCTCACTGCAAGCTCTGCCTCCCGGGTTCACGCCATTCTCCTGCCTCAGCCTCCTGGAGAGTAGCTGGGGCTACAGGCGCCCGCCACCACGCCCGGCTAATTTTTTGTATGTTTAGTAGAGACGGGGTCTCACCATGTTAGCCCGGATGGTCTCAAGATCTACTGAACTTGTGATCCGCCCGCCTCGGCCTCCCAAAGTGCTGGGATTAGAGGTGTGAGCCACCGCGCCCGGCCGCTTTCATGATTGTTTTAGGCTGTCCTTTCGGCATATGAGAGAGTGTGGGAATCCTGTCAGTTCAGGGTTAGAAGCCCAGGATTCATGATTGAGGTGGCTGTCTGCAATAGCAACTTGCTTTCTCATGGCAGAAAATTAGATTTTTTTTTTTTCTTTTTGAGACAGACTCTTTCTCTGTCACTCAGACTGGAGTGCAATGGCACGATCACAGCTCACTGCAGCCTCAAACTCCTGGGCTCCAGCAATCCTCCCACCTCAGCCTCCTGAGCACCAGGGACCACAGGCGTGCGCCCCCATACCCAGCTAATTTTTAAATTTCTTTAGAAATGAGATCTCGCTATGTTGCCCAGGCTGGTCTCAAACTCCTGGGCTTAAGCGATCCTCCTGCTTCAGCCTCCCAAAGTGCTGGGATTACAGGCGTGAGCAACTGCACCTGGCCCATGTATGTGTTTTAATATATATTAAAGAGACGGAGTTTCGCTCTTGTCACCCAGGCTGGAGTGCAGTGGTGCCATCTTGGCTCACTGCAACCTCCGCCTCCCAGGTTCAAGCCATTCTCCTGCCTCAGCCTCCCAAGTAGCTGGGATTACAGGTGCTCACCACCATGTCTTCTGTCCTTAAAGAACGGGAAAATTTGGGTGCAGATGTGTGTGTGTGTGTGTGTGTGTGTGTATGTGTATATATATGTGTGTGTGTGTATATATATGTGTGTGTGTATATATATGTGTTTCTGTATGTATATGTGTATATGTGTGTGTATATATATAAAATACAATATAATTTTTTTAAAAAATATAGGTTTATAAAATTGTTTTATAAAAAAATTTTAAAATATAGAAACAAAATTATAGTTTGTAAAAACATTTTTACACATATGACAATATGTAAAATTGTATTTTATAAAAAGTTTTAAAATATGAAAATATATAAAATTATATTTTATAAAAACATAAGCCCTTCACCCTTCTTCTGTATTAAATTAGCATCCTGCAAAGCTGACCTCCGGGAGTCTCAGAGAGGCTGGCTTGTTTAATGGAACCGTGTATTCTTTTTTGTTTGTTTGTTTTTTGAGGCGGAGTCCTGCTCTGTCACCCAGGCTGGAGTGCAGTGGTGCAATCTCGGCTCACTGCAACCTCCACCTCCCGGGTTCACACCATTCTCCTGCCTCAGCCTCCTGAGTAGCTGGGACTACAGGTGCCCGCCACCACGCCCGGCTCATTTTTTGTATTTTTAGTAGAGACGGGGGTTTCACCTTGTTGGCCAGGCTGGTCTCGAACTCCTAACCTCAGGTGATGCACCCACCTCGGCGTCCCAAAGTGCTGGGATTATAGGCATAAGCCACCGCACCCGGCCACTTCTGCACTTCTGTGTGTCCTTTCTTTCAAGGAAAGGACACAATGCTGGAATTATAGGAAAGGACACGATGTTGGAGTTATTAAATAAGTCCTCTTTGAGATAAACGGGAATGGTTCGTGTCTTGACAGTGAGCATTTGCAGTAGAAATCACGCACACTCAGCAGAGGGCTGCACAAGGCCAGCCGTGCTCCACCTGCCCCCCTCAAAAATCGGCCTCCACACCTGCTGCGGCCATTTCATTACATCTCAAAACAACGTCAACTTATTTAATAAATAGAAGAATTTTTAAATCAAGTCCTGAGGCAGGATGTATAAACTTTAGTATTGATTATGCATCCCTAAAAGCGCTCTCAGTAAAGGGACTTTGCTTCCTTTTCCTCAGGTTCCTATGAAGTCGTTTAATCCGTCTAACTCTTATTTTATGTTGTTTTCCCCGTTTTTATTACTTTATATGACAGTATATCTTTGTAGCCACAAACTGAATAGCATAATTGTGTTTTTTTTTTTCCCCTGAGACAACAATGTGCTTTTTGTTCGAGGAGGTAATAATTGTTGACAAAATCTGTTTTAACGTCGTACCGAAAAAAAAAAAAACCCACAAAACCCTTAACGGACATTTGTAGTCCCCATTTGATCTAAAACACTGTGATATTTGTGTAATCTGCTTTTAAAGTCACCAAAAGTGCTTTGTTGTAAATACTCTGTGATAACATTTGCTTTGTTAACGTATTTTAAATGAAATATAGTTATAATTTCCCTCATGACATTTTCATTTAAATATATATAATTTAAATGTCATGAGGGAAATTATAATTTAATTTAAAAAACGATTTAAATTTATTTAATAAATTTAATTAATAAATAATATATAATAAATATATAATAAATAAATAATCAAATTTGTTTAAATTTAAATTTATTTAAATTTATTTATTAATTATTTATTTAAGTTTATTTAAATTTATTATTATTTATTTTTATTTTATTTCATTTTATTTTATTTTATTTTATTTTATTTTATTTTAGAGACAGGGTATCCTTCTGTTGCCCAGCTTGGAGCGCACCTGTGTGATCTCGGCTCACTGAAACCTCCGCCTCCCGGGTTCAAGCCATTCTCCTGTCTCAGCCTCCCAAGTAGCTGGGATTACAGGCACCCACCACCACACCCGGCTACTTTTTGTATTTTTAGTAGAGATGGGGTTTCTCCATGTTGGCCAGGCTGGTCTTGAACTCCTGACCTCAGGTGATCCACACGCCTCGGCCTCCCAAAGTGCTGGGATGACAGGCGTGAGCTACCGCGCCCGGCTGCCTTCGGACATCTCGGCGGGAGGAACGTGTGGGTTCTATTCAAGCATCAGCTCTGTCTCCCACCTGCTCTCACCTCCGTGGGCACGCCTGGTTCTCGGCACCCGTGGCAGCCGGGCTGTTGAGCCTCGGCTGGGGTTTGCAGAGGTTTTCTGGGAAGAGCTACTCCAATTCAGGCGAGACTGGCAGATCTGGAGAATTCCACGGCCCCGGGGACCCAGGGCAGCTGTCGTGACTGTGGGGTGCAAGGACCTGGTGGCCAGGTGGATCCCAGGCATTGCGATGGGCTCCACGGTGAGCTGTGGAAAAGAGCCTGGGTCCTGGATTTTATGTCTGGGAATCTGCTGACCACACTTGCCCAACTGCTTTACTCATAGTGGTAAAAGCAGCTACTTTTAGGCCGAGCACCGTGGCTTACACCTGTAATCCCAGCACTTTGGGAGGCTGAGGCGGGCGGATCACCTGAGGTCAGGAGTTCGAAACCAGCCTGGCCAACATGGAGAAACCCCGTCTCTACTAAAAATACAAAAATGAGCTGGGCATGGTGGCGGGTGCCTGTAATCCCAGCACTTTGAGAGGCTGAGGCGGGAGTATCACCTGAGGTCAGGAGTTCGAGACCAGCCTGGCTAACGTGGCGAAACCCCGTCTCTACTAAAAATACAAAAATCACCTGGGCATGGTGGCGGGCGCCTGTAATCCCAGCTACTCAGGAGGCTGAGGCAGGAGAATCGCTTGAACCTGGGAGGCGGAGGTTGCAGTGACCTGAGATCGTGGGTGACAGCGAAAGTCTGTCTCAAAAAGAAAAAAAAAAAAATCAATGCTTTGTGAAAATAGAGCCGGTGACCACGGACCCCCCTAGGCACAGCCTCAAGCCACCCAGAAGAAGATGGAAAAGGATTTTCTTTTAAATCAGCGAGATTTAAATAAGCATGGCGAGCACAGCTGGGAGGCCCCGCCAGGAATTCCGAAGGCTGAAAGGGGCCGTGTCCGCTCCCCCATCCTGGAAATAGTCTCCATGGAGCTGCAGAGTCCGGGTGGGCGCCAGGGACGAGCTTTCAACAGCTCACCTGGCCCCAACATTCCGTCCACACATTCCACGACCAAGACAGCCGCCCCCTGCGAGGGATTAACCGAGGGTCGCGCTTAGTGGCAGGAATGCACGCGCCCGATTTAGACATCCCGCTTGGCATAGGCGGTCAGGGTGGCTTGCAAAGGCCCCGGGTGGGTGGATGCCGGAGACGCTGGATCTCTGAGGTCTACAGGAGGAATTGCTTTTCCGATGGGCTGGTCAGGGAGGAAGGAAGCTGGGGAGAAGCCGGGAGTCCCAGCCTCCACAATGCCTGCCCTTCCAAAACCAGCCAGGCCCCCCGGACAGGATGGCAGCCCCCCTCCCGGCCAGCATGACTTCAGGCCTGGGGAATGTGCCACCTTCCGAATTAGAAGGGCACTGGTTCCCACCCGCGGGGAACCGTAACACAGCGTCTCCCTCCTTCCTCTAGGACCCACGGCTGAGCTCGGAGCTGCCCGAGAGCTCGGGATGTGGGGTGCAGAGCAGAGGAGAAACCCCCTCCCACCCCGGGTCCTTGGGGCATAGGTCTTTTTCAGGCCATCTGCGGAAAGGGGACCTGCGTCTTTACCACCCAGGGGCCCTTGTCTTTGCTGCTCAGCTGTGTTTAGGTCCCCGTTGCTGGGTGATACTGGGGAGACGTAAACAGACCTCGGTCAGCCGGGGCTGGGGCAGGAGCAGGTGCAGCTGGACTCCAGGGCAAGGGCCAGCTGCTGCACACAGTCATGCTGAAAAGCATGTCAAAAATAAAAGGAGCAGGGGAAATGGCACCTTTTATTTTTTATTTTATTATTATTATTATCATTTTTGAGATGGAGTTTCGCTCTTGTTACTCAGGCTGGAGTGCAGTGGTGGGATCTCGGCTCACTGCAACCTCCGCCTCCCGGGTTCAAGGGATTCTCCTGCCTCAGCCTCCCGAGTAGCTGGGATGACAGGTGCCCACACCACGCCTGGCTAATTTTTGTATTTTTAGTGGAGATGGGGTCTCGCCGTGTCGGCCAGGCTGTTCTTGAACTCCTGACCTCAGGTGATCCGCCCGCCTCGGCCTCCCAAAGTGCTGGGATTACAGGCGTGAACCACCGCGCCCGGCCTATTTTTTATTTATTTTATTATTAATATTTTTGAGGCGGAGTTTCACTCTTGTTGCCCAGGCTGGAGTGCAGTGGCGGGATCTCGGCTCATTGCAACCTCCGCCTCCCGGGTTCAAGTGATTCTCCTGCCTCAGTCTCCCAAAGTGCTGAGATTACAGGCATGTGCCACCACGCTCGGCTAATTTTGTATTTTTAGTAGAGACGGGGTTTCACCATGTTGGTCAGGCTGGTCTCGAACTCCTGACCTCAGGTGATCCACCCGCCTCGGCCTCCCAGAGTGCTGGGATTACAGGTGTGAGCCACCGTGCCCAGCCGGGTCCGCCTTCAATTTTCAAAACCACACATTTATGGATAATGCAGCACTCGGGAGAGGGATGACTCTGGGTACACTATTGTGGGTATTTTTTGTGTGTGTGTGTGTTTTTTCTGGAGACAGAGTCTTGGGATGATACTGTGTCTGGTGACCCCCAGGGCCTGGGGGTCTTTTGTGAACTGCTCCGCCTCCGTAATCCAGCTATCACAGTCTTTGAAGAAAGATCAATAATTAACCAATTGCAAAACGCAGCGGAATTCGATTCCTGGCGCTCCTGTAACAAAGAACTACCAGGAGGGTGGCCCCTACCAGGAGGGTGGCCCAAAGCAACAGGAACATATCCTTTCCCCATCCTGGAGGCCAGAAGTCTGAGGTGCAGGTGTCTCAGGGCCGCGCTCCCTCCAGAGGCTCTAGGGGAGGGTCCTTCCTGCCTCTCCCAGCTCCTGGGGGCTCCAGGCGTCCCTGGGCTTGTGGCTGCGTCACTCCAGTCTCTGCCTCCGTCTCCACGTGGCCTTCTCCTCTGTGTCTGTGTCTCTTCTTCTGTCTCTTAGAAGGATACCTGTCATTGCATTTAGGGCCCACCCTAATCCAGGATGATCTCATCTCAAGCTCCTTGAGTTAATTATATCTGCAAAGACCCTATTTTCTTTTCTTTCTTTCTTTTTTTTTTTTTTTGAGACAGAGTCTCACTCTGTCGCCGAGGCTGGAGTGCAGTGGCACAATCTCGGCTCACTGCAACCTCCGTCTCCTGAGTTCAAACAATTCTTCTGCTTCAGCCTCCTGAATGGCAGGGATTACAGGCATGCACGACCACATCCAGCTAATTTTTGTATTTTTAGTAGAGACGGGGGTTTCACCATGTTGGCCAAGCTGGTCTCGAACTCCTGACCTCAGGTGATCCACCCGCCTGAGCCTCCCAAAGTGCTGGGATGACAGGTGTGAGCCACCTCACCTGGCCCTATTTTGTTTTTATTTTTTGCAAGGAAGGAATGAAGGGATTTACTGAAAATGGAAGTACCCTCCACAGCGTGGGAGGAGACTGAGAAGAGGAGCTCAAAGACTAAAGGGACCGGCTTTTAAAGACATTTAATTAAAAGGAATTAAATTTCCCTTATGACATTTAGAAAAAAAAAAAATCAAGTCCAAATGATACAAAATGGTCAGCTTGCTTTGTGCCTTGGCGGCCGCATATGGAACATCATTAGAATAGAACCGGAAGCGTCTAGATTTTCACTTTTCACCCTGAAAGATGAAACAGAGATGAAAGCAGTCACCAATTTTCTCTAATTATTTTGCAATTAAGCGTCCGAGCACCCCAGGTAGCGTGGACTCCCACAGCTCTTAAACCAAATACCTGTCTGTCTGAAATTAATTATAAAAATGGATCAAGGGGTGGTTTTCACGTGGTGGCTGATGAATGCTTTCCAAGTCTTGTTTTCCTGTTCGTTTACCGTGGTACGTAAGAAGTACAGAACATAAAATTCACCGTGTGAGCCATTTTTGTTTGTTTGTTTGTTTTTGAGACGGAGTCTCGCTCTGTCGCCCAGGTTGGAGTGCAGTGGCGTGATCTCAGCTCACTGCAATCTCCGCCTCCCGGGTTCAAGCCATTCTCCTGCCTCAGCCTCCTGAGTAGCTGGGACTACAGGCACCTGCCACCACGCCCGGCTAATCGTTGTACTTTTAATAGAGACGGGTTTTACCATATTGGCCAGGCTGGTCTCGAACCCCTGACTTCCTGATCTGCCCACCTCGGCCTCCCAAAGTGCTGGGATGACAGGCGTGAGCCACTGTGCCCGGCCGAGAATTGGTATTATGTTTAGAGCAAAATTAGGAATACGCCTTTGTTCTCCAGATATTAGGATACCTGGACACTCCCAAGTCTGGGTCTGTTTAGTAAATACTTTTTTTTTTTTGAGATGGAGTTTCACTCTTGTTGCCCAGGCTGGAGTGCAGTGGTGCGATCTCAGCTCACCTCAACCTCTGCCTCCCGGGTTCAAGGAATTCTCCTGCCTCAGCCTCCCGAGTAGCTGGGATGACAGGTGCCCGCCACCACACCCGGCTCATTTTGTATTTTTTTAGTAGAGATGGGGTTTCTCCGTGTTGGTCAGGCTGGCCTCGAACTGCCAACCTCAGGTGATCCACCCGCCTCGGCCTCCCAAAGTGCTGGGATTACAGGCGTGAGCCACCGTGCCAGTAAACATTATCAATTTCTTCCTTTTTTTTTTTCTGAGATGGAGTCTCACTCTGTCCCCAGGCTGGAGTGCAGTGGTGCGGTCTCGGCTCACTGCAACCTCCACCTCCCGGGTTCAAGTGATTCTCCTGCCTCAGCCTCCTGAGTAGCTGCGATTACAGGCACCTGCCACCACGCCCGGCTAATTTTTGTGTTTTTAGTAGAGACGGGGTTTCACCATGTTGGCCAGGCTGGTCTCGAACTCCTGACCTCAAGCGATCCACCCGCCTCGGCCTCCCAAAGCGCTGGGATTCCAGGCGTGAGCCACCGCGCCAGGCGTAATTCCTTCCCTTAACCGTAAACGTCTACAGGCAAGGAATGCTGAACTTTCTGAGAAGGCAGCCAGCAAGTTCCAGCCTCATTCTCCAGCCGTCAGTCAAAGATGGAGTCACGGTGGTTCATTCGCCTCTGACAACGAGTCCTCCCGGACGCCACGTGGCTTGTTCTGAAGCCGGGCCGGAGACACCGTCTGGACCCCACCCTGCTCCCCAGGGCCGCCTCCAAAAGGATCCCACCCCAGGGAGCCGTGCAAACACCATAAATCCTGCTAATTGCCACGTTCCCGGCAGCCAGAATCCGTGGTCTGTCTATAGTGGCCTCACGGTCTCCAGCCAAGAGCTCAATCTTGCTTCTGGACAAATATTACCGAGAAACGTCTGCAAACCCCGGGCGCCCGGCTCCCACATCACAGGGGCTGCGTCTCAGAAAACAACTTGTTTCTGCCCATCCACCCCCCACCGCCGCCTCCCCGGGCACCTCGCCACACAAGACGCTCTGGGCTTCCCGTAAAAACACCCGTGTCTGTGACCTGCGCGTGGGGTCACCTCCCCGGCCTACATGCAAGGTGAGGCAGGGGGGCTCACCTGGGGCTCATCTGCCTGAGGGGGTCCTGCCCACGGCTCTGCGACAGAATAGAATAATCAGGGCGTTGTGTGGCAGTGCCCTTCTCCCTGCCCAAGCCCGAGGCACCGTGCCCACTGCAGGAGGGAGGGCACCTGTTCCCCTCCTATCTCAGCCACTCTGCCCACGTGTGTCCCCACAAAACGGGGTCCGTGCAGCCCTGGGGCCGGTCACCGTACCGCATCCTCCTGACAAAGCCAGAAAGAAATCGGCTCTTTGATTTTAACATTAAAAAAAAAAAAAGGGCTGCTTTCTGCTTGCAAAAGAAATGCACACAGGCTGCTGGCAGAAAGTTCTGGAAGATGATAAAGGAAAAAAATAAATTAGTTCGAGAAAACTTTGAGACACCTAACAGCACAAATACCCTCAGTCTTTAGAGAACAGTTGGGGATACACATTCTAGCTCATTTCCCCATGGAACTTTTATTTTTATTTTTTGAGATGAGTCTCTCTCTGTTGCCGAGGCTGGAGTGCAATGGTGTGATCTCAGCTCACTGCAACCTCCGTCTCCCGGGTTCAAGCGATTCTCCTGCCTCAGCCTCCCAATAGCTGAGATTACAGGCACCTGCCACCACGCCCAGCTAATTTTTGTGTATTTACTAGAGACGGGGTTTCACCGTGTTGGCCAGGCTGGTCTCAAGCTCCTGACCTCAGGTGATCCGCCCACCTCAGCCTCCCAAAGTGCTGGGATTATGGGGGTGAGCCACCGCGCCCGGCCCCTCTGTTCTTTTTATAAGCCGCTATGACCGGCCCTGAGAAGAGAGACCACACTCACAGGTTTAATAAATTGGGAATCCCAACTTATTCACACAATGTGCTTCTGTAGATAGAATTTTGTCCACTTAAATTGTGGCGCAGGCATTTCTCTTGCCAGGAAAACTCTTTGGAAACAGCCCTTCTTCCTTCCTTCTTTCCTTCCTTCCTTTCCCTCCCCTGCCTCCCTTCCTTCCCTCCCTCCCTTCCCTCCCTCCCTTCCCTCCCTTCCCTCCCCTCCTTCCTTCTCTTCCTTCCTTCCTTTCCTTCCTTCCTTCCCTCCCTCCCTCCCTTCCTTCCCTTCCTTCCTTCCCTTCCTTTCCTTCCTTCCCTTCCTTCCCTTCCTTCCCTTCCTTCCCTCCCTTCCTTCCCTCCCTTCCTTCCTTCCCTTCCTTCCTTCTCTTCTTTCCTTCCCTTCCTTCCCTTCCTTCCCTCCCTTCCTTCCCTCCCTTCCTTCCCTCCCTTCCTTCCTTCCCTTCCTTCCTTCCCTTCCTTCCTTCTCTTCTTTCCTTCCCTTCCTTCCTTCCTTCCCTCCCTTCCCTCCCTTCCTTCCCTTCCTTCCCTTCCTTCCTTCCTTCTCTTCTTTCCTTCCCTTCCTTCCTTCCCTTCCTTCCTTCCCTTCCTTCCGTTCCTTCCTTCTTTCTTTTTCCCTTTCCTTTTCTTTTTCCTTTTCTTTTTGAGATGTAGTCTCACTCTGTCACCCAGGCTGGAGTGTAGTGGTGTGATCTCGGCTCACTGCAAGCTCCACCTCCCAGGTTCAAGCGATTCTCCTGCCTCAGCCTCCTGAGTGCAGCTGGGATTACAGGCACACACCACCACGCCCGGCTAATTTTTGTGTTTTTTTAGGTAGACATGAGGTTTCACCACATCGGCCAGGCTGGTCTCAAGCTCCTGACCTCAAGTGATCCGCCCGCCTCAACCTCCCAAAGTGCTGGGATGACAGGCGTGAGCCACCGCGCTTGTCCTGCTCTGTAAATTTTGTTTTGGGCCAGGCGTGGTGGCTCACACCTGCAATCCCAGCTCTACGGGAGGCCGAGGCACGAGGGTCGCTGGAGGCCAGGAGTTTGAGTCCCCCAGGCTGGGTAACACAACGAGACCGCATCTCTAAAAATGATAAAAGACAAATTAGCTGGGCGTAGTGACACGGGAGCCTGTCACCCCGGCTCCTGAAGAGGCTGAGGTGGGAGGATCGCTTTAGCTCAGGAGCTGGAGGCTGTAGCGAGCTGTGATCTCACCACCGCACTCCAGCCTGGGCGACAGAGCAAGATGCCATCTCAAAAATAATAAAAACAAGGCCAGGAGCGGTGGCTCACGCCTGTCATCCCCGCACTTTGGGAGGCCGAGGTGGGTGGATCACTTGAAGTCAGGAGTTCGAGACCAGCCTGACCAACATGGAGAAACCCCATCTCTACTAAAAATACAAAATTAGCCAGGTGCAGTGGTTCATGCCTGTCATCCCAGCGCTTCGGGAGGCCAAGGTGGGTGGATCATGAGGTCAGGAGCTCGAGACCAGCCTGACCAAGATGGAGAAACCCCATCTCTACTAAAAATACCAACTTAGCCGGGCGTGGTGGTGGGTGCCTGTCATCCCAGCGCTTTGGGAGGCCAAGGTGGGTGGATCACATGAGGTCAGGAGCTCGAGACCAGCCTGACCAACATGGAGAAACCCTGTCTCTACTAAAAATACAAAATTAGCTGGGTGTGGTGGTGGCAGGTGCCTGCAATCCCAGCTACTGGGGAGGCTGAGGCAGGAGAATCGCTTGAACCCGGGAGGTGGAGGTTGCAGTGAGCTGAGATCACGCCATTGCACTCCAGGCTGTGCAACAGAGCAAAAACTCTGTCTCAAAAATAATATAATAATAATAATAATAAAAACAACTGTTTTCATGCTGCAGACAGCACACAGGCCAGGACGTCAGGGTGTCGTGAGGGGCCGTCGGAGAACGTCTAAGGGACGTCCCTGCATTCCTGGCTGGAGGTCCTGCGCCAGCGGCCTCCGTGTGAGAAAACTTTCGCTCTGCAAACTCTCAGAGCCCCCACCTGCTCCCGCCTCCCGTCTGTCCTGGTTCTTGGGACCCCGGAGCCTTCTCTGTCCAGACCTCCCAGGTCCTGACGGGAATCCGGATAAACTCATTGGGGCGAAGGTGTTAACGGCAGGCCCCTGTCTAATGTATTTCGCCACCCAGATAAAATGAGTGTTTTCACAGCTGCCGTTAATTTCTTACCCTGAGGAAGAAAGGAAGGACTTTGAGGCACCTGCGGCCGGGTTGGGGTGCGGCAGGGGGATTTCTGGACGCGGACGGCGTGTGGGGAGTTCCTGGGGTCCCTAGGGCCACACCACGTAGGTGGCAGCTGGCTCCGTCCTGCAAAGCCCCGGCTTCGGTGAGAGATTTATCACCTGCTCGGCCTCGGAGACGGGGAAGAAAAACACAGCCTGGAAGTGGTCCTGGCTGACGGACGGGCCCCTGGGGAGCTGTCCCCAAATGCGCGTCTTCTTTCTCCTTTCTGTCACAGCCTCCCGGCCCTGCTCTGGCTGAGTGGGGCTTTCAGTGAACGCTTGTTGAGTGTCCACGGAGCTCTGAGTGCTGTTCCAGGGACTGGGTATGTGGTGGGGTGTGTGAGGTTCCCTTCTCTCTAGTGCAGAGATCAGGAGTGAGTAGACAAAGAAAATAGCATCTAACTGCTGCTTGTGATGAGTTGTTGTTTTTTTTTTTTTTTTTTTTTTTTTTTGAGACAGAGTCTCGCTGTCATTACTAGGCTGGAGAGCAATGGCGTGATCTTGGCTCACGGCAACCTCTGCTTCTGGGTTCAAGGCATCCTCCTGCCTCAGTCTCCCGAGTAGCTGGGATGACAGGCAGCTGCCACCATGCCTGGGTAAGTTTGTATTTTTAGTAGAGACGGGGTTTCACTATGTTGGCCAGGCTGGTCTCAAACTCCTGACCTCAGGTGATCCGCCCGCCTCGGCCTCCCAAAGTGCTGGGATTACAGGCGTGAGCCACCGTGCGTGGCCTTTTTTTTTTTTTTTTGAGATGGTCTTGCTCTCATTGCCCAGGCTGGAGTGCAATGGTGCAATCTTGGCTCACTGCAACTTCTGCTCCCGGGTTCAAGCGATCCTCCTGCCTCAGCCTCCCGAGTAGCTGGGATTAGAGGCATGTGCCACCACGCCCGGCTAATTTTGTATTTTTAGTAGAGATGGGGTTTCACTGTGTTAGCCAGGCTGGTCTCAAACTCCTGACCTCATGATCTGCCCACCTCAGCCTCCCAAAGTGCTGGGATGACAGGCGTGAGCCACCACTCCCGGCCTTTTTTTTTTTTTGAGATGGAATCTTGCTCTTATTGCCCAGGCTGGAGTGCAGTGGGCAAACTCGGCTCACTGCAACCTCTGCCTCCCGGGTTCAAGTGGTCCTCCTGCCTCAGCCTCCTGAGTAGCTGGGATTACAGGCATGCTCCACCACTCCCGGCTAATTTTGTATTTTTAGTAGAGATGGGGTTTCACTGTGTTGGCCAGGCTGGTCTCGATCTCCTGACCTCAGGTGATCCACCCGCCTCGGCCTCCCAAAGTGCTGGGATGACAGGCGTGAGCCACCGTGTCCAGCCCCAGCGGTTTTTTTTTCTTTTGGAAAAGGTCATAGCTCACTGCAACCTCCAACTGCTGGGCTCAAGTCATCCTCCTGCCTCAGCCTCCCCAGGTGCCTTCTGCGAGAGCGATTTGGCATTGAGTATAAAAGAGTTGAGAAGGTTTATCTGGTGCCTTCCTTCTGGGAACTGATCTCAGAGTCGTCAGTCAGACCTGTGCTCAAAAACTCATTCCCCAGGCACCTTCCTCACCCAGTAATTGATGGTGTCAAATTTGGAAATAATTTCTAATTTTTGTACAGATGGGGTCTCACTATGTTGCTCAGGTTTGTCTCGAGCTCCTGGGCTCAAGAGATTCTCCCCTTGGGCCGGGCGCAGTGACCCACGCCTGCAATCCCAGCACTTTGGGAGGCCGATGTGGGTGGATCATGAGGTCAGTAGATCGAGACCATCCTGGCTAACACAGTGAAACCCCGTCTCTACTAAAAATACAAAAAAAAAATTAGCCGGACGTGGTGGCGGGCACCTGTAGTCCCAGCTACTCGGGAGGCTGAGGCAGGAGAATGGCGTGAACCCAGGAGGTGGAGGTTGCAGTGAGCCGAGATCATGCCACTGCAGTCCGGCCTGGGTGACAGAGCGAGACTCCGTGTCAAAAAGAAAAAAAAAAAAGAACAGCAAAAAAAGCTGGGACCACAGACACACAAAACCCCATCTGGCTAATTTTTATTTTTTTGTAGAGATGGGATCTTGCTACGTTGCCCAGGCTGATCTTAAACGCCGAGGCTCAAGTGATCTTCCTCCCTCAGCCTCCTGAGTAGCTGGAACGGCAGGTGCATGTCACCATGCTTGGCTAATTTTTTTTTTTTTTTCATAAAGACAGAGTCTTGCTATGTTTCCCAGGCTGGTCTCAAACTCCTGGCCTCAAGTCATCCTCTCACCTCAGCCTCCCAAAGTGCTGGGATTCCAGGCGTGAGTACCTGGCCCCTTCAGCATTTTTAAAATATCACTACCCCTTCAAAGACACCTCCAGGAGCAGCCAAAGTTGGTACCCGTGTTATTCCCCATCTCAGCACCCCATGAATTCATTTCTCCAGAAGAACTCATCACAAGCAGGCCACGTGCGGTGGCTCACACCTGTCATCCCAGCACTTTGGGAGGACAAGGCGGGTGGATCACCTGAGGTCAAGAGATCGAGACCATCCTGGCCAACAAGGTGCAACCCCCTCTCTGCTAAAAATACAAAAAATTAGCCGGGCGTGGTGGTGGGTGCCTGTAGTCCCAGCTACTCGGGAGGCTGAGGCAGGAGAATGGCGTGAACCTGGGAGGCGGAGGTTGCAGTGAGCCGAGATCGCGCCACCGCACTCCAGCCTGGGCGACAGAGTGAGACTCTGTCTCCAAAAAAAAAAAAAAAGTGCTGAAAAGAAGCAAGAAGGAGGAGCTGGCTGTGCGCAGGGAAAAGCAATGCAGGAAGAAGGATCAGCGTGTGCAAAGACTCTGAGCTGGGAAAAACCTCTGTGTATTCCGAGAACCGAGACAGGGAGGCAGGCTTAGGGTGGAGAGGAGGATGGCAAGGTGGAGGGTTGAAGGGTTGCCCAGCAGCCTGCAGGGCTGATTGGGAGCTCAGATATTCCATGACAAGGACAAAGGGAAGGGGTCTGTATGCAGCTGTGTCTCCGCTCTCTTTCTTGCTCAGAGCATGGAGACCTCGAGTCCAGCTTCCTTTGCGTGCGTAGGGGCCTCTCTGGGTGATGGAGCCCTCCCGAGTGGTAGGTTGGGAGAACCACAGAATTAACCGCACCCTCCAGAGTCTCTCTCAACCAAGGGCTGTCGACAGCGGGTGCATAAATACCTGGGAGGGGCCGGGTGCGGTGGTTCACGCCTGTCATCCCAGCAATTTGGGAGGACAAGGTGGGTGGATCGCCTGAGGTCAAGAGTTCGAGACCAGCCTGGCCAACATGGTGGAACCCCCACCCCCTTGCTAAAAATACAAAAAAATTAGCTGGGTGTGGTGGTGGGAGCCCGTAATCTCAGCTACTCGAGAGGCTGAGGCAGGAGAATGGCGTGAACCCGGGAGGCGGAGGTTGCAGTGAGCCGAGATTGCACCACTGCACTCCTGGGCGACAGAGAGACTCCGTCCCCCCCCCCAAAAAAAATCTGTTGGCGGTCTGAATAAAAGATGGGAAATTAGGCCAGGCACCATGGGTCACGGCTGTAATTCTAGTACTTTGGGAGGCCAAGTCGGGCGGATCACCTGGGGTTGGGAGTTGGAGATGGGGTTTCTCCTGAGCCCCCAAAGGCACAAGCTGGTGGGCCTCGGGAGTGGTGGGGCGATTCCTGCAGGTGGTTCTGTGCAAAGTGTTGTCATATCAGCCAGGAAAACACCCCCTTGCCACATCCTCAAGTCAACCCAATCTCGTCTGAAAGGCTTGGATGGAGGTGGGGGGGGGTCCCTGGCTTCCGTCGCTGGAGCGGTGGCCGCAGGGCTGGTCTTCACTGTCATCGTGATGTCACCATCGTCCTCACGTTGGGTGTCTCCCTGGATTCTCGGCTCTCCAGGGAGGCGGTGATGGCCCATCCCACCAGCTGCCCACGGAGGCGGGGTCCCCGGGATGCAGGCTTGACCTCAGAGGAAAACCCACCTGAGCCATTCTAGGGGGAGGGGACACCAGGACCCCCCAAAGGCCTGGTCGGCTGAGGTCATGGTTTATCCCGGGGTTTGGGGGAGGTGACACCAGGACCCCCCAAAGGCCTGGTCGGCTGAGGTCATGGTTTATCCCGGGGTTTGGGGGAGGTGACACCAGGACCCCCCAAAGGCCTGGTCGGCTGAGGTCATGGTTTATCCCGGGGTTGGGGGAGGTGACACCAGGACCCCCCAAAGGCCTGGTCGGCTGAGGTCATGGTTTATCCCGGGGTTGGGGGAGGGGACACCAGGACCCCCCCAAAGGCCTGGTCGGCTGAGGTCATGGTTTATCCCGGGGTTTGGGGGAGGTGACACCAGGACCCCCCAAAGGCCTGGTCGGCTGAGGTCATGGTTTATCCCGGGGTTTGGGGGAGGGGACACCAGGACCCCCCAAAGGCCTGGTCGGCTGAGGTCATGGTTTATCCCGGGGTTTGGGGGAGGGGACACCAGGACCCCCCAAAGGCCTGGTCGGCTGAGGTCACGGTTTAATCCCGGGGTTGGAGCAGAACGGGCCGGGCCGTGGAGGATGGGCTCAGGGAGTGTTTGTTCACGGCGTGAATTCACATGGAATCTTCCTCCTTCCCTTCCTTCCTTCTGTCCCTCCTTCCTTCCTTCCCCCTCCCCTCCCCGCCCTCCCTCCCTCTGTCCCTCTCTTCCTCCCTCCTTCCTTCCTTCTTTCCTCCCTCCTTCTCTTTCCTTGTTTCCTTCCTTCCTTTATTCCTTCCTTCCTCCCTCCTTCCTTCTTTCCTTCCTCCCTTCCTTCCTTCTCTCCTTCCTCCCTTCCTCCCTCCCTCCTTCCTTCCTTCTTTCGTCCCTCCCTTCTTCCCTTCCTTCCTTTCCTCCTTCTCTCCCTACCTCCCTCCCTCCCTTCCTTCTTTCCCTCCTTCCTTTCTTCATTCCTCCCTCACTCCCTTCCTCCTTCCCTTCTTCCCTTCCTTTCTTCCTTCTTTCCTCCCTTCCTCCCTCCCTCCTTTCCTTCCCTCCTTCCTTCCAATTTCCTCCCTCCCTGCCTCTCTTCCTTCCTTTCTTCCTGGACAGCCTGGCATCTGCACCGTGTCCTGGCTGAGCCTCCTGCCAGCTCTGTGGCCTCGGGCGGGGACGGGGTGCCTGTCTCACCATCTTTGCACCCCAGCTTCCCCATCTGTGAGGCAGGGACGGCAGCAGGCACCCCTCGTGGTCACCCCTCCAGCATTTCTTTACAGCTCTCTCACATGAACTTAGATCCACGGAAAAGCGTCACCCTGACTCGTCAACCTGCAAAAACGGCCCAGGACAGAGAGGGGGGCCCTTGGGATGCTGGTGGCCGGGACCCGAGGCTGTTGTCCGGTCGTAGAGCCTTAGAGGCTGTCGGCGGTGTAGACGGGGGTCCCAGGCTGCAAGCTGCCTCTCTCCTCTGCCTCAGGCTCTTCTTTTCTATTTATTTATTTTTAAGACAGGGTGTTGCTCTGTCACCCAGGCTGGAGTGCAGTGGTGCCATCTTGGCTCACCGCAGCCTCCAACTCCTGGGCTCAAGCTGTCCTCCCGCCTCAGCCTCCCGGGCAGCGGAGACCACAGGCATGTGCCCGGCTAATTTTCTAATGTTTTGTAGAGATGACGTCTTTGCCACGTTGCCCAGGCTGGCGTTGAACTCCTGGGCTCAAGGCCTCCTCTTGCCCTGGTCTCCCAAAGTGCTGGGATTAGAGGTGTGAGCCACCGCGTCTGGCCAAGACGTCTTTTGGGGGGTACATAATTCTCAACCAAATTGCCTCTGTCTCTCCTTCTCACTCTCTCTCTACACACACACACACACACACACACACACGCACACAGCTTGTATGTATATATGCATTTATACAGGTGTGGAGGTATTTGTGCATATAGAGATATATACGATCTAGATATATATTTAAAGCATTAGAAGATGATTTTGATGATGATATTTCAGTAAATATTTCTCCTCTCTCCCTCTGTCCACACACACACAGCTTGTATATATATATGCATTTATATAGGTGTAGAGGTATTTGTGCGTATAAAGATGTATATGAGATATATACATACGTATATAGAAACCATTAGAACATGATTTCCATTGCTAATATTTCAGTGAATATCTCTTTTCTATCTCTCTCTCACTCCACACACACACACAGACACACACACACACAGAGACACACACACACCTTGTGTGTATATACGCATTTATACAGGTGTAGAGGTATTTGTGTGTATAAAGATGTATATGAGATGTATGTCTGTTTAAAGCATTAGAAGATGATTTTGGTGGTTGATATTTCAGTAAATATTTCTCCTCTCTCCTTCTGTCCACACACACATGGCTTGTATGTATATACGCATTTATACAGGTGTGGAGGTATTTGTGCATATAGAGATATATATGATCTAGATGTATATTTAAAGCATTAGAAGATGATTTTGGTGGTTGATATTTCAGTAAATATTTCTCCTCTCTCCCTCTGTCCACACACACACGGCTTGTATGTATATACGCATTTATACAGGTGTGGAGGTGTTTGTGCATATAGAGATATATATGATATATACGTATATTTAAACCATTAGAAGATGATTTTCATGGCTGATAGTACTTCAGCGAATATCTCTTAAAAATAATGATGGCACACGTCCCTCATGAAAAGCAATGGTTCCCTAAACACAGACTGTCTGGTCCATATCGGAGTTTCCACAGTCGTGACTCACATGCAAGCAACGTACAACTATCGCAGGGGTGGGGTCCTTCCCTCCCAGACAGGCTCACGAGGAGGCCGTGCAAAGCCTCAGAGCACTGGAACCAGGACGGCTACTCCAGTGACATGAAAGGCACACGGGTGACAGGACGGCCACTGCAGTGACAGGACGGCCACCCCAGAGACAGGACGGAGACCCCAGAGACAGGACAGACACCCCACAGACAGCACGGCCACCCCAGAGACAGCACAGACACCCCAGAGACAGGACGGAGACCCCAGAGACAGGACGGAGACCCCAGAGACAGGACGGACACCCCAGAGACAGGACGGACACCCCACAGACAGCACGGACACCCCAGAGACAGGACGGACACCCCAGAGACAGGACGGACACCCCAGAGACAGGACGGTGACCCCAGAGACAGGACGGACACCCCAGAGACAGGACGGTGACCCCAGAGACAGGACAGACACCCCAGAGACAGGACAGACACCCCAGAGACAGGACGGACACCCCAGAGACAGCACGGACACCCCAGAGACAGGACGGTGACCCCAGAGACAGGACGGCGACCCCAGAGACAGGACGGACACCCCAGAGACAGCACGGACACCCCAGAGACAGCACGGCCACCCCAGAGACAGGACGGACACCCCAGAGACAGGACGGACAACCCCAGAGACAGGACGGAGACCCCAGAGACAGGACGGACACCCCAGAGACAGCACGGACACCCCAGAGACAGCACGGACACCCCAGAGACAGGACGGTCACCCCAGAGACAGCATGGACACCCCAGAGACAGGACGGACACCCCAGAGACAGCATGGACACCCCAGAGACAGGACGGACACTCCAGAGACAGGACGGACACCCCCAGACACAGCACGGCCGCCCCAGCCCCGCGTTTTTTGTCACATATTTTCTCTTCGGCCACACGATGGCAGTGCCACCTATGGAAACGATGGACCTTTGTCGGCCCCTTTGCTGAGTTTTGAAACACGTCACTGCCTTCACCCTTGTGGGTCCCCGGGCTGCGAACCCCGGGACGCCCTTCCCGCCTCCTGGGCCGGCGCTCAGGTCTTTATATTCATCCCAAACCGGGATCAAGCCCCTTCCCTCCCCCGGCTGCCATCCCTGCGCCGTTCAGACCCTGTAACCGGCTACTTCGGAACCGACGTCGTGAAACCTTTGCTCGACTGTGTTTCTCACGCTCCCCTCACAAAACAGTAGCTGTCGGGCTCTGGAGGTCTGTTGGGGTTTTCCTCAAAAAGTTTATTTTTCTTGTGGTTTGTTTTTTCTAGACAGGGTCTCAGTCTGTCATCCGGGCTGGAGCACAGCGGGGGAATGATCTCGGCTCAGGGCAGCCTCCAGCTCCTGGCCCCAAGTGATCCTCCTGCCTCAGCCTCCCGAGTAGCTGGGACCACAGGCACCTGCCACTTCACCCGGCTCATTTTTTTGTATTTTTTGTAGAGACGGGGTTTCTCCGTGTTGCCTGCGCTGGTCTTGAACTCCTAACCTCAGGTGATCCACCCGCCTCAGCCTCCCGAGTAGCCGGGACCACAGGCACCTGCCACCACGCCCAACTCATTTTTCTGTATTTTTTTGTATTTTTTGTAGAGATGGGGATTCTCCATGTTGCCTGGGCTGGTCTTGAACTCCTGGGATCAAGCCGTCCACCACCTCAGCCTCCCAACGTGCCGGGATGACAGGTGTGAGCCACCGCACCGGGCCTATTTTATTTTATTTTATTTTTTGTAGAAATTGTTTAAGTGGCTACAAAAGTCCACAAACATCCTCCCTGAAATTCTCCCTTAGAATAATCGTCTTCGTGAGCACACAGCATGTGCTGCTGCTGACCTGAGTGGCCTCTACTCGACGTCTAGACGGCTCAGTGTTCGGACAGTTTCAATTCAGGGTCTCGCTCTGTCACCCAGGCTGGAGTCTGGGTGTGATCTTCGCTCACTGCAGCCTCTTTCCTCCCTCCCTTCCTTCCTTGCTTCCTTCCTTTCATCTTTCCTCCCTCCCTCCTTTCCTCCCTCCCTCCTTTCCTCCCTCCCTTCTTTCCTCCCTCCCTCCTCTCCTCCCTCCCTTCTTTCCTCCCTCCCTGCTTTCCTCCCTCCCTCCTTTCCTCCCTCCTTTCCTCCCTTCTTTCCTCCCTCCCTCCTTTCCTCCCTCCCTTCTTTCCTCCCTCCCTCCTTTCCTCCCTCCTTCCTTTCCTTCCTCGCTGCCTTTCTTCCTTCCTTTCTTCCTGGACAGCCTGGCATCTGCACTGTGTCCTGGCTGAGCCTCCTGCCAGCTCTGTGGCCTCATTGAGGGGGGCGTGTCTCACCATCTTTGCACCCCAGCTTCCTCATCTGTGAGGCAGGGACGGCAGCAGGCACCCCTCGCGGTCACCCCTCCAGCATTTGTTTACAGCTCTCTCACATGAACTTAGATCCATGGAAAAGCGTCACCCTGACTCGTCGACCTGCAAAAATGGCCCAGGACAGAGAGGGGTGCACTTGGGATGGTGGCGGCCGGGACCCGAGGCTGTTGTCCGGTCATAGAACCTTAGAGCCTGTTCGAATCAGGGTCTCGCTCTGTCACCCAGGCTGGAGTCTGGGTGTGATCTTCGCTCACTGCAGCCTCTTTCCTCCCTCCCTTCCTCCCTCCCTCCCTTCCTTCCTTCCTTGCTTCCTTCCTTTCATCTTTCCTCCCTCCCTCCCTCCTTCCCTCCTTTCCTCCCTCCCTTCCTCCCTCCCTCCTTCCTTTCCTCCCTCCCTTCTTTCCTCCCTCCCTTCTTTCCTCCCTCCCTTCTTTCCTCCCTCCCTCCTTTCCTCCCTCCCTTCCTTCCTTGCTTCCTTCCTTTCATCTTTCCTCCCTCCCTCCTTTCCTCCCTCCCTCCCTCCTTTCCTCCCTCCTTTCCTCCCTCCTTTCCTCCCTCCCTCCCTCCTTTCCTTCCTCCCTCTTTTCCTCCCTCCCTTCCTCCCTCCTTCCCTCCTTTCCTTCTCCCTCTTTTCCTCCCTCCCTTCCTCCCTCCTTTCCTCCCTCCCTCCTTTCCTCCCTCCCTTCTTTCCTCCCTCCCTCCTTTCCTCCCTCCCTCCTTTCCTCCCTCCCTCCTTTCCTCCCTCCCTTCTTTCCTCCCTCCCTCCTTTCCTCCCTCCTTTCCTCCCTCCCTCCTTTCCTCCCTCCCTCCTTTCCTCCCTCCTTCCTCTCCTTCCTCACTGCCTTTCTTCCTTCCTTTCTTCCTGGACAGCCTGGCATCTGCACCGTGTCCTGGCTGAGCCTCCTGCCAGCTCTGTGGCCTCGGGGGGCGCGGGGTGCATGTCTCACCATCTTTGCACCCCAGCTTCCCCATCTGTGAGGCAGGGACGGCAGCAGGCACCCCTCGTGGTCACCCCTCCAGCATTTGTTTACAGCTCTCTCACATGAACTTAGATCCATGGAAAAGTGTCACCCTGACTCGTCGACCTGCAAAAATGGCCCAGGACAGAGAGGGGGGCACTTGGGATGGTGGCGGCCGGGACCCAAGGCTGTTGTCCGGTCGTAGAGCCTTAGAGCCTGTTCGAATCAGGGTCTCGCTCTGTCACCCAGGCTGGAGTCTGGGTGTGATCTCGGCCCACCGCGGCCTCCACCTCCTGGGCTCGAGCGATTCTCCTGCCTCAGCCTCCGGAGGAGCTGGGACCACAGGTGCCCGCCACCACGCCGGGCTGATTTTTACAGTTTTCGTAGAGATGGGGCCTCATTGTGTTGTCCAGGCTGGTCTTGAACTGTTAACCTCAAGTGATCCTCCTGCCTCGGCCATCCAGGGTCCTGCAATTATGGGCGTGAGCCACTGTGCCTGGCCTATTTTTTATTGCTGTGGGTTTTGTAGAAATCATGTAAGAAGTGGCCGGACGCGGTGGCTCACGCCTGCCATCCCAGCACTTTGGGAGGCTGAGGTGGGTGGATCATCAGAAGTCAGGAGTTTGAGACCAGCCTGGGCAATGTGGTGAAACCCCGTCTCTACTAAAATACAAAAGAAATTAGCTGGGAGTGCTGGCAGGTGCCTGTAATCCCAGCTACTCAGGAGGTTGAGGCAGGAGAATTGCTTGAACCTGGGAGGCGGAGGTTGCGGTGAGCTGAGATTCAGCCATTGCACTCCAGCCTGGGCAACAAGAGTGAAACTCCATCTCAAAACAAAAAAAAAAAGGTTGGACACAGTGGCTCACGCCTGTCATCCCAGCACTTTGGGAGGCCGAGGCAGGTGGATCACGTGAGCTCAGGAGTTTGAGACCAGCCTGGGCAACACGGTGAAACCCTATCTCTACTAAAATACAAAAGAAATTAGCTGGGCGTGGTGGCAGGTGCCTGTAATCCCAGCTACTCAGGAGGTTGAGGCAGGAGAATTGCTTGAACCTGGGACATGGAGGTTGCAGTGAGCCGAGATCGCACCACTGCACTCCAGCCTGGGCAACGAGAGCGAAACTCTGTCTCAAAAAAAAAAAAAAAAAATGACCACACGCATTGGCTCATGCCTGTCATCCCAGCACTTTGGGAGGCTGAGGCGGGTGGATCACCAGAAGTCTGGAGTTCGAGACCAGCCTGGGCAACATGGTGAAACCCTATCTCTACTAAGATACAAAAGAAATTAGCTGGGAGTGGTGGCAGGTGCCTGTAGTTCCAGCTACTCAGGAGGTTGAGGCAGGAGAATTGCTTGAACCTGGGACACGGAGGTTGCAGTGAGACGAGATTGCCCCATCGCACTCCAGCCTGCAATAGAGCGAGACTCCTTAACAAGGGAGGCTATTCTGACACCTGCTACCACGTGGAAGAAGCTTGACAATGTTGACCAATCAGCCAGACACAGAAAGACAAATCCTGTGTGATTCCACTTCGATGAGGTCCCTCGAGTCACCAGAGTCACAGAGACAGAAAGTATAACGGTGGGTGCCGGGAGCCGAGGAGGGCGAATGGAGTTGTCGTTGGAGGGAGGGTCGCAGTTTCGGGTTTACAAGTGGAATTTTGGAGACGAATCACGGGGATGGTTGCAGAAAAGTGTGAGCGTGCTTGTTACCCCGGAACTGTGCACATAAAGATGGCTCACGTGTTGGCCGGGCGCGGTGACTCACACCTGTCATCCCAGCACTTTGGGAGGCCGAGGCGGGTGGATCACGAGGTCAGGAGATCGAGACCATCCTGGCTAACCTGGTGAAACCCCGTGTCTACTAAAAATACAAAAAATTAGCCGGGCGTGGTGGCGGGCGCCTGTAGTCCCAGCTACTCGGGAGGCTGAGGCAGGAGAATGGCGTGAACCCGGGAGGCGGAGGTTGCAATGAGCCGAGATTGTGCCACTGCACTCCAGCCTGGGCGACAGAGCGAGACTCCATCTCAAAACAAAAAAAAAAGGCTCACGTGTATGAGGCTGGGGACTCAGCAGAGGGTCTCTCCCCCTGAAACTCGGGGGGTCCTGGGAAAGAATCCAGCCTCCAGCCTGGCCCTGGGACCCCTGGACTAGGCAGGGGGTCACTGTCCCCTTCCTGGGGAGTCTCAGCTGAAAATAGCTCATCTCACAGGGGACCCGCACGGCTGACGTCCAGGACGAGCCCGAGACTCCTCAAGAAAACCCTCCTGTTAAACACGCGTGTGTTTCCTCGCCCGCCGGTTTAATGCCCAGTCGTGGGGTCCTGGGTTGTGGCCACGAAGTCCTATTCCTCTGTCGCCAGGGTGAGAAGGTGGCTGTCGGCAGGGATTTTGGGATCAGGCAGGTGAATTCTCACGAAGGCTGGCTTCTCAGCCTCACCTCTGCCGACATCGGGGGCTGGAGGATTCTCCGTCCTGGGGCGTCCTGTGCCCTGTGGGGTGTCGGGGACACATTCTCACTCGGAGGACACATTGATTCAAACCATAGGATACACGGTTGATTCATAGATGGATGATTGATAGGTGATTGGTTGACAGATAATTGATGGGTAGATATTGATAGAGACGCATGATTAATAGGTGATTGACAGATGATTGATAATTGATATAGATGCAGGAGTAATAGATGGTTGATAACTGACAGATAATTGGTATAGGTGCATGATAGGTGATTGTTTGACAGATAATTGATAGCTGTTAATATAAATGTATGATTGATAGATTGTTGACAGATGATTGATAAATAATATAGATGCATGATTAATAGGTCAACAGATAATTGATAGCTATTAATATAAATGTATGATTGATAGACTGTTGACAGATGATTGATAAATAATATAGATGCATGATTAATAGGTCAACAGATAATTGATAGCTATTAATATAAATGTATGATTGATAGATTGTTGACAGATGATTGATAAATAATATAGATGCATGATTAATAGGTAATTGTTTGACACATAATTGATAGCTATTAATATAAATGTATGATGATTGGATGACAGAAAATTGATTGATAATTGATATAGACACATGATTAATAGGTGATTGACAGATAATTGATAGACATTAATAGAAATGATTGATGATTGGTTGACAGATGATTGATAATTGATATAGACCCATGAGTAATAGATGGTTGATAATTGACAGACAATCGGTATAGATGCATGATTGATAGATGATTTGTTGACAGACAATTGATACATAAGCGATACAGATGCCTGATTGATAGGGAATTGATAGATGATTGATAATTTATATAGATGTATGATTGATCAGTGATTGGTTGATAGGTAATTGATGTACATGCATGATTGATAGATGATTGGTTGTCAGATAATTGACTGATAGTAATGCATAGCTGATTAATAGATAATTAATCGATAATTGATAGATGATAAAGAATCTCTCATGCTCAGGCAGCTTTCTCAGCTCTGGCACTGCTGATGTTTGGGACTGGAGGAGTCTCTGTATTGGGGCCACCCTGGGTGCTGCAGGGTGCTGAGTCTCTGTGATGAGGCCATCCTGGGCACTGTAGGGTGTTGAGTCTCTGTGATGAGGCCATCCTGGGCACTGTAGGGTGCTGAGTCTGAGTCTCTATGATGAGGCCATCCTGGGAGCTGTAGGGTGTTGAGTCTGTGTGATGAGGCCATCCTGGGCACTGTAGGGTGCTGAGTCTGAGTCTCTGTGATGAGGCCATCCTGGGCACTGTAGGGTGCTGAGTCTGTGTGATGAGGCCATCCTGGGCACTGTAGGGTGTTGAGTCTGAGTCTCTGTGATGAGGCCATCCTGGGCACTGTAGGGTGTTGACTCTGTGATGAGTCCATCCTGGACACTGTAGGCTGTTGAGTCTCTGTGATGAGTCCATCCTGGGCACTGTAGGGTGCTGAGTCTCTATGATGAGGCCATCCTGGGCACTGTAGGGTGCTGAGTCTCTGTGATGAGGCCATCCTGGGCACTGTAGGGTGTTGAGTCTGAGTCTCTGTGATGAGGCCATCCTGGGCACTGTACGGTGCTGAGTCTCTGTGATGAGTCCATCCTGGGCACTGTAGGGTGCTGAGTCTCTATGATGAGTCCATCCTGGGAGCTGTAGGGTGTTGAGTCTGTGTGATGAGGCCATCCTGGGCACTGTAGGGTGCTGAGTCTGAGTCTCTGTGATGAGGCCATCCTGGGCACTGTAGGGTGCTGAGTCTCTGTGATGAGGCCATCCTGGGCACTGTAGTGTGCTGAGTCTCTATGATGAGGCCATCCTGGGCACTGTAGGGTGTTGAGTCTGAGTCTCTGTGATGAGGCCATCCTGGGCACTGTAGGGTGTTGACTCTGTGATGAGTCCATCCTGGACACTGTAGGCTGTTGAGTCTCTGTGATGAGTCCATCCTGGGCACTGTAGGGTGCTGAGTCTCTGTGATGAGGCCATCCTGGGCACTGTAGGGTGTTGAGTCTGAGTCTCTGTGATGAGGCCATCCTGGGCACTGTAGGGTGTTGAGTCTGAGTCTCTGTGATGAGGCCATCCTGGGCACTGTAGGGTGCTGAGTCTGTGTGATGAGGCCATCCTGGGCACTGTAGGGTGCTGAGTCTGAGTCTCTATGATGAGGCCATCCTGGGCACTGTAGGGTGCTGAGTCTCTGTGATGAGGCCATCCTGGGCACTGTAGGGTGTTGAGTCTGAGTCTCTGTGATGAGGCCATCCTGGGCACTGTAGGGTGTTGAGTCTGAGTCTCTGTGATGAGGCCATCCTGGGAGCTGTAGGGTGTTGAGTCTGTGTGATGAGGCCATCCTGGGCACTGTAGGGTGTTGAGTCTGAGTCTCTATGATGAGGCCATCCTGGGCACTGTAGGGTGCTGAGTCTCTGTGATGAGGCCATCCTGGGCACTGTAGGGTGCTGAGTCTCTGTGATGAGTCCATCCTGGGCACTGTAGGGTGTTGAGTCTGTGTGATAAGGCCATCCTGGGCACTGTAGGGTGTTGAGTCTGAGTCTCTATGATGAGGCCATCCTGGGCACTGTAGGGTGCTGAGTCTCTGTGATGAGGCCATCCTGGGCACTGTAGGGTGTTGAGTCTGAGTCTCTATGATGAGGCCATCCTGGGCACTGTAGGGTGCTGAGTCTCTGTGATGAGGCCATCCTGGGCACTGTAGGGTGCTGAGTCTCTGTGATGAGGCCGTCCTGGGCACTGTAGGGTGTTGAGTCTGAGTCTGTATGATGAGGCCATCCTGGGCACTGTAGGGTGCTGAGTCTCTGTGATGAGTCCATCCTGGGCACTGTAGGGTGCTGAGTCTCTGTGATGAGGCCATCCTGGGCACTGTAGGGTGTTGAGTCTGAGTCTCTATGATGAGGCCATCCTGGGCACTGTAGGGTGCTGAGTCTCTGTGATGAGTCCATCCTGGGCACTGTAGGGTGCTGAGTCTCTGTGATGAGGCCATCCTGGGCACTGTAGGGTGCTGAGTCTCTGTGATGAGGCCGTCCTGGGCACTGTAGGGTGTTGAGTCTGAGTCTGTATGATGAGGCCATCCTGGGCACTGTAGGGTGCTGAGTCTCTGTGATGAGTCCATCCTGAGCACTGTAGGGTGCTGAGTCTCTGTGATGAGGCCATCCTGGGCACTGTAGGGTGCTGAGTCTCTGTGATGAGGCCGTCCTGGGCACTGTAGGGTGTTGAGTCTGAGTCTGTATGATGAGGCCATCCTGGGCACTGTAGGGTGCTGAGTCTGTGTGATGAGGCCATCCTGGGCACTGTAGGGTGTTGAGTCTCTGTGATGAGTCCATCCTGCGCACTGTAGGGTGCTGAGTCTCTGTGATGAGGCCATCCTGGGCACTGTAGGGTGCTGAGTCTCTGTGATGAGGCCATCCTGGGCACTGTAGGGTGTTGAGTCTCTGTGATGAGGCCATCCTGGGCACTGTAGGGTGCTGAGTCTGTGTGATGAGGCCATCCTGGGCACTGTAGGGTGTTGAGTCTCTGTGATGAGTCCATCCTGCGCACTGTAGGGTGCTGAGTCTCTGTGATGAGGCCATCCTGAGCACTGTAGGGTGCTGAGTCTCTGTGATGAGGCCATCCTGGGCACTGTAGGGTGCTGAGTCTCTGTGATGAGGCCATCCTGGGCACTGTAGGGTGCTGAGTCTCTGTATTGGGGCCACCCTGGGTGCTGTAGGGTGCTGAGTCTCTGTGATGAGGCCATCCTGGGCACTGTAGGGTGCTGAGTCTCTGTGATGAGGCCATCCTGGGCACTGTAGGGTGCTGAGTCTCTGTGATGAGGCCATCCTGGGCACTGTAGGGTGCTGAGTCTCTGTGATGAGGCCATCCTGGGCACTGTAGGGTGCTGAGTCTGTGTGATGAGGCCATCCTGGGCACTGTAGGGTGTTGAGTCTGAGTCTCTATGATGAGGCCATCCTGGGCACTGTAGGGTGCTGAGTCTCTGTGATGAGTCCATCCTGGGCACTGTAGGGTGCTGAGTCTGTGTGATGAGGCCATCCTGGGCACTGTAGGGTGTTGAGTCTGAGTCTCTATGATGAGGCCATCCTGGGCACTGTAGGGTGTTGAGTCTGAGTCTCTGTGATGAGGCCATCCTGGGCACTGTAGGGTGTTGACTCTGTGATGAGTCCATCCTGGACACTGTAGGCTGTTGAGTCTCTGTGATGAGTCCATCCTGGGCACTGTAGGGTGCTGAGTCTCTGTGATGAGGCCATCCTGGGCACTGTAGGGTGCTGAGTCTCTGTGATGAGGCCATCCTGGGCACTGTAGGGTGTTGAGTCTGAGTCTCTGTGATGAGGCCATCCTGGGCACTGTACGGTGCTGAGTCTCTGTGATGAGTCCATCCTGGGCACTGTAGGGTGCTGAGTCTCTATGATGAGTCCATCCTGGGAGCTGTAGGGTGTTGAGTCTGTGTGATGAGGCCATCCTGGGCACTGTAGGGTGCTGAGTCTGAGTCTCTGTGATGAGGCCATCCTGGGCACTGTAGGGTGCTGAGTCTCTGTGATGAGGCCATCCTGGGCACTGTAGGGTGTTGAGTCTGAGTCTCTATGATGAGGCCATCCTGGGCACTGTAGGGTGTTGACTCTGTGATGAGTCCATCCTGGACACTGTAGGCTGTTGAGTCTCTGTGATGAGTCCATCCTGGGCACTGTAGGGTGCTGAGTCTCTGTGATGAGGCCATCCTGGGCACTGTAGGGTGCTGAGTCTCTGTGATGAGGCCATCCTGGGCACTGTAGGGTGTTGAGTCTGAGTCTCTGTGATGAGGCCATCCTGGGCACTGTAGGGTGCTGAGTCTGTGTGATGAGGCCATCCTGGGCACTGTAGGGTGCTGAGTCTGAGTCTCTATGATGAGGCCGTCCTGGGCACTGTAGGGTGTTGAGTCTCTGTGATGAGGCCATCCTGGGCACTGTAGGGTGCTGAGTCTCTGTGATGAGGCCATCCTGGGCACTGTAGGGTGTTGAGTCTGAGTCTCTGTGATGAGGCCATCCTGGGCACTGTAGGGTGTTGAGTCTGAGTCTCTGTGATGAGGCCATCCTGGGAGCTGTAGGGTGTTGAGTCTGTGTGATGAGGCCATCCTGGGCACTGTAGGGTGTTGAGTCTGAGTCTCTGTGATGAGGCCATCCTGGGCACTGTAGGGTGCTGAGTCTCTGTGATGAGGCCATCCTGGGCACTGTAGGGTGCTGAGTCTCTGTGATGAGTCCATCCTGGGCACTGTAGGGTGTTGAGTCTGTGTGATGAGGCCATCCTGGGCACTGTAGGGTGTTGAGTCTGAGTCTCTATGATGAGGCCATCCTGGGCACTGTAGGGTGCTGAGTCTCTGTGATGAGGCCATCCTGGGCACTGTAGGGTGTTGAGTCTGAGTCTCTATGATGAGGCCATCCTGGGCACTGTAGGGTGCTGAGTCTCTGTGATGAGGCCATCCTGGGCACTGTAGGGTGTTGAGTCTGAGTCTCTGTGATGAGGCCATCCTGGGCACTGTAGGGTGCTGAGTCTGTGTGATGAGGCCATCCTGGGCACTGTAGGGTGTTGAGTCTGAGTCTCTATGATGAGGCCATCCTGGGCACTGTAGGGTGCTGAGTCTCTGTGATGAGGCCATCCTGGGCACTGTAGGGTGTTGAGTCTGAGTCTCTATGATGAGGCCATCCTGGGCACTGTAGGGTGCTGAGTCTCTGTGATGAGTCCATCCTGGGCACTGTAGGGTGCTGAGTCTCTGTGATGAGGCCATCCTGGGCACTGTAGGGTGCTGAGTCTCTGTGATGAGGCCGTCCTGGGCACTGTAGGGTGTTGAGTCTGAGTCTGTATGATGAGGCCATCCTGGGCACTGTAGGGTGCTGAGTCTCTGTGATGAGTCCATCCTGAGCACTGTAGGGTGCTGAGTCTCTGTGATGAGGCCATCCTGGGCACTGTAGGGTGCTGAGTCTCTGTGATGAGGCCGTCCTGGGCACTGTAGGGTGTTGAGTCTGAGTCTGTATGATGAGGCCATCCTGGGCACTGTAGGGTGCTGAGTCTGTGTGATGAGGCCATCCTGGGCACTGTAGGGTGTTGAGTCTCTGTGATGAGTCCATCCTGCGCACTGTAGGGTGCTGAGTCTCTGTGATGAGGCCATCCTGGGCACTGTAGGGTGCTGAGTCTCTGTGATGAGGCCATCCTGGGCACTGTAGGGTGTTGAGTCTCTGTGATGAGGCCATCCTGGGCACTGTAGGGTGCTGAGTCTGTGTGATGAGGCCATCCTGGGCACTGTAGGGTGTTGAGTCTCTGTGATGAGTCCATCCTGTGCACTGTAGGGTGCTGAGTCTCTGTGATGAGGCCATCCTGGGCACTGTAGGGTGCTGAGTCTCTGTGATGAGGCCATCCTGGGCACTGTAGGGTGCTGAGTCTCTGTGATGAGGCCATCCTGGGCACTGTAGGGTGCTGAGTCTCTGTATTGGGGCCACCCTGGGTGCTGTAGGGTGCTGAGTCTCTGTGATGAGGCCATCCTGGGCACTGTAGGGTGCTGAGTCTCTGTGATGAGGCCATCCTGGGCACTGTAGGGTGCTGAGTCTCTGTGATGAGGCCATCCTGGGCACTGTAGGGTGCTGAGTCTCTGTGATGAGGCCATCCTGGGCACTGTAGGGTGCTGAGTCTGTGTGATGAGGCCATCCTGGGCACTGTAGGGTGTTGAGTCTGAGTCTCTATGATGAGGCCATCCTGGGCACTGTAGGGTGCTGAGTCTCTGTGATGAGTCCATCCTGGGCACTGTAGGGTGCTGAGTCTGTGTGATGAGGCCATCCTGGGCACTGTAGGGTGTTGAGTCTGAGTCTCTATGATGAGGCCATCCTGGGCACTGTAGGGTGCTGAGTCTCTGTGATGAGGCCATCCTGGGCACTGTAGGGTGCTGAGTCTGTGTGATGAGGCCATCCTGGGCACTGTAGGGTGTTGAGTCTGAGTCTCTATGATGAGGCCATCCTGGGCACTGTAGGGTGCTGAGTCTCTGTGATGAGGCCATCCTGGGCACTGTAGGGTGCTGAGTCTGTGTGATGAGGCCATCCTGGGCACTGTAGGGTGTTGAGTCTGAGTCTCTATGATGAGGCCATCCTGGGCACTGTAGGGTGTTGAGTCTCTGTGATGAGTCCATCCTGGGCACTGTAGTGTGCTGAGTCTCTATGATGAGGCCATCCTGGGCACTGTAGGGTGTTGAGTCTCTGTGATGAGTCCATCCTGGGCACTGTAGGGTGCTGAGTCTCTGTGATGAGTCCATCCTGGGCACTGTAGGGTGCTGAGTCTCTGTGATGAGGCCATCCTGGGCACTGTAGGGTGTTGAGTCTCTGTGATGAGTCCATCCTGGGCACTGTAGTGTGCTGAGTCTCTGTGATGAGGCCATCCTGGGCACTGTAGGGTGTTGAGTCTCTGTGATGAGTCCATCCTGGGCACTGTAGTGTGCTGAGTCTCTATGATGAGGCCATCCTGGGCACTGTATGGTGTTGAGTCTCTGTGATGAGGCCGTCCTGGACACTGTAGGCTGTTGAGTCTCTGTGATGAGGCCGTCCTGGGCACTGTAGGGTGCTGAGTCTGAGTCTCTGTGATGAGGCCGTCCTGGGCACTGTAGGGTGTTGAGTCTCTGTGATGAGGCCGTGCTGGGAGCCGTAGGGTGTTGACTCTGTGGTGGGGCCATCCTGGGCTCTGTAGGGTGTTGAGTCTCTGTGATGAGGCCGTGCTGGGATCTGTAGGGTGTTGACTCTGTGATGGGGCCATCCTGGGCGCTGTAGGGTGCTGAGCAGCTTCCCGGGGCTCCACCCAGCAGATGGAAGTTCACCCTCCAGTTGTGACATCCAGACATGTCCCCTGATATTGCTGAGTGTGTCCGGGAAGGGGGCAGGATCTCCCCTGGCTGAGAACCACACTGCACTAAGGAATTAAGAAGAGGACGGCCACACTTAGAGACACAGTTGCCCATGAGCTCACACCAGCTTCTCCAAGCAGGTCACTCTGAAATCTTGTTTTTTTTTTTTTTTGAGACAAAGTCTTGCTCTTGTCGCCCAAGTTGGAGTGCAGTGGCGCAATCTCGGCTCACTGCAACCTCCGCCTCCCGAGTTCACGCCATTCTCCTGCCTCAGCCTCCCGAGTAGCTGGGACTACAGACGCCCGCCACCACGCCCGGCTAATCTGTGTATTTTTAGTAGAGACAGGGTTTCACCATGTTGGCCAGGCTGATCTCAAACTCCTGACCTCAGGTGATCCGCATGCCTCAGCCTCCCAAAGTGTTAGGATTACAGGCATCAGCCACTGTGCCTGGCCGTGTGAAATCCTGTTTTTAAAGACAGGCGATGGTTGTTTTTGCAGGCAGTGCCTCACATGACAGGAGCAAACTCTCGCCAACCTGCATCGACAGCACAGCTGTCACCCTCACCCAGGGGTTAAGGGGTCGGCTTCTGCCTTGGGCTCAGGACCCTGGAGGTGGACTCTGGGGTGTTGGGTGGACTCTGGGTGTTGGGTAGAGTCTGGGTGTTGGGTGGAGTGTCGGTATTGGTGTGGTGGGTGGAGCCTGGCTGTTGGGTGGTAGGTGGAGGCTGGGTGTTGAGGTGTTGAGTAGAGTCTGGAGTGTTGCAGTGGTGAGTGGACTCTGGCTGTTGGGTGGTGGGTGGACTCTGGCTGTTGGGGTGTTGGCTGGACTCTGGGCTGTTGGGGTGTCAGGTGGAGTTGAGGGCTGATGGGGAGGACACATCTCTGTGTGGAGCCCAGCGTCTCAGTGCCCACTGCAAGGGGCATGTCAGCCTGAATGCTAGACGCTTCCATGGACCTGGGGAATGTCATCCTGCGGGTGCTCTGTACGGGGGATTCACATTGGAGTCGGGGGACCCCCTTCTCTGAGGCTCAGAGGCACAAGACCAAGATTACACGTACTTAGCTCAAGTCTCAGCTGACTGAGGGACCCCGTCCTCAGTGTGGGTCTTCATTGGCAGAATGTGCACCATGGTTGTTCTTCCTTCTAGCCCTATTCACAATATCGAAGACGTGGAATCCATCTAGGGGCCCATCAACCATGGACAAGACAAAGAAAACGTGGCTGATGTTGTAAAACTGAAGCTCCAAGCCGAGGGCGTCTCCATGTGTGAGATTCAGACGGGCCTTTAACTCTTGTTGTGCGACGGTGCAATATTGGGGACGTCTAATGTTCCATTTTTTACGTCCCTTAAGTGGAGGGAGCTGTGGTTTCATGGGCTCATAGAGATGCATAAGTAATGATGTAAAAATGGAACATTCCCCAAGACCACAGAAGGTGGGGCAACCAGAATCCCACTGCTTTAAATAATGTGCCATATGAAAAAAAAATCACTTTGGGTCTGGCGCGGTGGCTCCTGTCTGTCATCCCAGCACTTTGGGAGGCCGAGGCGGGTGGATCACCTGAGGTCAGGAGTTCGAGACCAGCCTGGCCAACATGGTGAAACCCCGTCTCCAATATATATACATACACATACATATATTAGCTGGGTGGGGGGTGTGTGCCTGTAATCCCAGCTACCTGGGAGGCTGAGACAGGAAAATCGCTTGAACCCTGGAGGCAGAGGTTTTAGAGAGCCAAGATCGGACTACTGCATTCCAGCCTAACGACAGAGCGAGCCTCTGTCTTAAAAAAAAACATTACTTTTGGCTGGACTCAGTGGCTCATGCCCGTCATCCCAGCACTTTGGGAGGCTGAGGTGGGTGGATCACCTGAGGGCAGGGGTTTGAAACCAGCCTGGCCAACATGGTAAAACCCCGTCTCTGCTAAAAATACAAAAAAAAAAAAAAATTAGCTGGGCGTGCTGCCAGGTGCCTGTCATCCCAGCTACTCGGGAGGCTGAGACAGGAGAATCACTTGAACCCGGGAGGCGGAGGTTGCAGTGAGCCAAGATCGGAGTGCTGCATTCCAGCCTAATGACAGAGAGACTCTGTCTCAAAAAAAAAAAAAAAATTACTTTTGGCTGGACTCTGTGGCTCACGCCTGTAATCCCAGCACTTTGGGAGGCCGAGGTGGGTGGATCACCTGAGGTCAGGAGCTCGAGACCAGCCTGACCAGCATGGTGAAACCCCGTAAAAAAAAAAAAAAATTAGTCAGGTGTGGTGGCGGGCACCTGTCATCCCAGCTACTCGGGAGGCTGAGGCAAGAAAGTCACTTGAACCTGAGAGGCAGAGGTTGCAGTGAGCCGAGATCGCACCATTGCACTCCAGCCTGGGCCATAGAGCAAGACTCCATCTCAAAAAACAAACAAACAAACAAAAACCAAAAACAAAATCAGTGTTACCAAAACTGCAAGCTCAAGAAACATTTTAAGAATCCAAGTTTACAGAAGTAAAGTGAGTCTTTGAAGACATCACACGGGTTTAATAATTTCGGCTTAAGAAAGAAACCCAGCTCTCTGCCTTTTCTCTGATCGAGGTGAAACACAAAAGTGTGTGCTTTCTGTCTTCATATGGGTTTCCTGATCAAATAAACTGCCCTCCTGAGACTATGAACAATGTACATTTGTGTTCGATTATGTCGAATCATCATTCTGACAATTTTTCTTTTTTTTTTTTGAGACACAGTCTTGCTCTGTCATCCAGTCTGGAGCGCGGTGGTACGAGCATAGCTCATTGTAGCCTCAACCTCCTGGGCTCAAGCAATCCTCCCACCTCAGCCTCCTGAGTCGCTAGGACTGCAGGTGCACATCACCACGCCTGGCTAATTAAAAAAAAAAATATTTGTGGCCGGGTGCGGTGGTCACACCTGTAATCCCAGCACTTTGGGGCGGCCGAGGCAGGCGGATCACCTGAGGTTGGGAGTTTGAGACCAGCCTGGCCAACATGGTGAAATCCTGTCTCTACTAAAAATACAAAAAAAAAAAAAAAGAAAAAATTAGCCAAGCATGGTGGCATTACACTTCCTCTCTCACTCTGTGGCCCAGGCTGGAGTGAAATGCCACAATCTCGGCTCACTGCAACCTCCGCCTCCCGGGTTCAAGTGATTCTCCTGCCTCAGCCTCCCAAGTAGCTGGGATTACAGGCACGTGCCACCACCCCGGTTAATTTTTGTATTTTTAGTAGAGACAGGGTTTCACCGTGTTGCCCAGGCTGGTCTTGAACTCCCAACCTCAGGTGATCTGCCCGATTTGGCCTCCCAAAGTACTAGAATTACAGCCGTGAGCCACGGTGCCTGGCCTAATTTCCCATCTTTTATTCAGACAGCCAACAGATCTTTTTTTTTTTTTTTTTTTTTGAGACGGACTCTCGTTCTGTCACCCGGGCTGGAGTGCAGTGGTGCAATCTCGGCTCACTGCAAGCTCCGCCTCCCAGGTTGACGCCAGTCTCCTGCCTCAGCCTCTCCAGTAGCTGGGACTACAGGTGCCCACCACCACGCCTGGATACTTTTTTGTATTTTTAGTAGAGACGGGGTTTCACCGTGTTAGCCAGGATGGTCTCGATCTCCTGACCTCAGGTGATCCACCCACCTCGGCCTCCCAAAGTGCTGGGATAACAGGCGTGAGCCGCCACAGCCGGCCCAACAGCTCTTTAAGTGGCTTGATTATGACCCTTGCGCACTGGCACCTGTCTTTGGGATGTTGGCATGGGCATGGACCCATGGATTAGTCAAACACCAACAGGGGCTCAGAAGGAAGGAGAGAATCTATATGGGAGGGTGGCACATGGCAAGGGATGATCCCTTCATTGCTGCAAAGGCAATGAAGAAGGAAGAAGGAGGCAATGAACAAAGGAAGAAAGAAAGGAGGGAAGGGAGGGAGGGAGGGAACAAAGGGAGAAAGGAAGGAAGGAGGGATGGAAGGAAGGAAGGGGAAGGAGGGAGGGAGGGAAGGAAGGAAGGGGAAGGAGGGAGGGAGGGAAGGAAGGAAGGAGGGAAGGAAGGAAGGGGAAGGAGGGAGGGAGGGAAGGATGGAAGGAAGGAAGGAGGGAAGGAAGGAAGGAAAGGAGGGAGGGAAGGACAAAAGGAAGGAAGGAGGGACGGAAGGAAGGAAGGGGAAGGAGGGAGGGAGGGAAGGAAGGAAGGAGGGAAGGAAGGAAGGGGAAGGAGGGAGGGAGGGAAGGATGGAAGGAAGGAAGGAGGGAAGGAAGGAAGGAAGGGGAAGGAGGGAGGGAGGGAAGGATGGAAGGAAGGAAGGAGGGAAGGAAGGAAGGAAGGGGAAGGAGGGAGGGAGGGAAGGATGGAAGGAAGGAAGGAGGGAAGGAAGGAAGGAAGGGGAAGGAGGGAGGGAGGGAAGGATGGAAGGAAGGAAGGAGGGAAGGAAGGAAGGAAGGAAGGGGAAGGAGGGAGGGAGGGAAGGATGGAAGGAAGGAAGGAGGGAAGGAAGGAAGGAAGGGGAAGGAGGGAGGGAGGGAAGGATGGAAGGAAGGAAGGAGGGAAGGAAGGAAGGAAGGGGAAGGAGGGAGGGAGGGAAGGACAAAAGGAAGGAAGGAGGGACAGAAGGAAGGAAGGAAGGGGAAGGAGGGAGGGACAGGGGGAAGGAGGGAGGAAGGGAAGGACGAAAGGAAGGAAGGAGGGACAGAAGGAAGGAAGGGGAAGGAGGGAGGGAGGGAAGGATGGAAGGAAGGAAGGAAGGGGAAGGGGGGAGGGAAGGAAGGAAGGAGGGAAGGAAGGAAGGGGAAGGAGGGAGGGAAGGAAGGAAGGAAGGAGGGAAGGAAGGAAGGGGAAGGAGGGAGGGAGGGAAGGAAGGAAGGAGGGAAGGAAGGAAGGGGAAGGAGGGAGGGAAGGAAGGAGGGACAGAAGGAAGGAAGGGGAAGGAGGGAGGGAGGGAAGGATGGAAGGAAGGAAGGAAGGAAGGGGAAGGAGGGAGGGAGGGAAGGAAGGAAGGGAAGGAAGGAAGGGGAAGGAGGGAGGGAAGGAAGGAGGGACAGAAGGAAGGAAGGGGAAGGAGGGAGGGAGGGAAGGATGGAAGGAAGGAAGGAGGGAAGGAAGGAAGGAAAGGAGGGAACGAGGGAGGGAGGGAAGGACAAAAGGAAGGAAGGAGGGACGGAAGGAAGGAAGGAAGGGGAAGGAGGGAGGGAGGGAAGGAAGGAGGGAAGGAAGGAAGGGGAAGGAGGGAGGGAGGGAAGGAAGGAAGGAAGGAGGGACGGAAGGAAGGAAGGAAGGGGAAGGAGGGAGGGAGGGGAGGAAGGAAGGAGGGAAGGAAGGAAGGGGAAGGAGGGAGGGAGGGAAGGAAGGAAGGAAGGAGGGACGGAAGGAAGGAAGGAAGGGGAAGGAGGGAGGGAGGGAAGGAAGGAAGGAAGGAAGGGGAAGGAGGGAGGGAGGGAAGGAAGGAAGGAGGGAAGGAAGGAAGGGGAAGGAGGGAGGGAGGGAAGGAAGGAAGGAAGGAGGGACGGAAGGAAGGAAGGAAGGGGAAGGAGGGAGGGAGGGAAGGAAGGAAGGAGGGAAGGAAGGAAGGGGAAGGAGGGAGGGAGGGAAGGAAGGAAGGAAGGAGGGACGGAAGGAAGGAAGGAAGGGGAAGGAGGGAGGGAGGGGAGGAAGGAAGGAAGGAAGGAGGGAAGTAAGGAATGAAGGAGGGAAGGAAGGAAGGGGAAGGAGGGAGGGAAGGAAGGAAGGAGGGATGGAAGGAAGGAAGGAGGGACGGAAGGAAGGAAGGAAGGAAAGGAGGGAAGCTTCCCTCCATTCTTCCATTGTAGCAGCAGCGTACACTGCCCAGCCAGGGCTGCGTTTCCACTTTCTGTGACCTGGTGTGGCTGTGAGTCTTACTCAGTGTGCTTGAGCCGAAATGTCACCAGCTGCCCGCCGACCTGGGATGTCACCTTGGGCCGTTCTGTTTTCTTCCGTTCACCGGTCAAGACACTGAAACTCGGGAGCTTTTGGCGGCCGAGCTGCGTGAAGGGACTTCAAGAGACGAGGAGACGGACCCCGTGGAAACCTCTCCCACCTGGCGATTGGTGAGGGGGACAGAGGCGACGGCAGAGGCGGTTTCATTTTGTGCTTTGAGACGGCCGTTTTGAGGTTGGGAGGCAGCCGCGATGGGAGTTGGGTTTGTCAATGGCATTTTTTTTCTTTTTTCTTTTTTATTATTATACTTTAAGTTCTAGGGTACATGTGCACAAAGCGCAGGTTCGTTACATATGTATACATGTGCCATGCTGGTGTGCTGCACCCATTAACTCGTCATTTACATTGGGTATATCTCCTAATGCTATCCCTCCCCCCTCCCACAGGAAACAACAGGTGCTGGAGAGGATGTGGAGAAATAGGAACACTTTTATACTGTTGGTGGGAGTGTAAACTAGTTCAACCATTGTGGAAGTCAGTGCGGCGATTCCTCAGGGATCTAGAACTAGAAATACCATTTGACCCAGCCATCCCATTACTGGGTATATACCCAAAGGAGTATAAATCATGCTGCTATAAAGACACATGCACACGTATGTTTATTGCGGCACTATCCACAACAGCAAAGACTTGGAACCAACCCAAATGTCCAACAACGATAGACTGGATAAAGAAAATGTGGCACATAGACACCATGGAATACTATACAGCCATGAAAAAGGATGAGTTCATGTCCTCTGTAGGGACATGGATGAAATTGGAAATCATCATTCTCAGCAAACTATCGCAAGGACAAAAAACCAAACACTGCATGTTCTCACTCATAGGTGGGACTTGAACAGTGAGAACACTTGGACACAGCGTGGGGAACATCACACTCCGGGGACTGTTGTGGGGTGGGGTGGAGGGAGGAGGGATAGCATTAGGAGATATACCTAATGCTATACTAACATACCACATGTATACGTATATAACAAACCTGCACGTGGTACACATGTACCCTAGAACTTAAAGTATAATAATAATTAAAAAAAAAAACTGACCAGGATTTCCCCTCAGAAGGGCCCTTTCCCGGAGGGTCTTCGCTCCCCGAGGCGGACCCTACGGTGATCCGTGTGGGGGTTCCTGGGCGGCGGTCGTCCCCTCCTGGGGGATCTCCTGGCACTGATCTCACCTGCGGGGGGCCTCTCCGTCCTGGCTCTTTGATGTGCAAAGATGGCGAAGAAGAAAATAACTTTAAAAATGGTGAGAAGCCGTCATTGAAGTTAACATAAAAGAGGATGACGTGGGATGTTAACTGGTCTGTCTCTGGCATAATTTGGGCCCGGGAGACGGGGTCCCTGGGCCCCTCGCCTGAGAGCGGAGACTCACATCTTTAATTCAACAATCTTTGTATTAATTACCTCTGGATAGGTACGCTTTCATTGGGAGCACTTTCTTATAAAATCACAGCGTATCGTCTGCCTTAAGATACATAGATGAGAGTTGAGCTGGGGGAAGAAAAAAAAAAACAGTTCATTCAACTCTGAATATCAAATTCAGGATAAAACACCACTGATTCTCGGTCATTCTCAGTGGGGGAAGGAGCTTCTATTCTTGACCCAGCCCACGACACGGGCCGGGGCTGTCAGCGCTGTGAGAGGCACCTGTGTCTCCCCGAGCCGAGGACGGATGAGACTTGTACCTACAGGTTTGTATCCGGTCCTGGGAGGTGCCTCCTTGCCAGTGAAGGACCAGAACTCACGGCCGGCCATGGGTGCCTGGCGCCGGGATGGGCAGGAGCGGTGGCCTCAGGTCCCGGGTGTGGGTGAGGCCCCAGGAAAGGGGAAAATTCACTGGGAAAATGGGGAGGTGAGCAAAGAGGAGGGGAGGGGTCCTGCAGGTGGAGGGGGTGGGAAAAGACAGGGGTGTCCTGGAGACCCGTCCAGACCGCAGGATGGTGTGAGCCCGGGAGGTGGACGCGGCGGTGAGCTGTGATTGCACCACCGCACTCCAGCCTGGGTGACAGGGCCAGACCCTGTCTCTCTCTCTCTCTCTCTTTTTTTGTTTTTGGAGATGGAGTCTTGCCCTGTCGCCAGGCTAGAGTGCAGTGGTGCGATCTCGGCTCACTGCAACCTCCACCTCCTGGGTTCAAGCGATTCTCCTGCCTCAGCCTCCCGAGTAGCTGGGACTACAGGTGCCGCACCACCACACCTGGCTAATTTTTATATTTTTAGTAGAGACGGGGTTTCAGCATGTCGGTCAGGCTGGTCTCGAACTCCTGACCTCAGGCGATCCATCCACCTCAGCCTCCCAAAGTGCTGGGATGACAGGCGTGAGCCACCGCGCCTGGCCAAGAGTTTTATTTTCGAGACGGAGTCTCGCTCTGTCACCCAGGCTGGAGCGCAGTGGCGTGATCTCGGCTCCCTGCAACCTCCGCCTCCTGGGTTCAAGCAATTCTCCTGCTTCAGCCTCCCGAGTAGCTGGGATTACAGGCACCTGCCAGCATGCCTGGGTGATTTTGTATTTTTAGTAGAGACGGGGTTTCTCCATGTTGGTCAGGCTGGTCTTGAACTCATGAGCTCAGGGGATCTGCCCGCCTCAGCCTCCCAAAGTGCTGGGATGACAGGTGTGAGCCACTGTGCCCAGCCAGGAATAAGTTTTTATTACGCTCAAAATCCCCTAAAAACTAGGCACCAGGGGAAGATGAACTGGCTCAGAGAGAAAGAGAGAGAGACAGAGAGAGACAGAGAGACAAAGAGAGAGGCAGAGAGACAGAGACAAAGAGAGAGACAGAGAGACAAAGAGAGAGATACAGACAGAAAGAGAGACAGAGAGACACAGAGAGACAGACAGAGATGGAGAAACAGAGAAAAGAGACACAGAGAGGCAGAGACAGAGAAAGAAAGAGAGACAGGCAGAGACAGAGGGAGAGATACAAAGATGGAGAGACAGAGAGAGACAGGACAGAGAGATACAGATACAGAGAGAGACAGAGACACAGAGACAGACAGAGACGTAGAGACACACAGAGAGAGACAAAGACGGAGAGACAGAGACAGAGAGATACAGACAGAGACAGAGATAGAGACAGAGACACAGAGACAGAGACAGATGGAGATGGAGAGAGACAGAGACACAGAGACAGACAAAGACGGAGAGACAGAGACAGAGATACACACAGAGAGACAGAGACAGAGACAGACACAGAGAGAGACAGAGACAGAGAGACAGAGACAGAGACAGACACAGAGAGAGACAGAGACAGAGAAACAGAGAGACAGACAGAGACAGAGAGACACAGAGAGAGACAGACAGACAGAGAGATGGAGAGACAGAGAGAGAGGCAGAGACAGAGAAAGAGAGACAGAGAGAGACACAGACAGACATAGAGACAGGGAAGGGAGGGAGGGAGGGAGGAAGGAAATGAAACAAAAGAAAGGAAAGAAAAAACCCCCAAGAGTCACAATCAATATACGTCCTGCACAAATTCCTCCACTTTCCAGGAGGTTCCCACAGCTCCCCCCGGCCCGCCACCCCCCCGCCACCCCCCACCCAGTCCCAGAGCCGCCTCCTTCCACACCCCGACGTGCTTCATTTACCACGAGGCCCACGGCGGCTTTCGGAATGCGGCAACTTTTTAGAAAAATAGTTTGCAGCCCGTCGTTTCCAGCATTTCTCTTTATTTTTTTTTTTTAAGGGAGTAAAAAAAGATAAAGCAACACGGAACAGCACACTCCTCCCAGCCTTCCTTCTTCTGACACCGTTTTCCTTTAGAAGATCTCAAACTACAAGTCAGGACATGACACGTGGAGCGTCCCAGGCACGCGCGGCCTCTGCTGTTTGATTTCTGACGTGAGTCTATAGGTGAAGCTGACAGGTTTCAGATGGAAGAGGCAGGGCAGACGCCTTTCAAGAGAGGCGTGTTATCTGGGTAAATCTATCAAGGGTGCGTCCTGGGGGACGACGGGCCGCCTTTGTAGACAACGCCACGGCACGGGGGCCCCCACGCTGGGCGCACACCCCGGCTGGCTGACAGGCGGCCCCCGTTTCACCGTGATCACGAATAAAAGCCAGTTCCCTGCAGGTTACGGGGCTGCTGTGTTTTGACATTGACCTTAATACATAATTTAACCACAAAGCATATGAAGTACGTGCAACCTGATGAGGAAAGACCACAGGATTGGCAAGGAACGTGATGTTGAATCAGAAATGATATTTGTTCCTGATCTTGCAGACCTGGGGGCCTCTGCCGAAGAGGCGGAGAGGGGAGGAGGGGGAGGAGGAGGCCGCGGTTGTGTCTGTCCCAGGGCTGTCGAGGAGAAGTCGGTCTGGGGTCCTGGGTGAGGAGCAGAGCTCGGGGCTGTTAACATTTCCTGGGGCAGCGATGGGCTTGGAGAGCCTCAGTGTGCACACCTGTGGCCTGTTTTATTTTTATTTTTATTTTTTGAGATGGAGTCTCGCTCTGTCGCCCAGGCTGGAGGGCAGGGGTGTGATCTCAGCTCAATGCAACCTCTGCCTCCCGGTTTCAAGCAATTCTCCTGCCTCAGCCTCCCAAGTACCTGGGATTACAGGTGCCTGCCGCCACGCCCGGCTAATTTTTTGTATTTTTAGTAGAGACGGGGTTTCACCATGTTGGCCAGGCTGGTCTCGAACTCCTGACCTCATGATCCACCCGCCTCGGCCTCCCAAAGTGCTGGGATGACAGGCGTGAGACACCGTGCCCGGCTATGTGGCCGGTTTGCTGGGACAGAGCCGCTGGCATCCTGGCGGCAGCTTCAAAACACAGTCACAGTCTCAGGGGAGCAAAAGCACCCAGTCCCCATCACTGTCCCCAAGAAAGGGAGCAGCAGGGAGTTCCCCCGGCCGGCCAGGAAGCTGGGGACAAACGGTGGCGTACCTGAGCACCTGCATTCCCGCAGTGACGGACAGGTCGACACGGGCAGCTTTGCTTCTCCCCTGGCCAGCTCGGTCAAGCTTCCTGCCTCTGGTGCCTGGAATGCAGAGTCCTGGGCGTGCAACAGGCATTGCCTGGGTGGGCTGGCGTTTTTGTTTTGTTTTGTTTTTTTGAGACGGAGTCTCACTCTGTTGCCCAGGCTGGAGTGCAATGGCGTGATCTCAGCTCACTGCAACCTCCGCCTCCTGGATCCAAGTCATTCTCCTGCCTCAGCCTCCCGAGTAGCTGGGATTACAGGCATCTGCCACCACGCCGGGCTAATTTTGTATTTTTAGTAGAGACGGGGTTTCACCGTGTTGGCCAGGCTGGTCTCGAACTCCTGACCTCAGGTGATCCGCCCGCCTCGGCCTACCAAAGTGCTGGGAGGGTTGATGTGGGTGCAGAGACCCCAGGAGCTACCTGTGCAGAGGGGAGAGGCATGAGGCTCAAAGGGGCCCCGGACGCAGGGACAGACGTTTCTTTACAGACACCCACGTGAGGCAGACAAACCACACATATGTCTCCAACCACACCTGGTAATTCGTGAGGATGAAGAGATGAATGCCCCAGGCCATATTCCCTTTGTCCTGTCCTGGTCTAGCGTGAAATGTTAATTTTTGCCTTTTTTCGTGTATAAAGGGGCCCTTAGGTTGTTAGATGTTCCTGCTTTCATAGTAGACGCATGTGGACTTTTGGTGATATTTTGTTGTGTTTCTACTGCTTGTTGGAGGCAGAAAAAGCGACTCGTCAATGTTTTATGATGAAATGAAAAGTATGAAATGTGAGCGTGAAGTCGTAACAGACATACTTTTGTGAATTTTGGTGATTTTTTTTGTTTGTTGGTTTCAGTCTTTGGAAAAAACCTGTGGTTGGTCGGGTGCGGTGGCTCACGCCTGTCATCCCAGCACTTTGGGAGGCCGAGGCGGGTGGATCACGAGGTCAGGAGATTGAGACCATCCTGGCTAACATGGTGAAACCCCGTCTCTACTAAAAATACAAAAAATGAGCCGGGCATGGTGGCGGGCACCTGTAGTCCCAGCTACTCGGGAGGCCGAGGCAGGAGAATCGCTTGAACCTGGGAGGTGGAGGTTGCAGGGAGCCGAGATCGCACCACTGCACTCCAGCCTGGGTGACACAGCGAGACTCCATCTTAAAAACAAAAACAAACAAACAAAACAACAACAACAAAAAACCGGTGGTTATTCCTGATACCACAGAGAGGGTTTGGAGCCTCCCCAGATGCACGGCTGTGTCCCAGTCCAGGTTCCAAAGGGGCTTTGTGGATCTTTTTCTGCAGACAGAATGAATGCTTTGTCCTGCCAAGTCCTATGTTGAAACCCTGAACCCCAAGGTCAGAGTGTTACTAGTGGGGGGTCTTTGGGAGGTGAGGAGGTCATGATGGTAGAGTCTCATGAATGGGATTAGTATCCCCATAAAAGGGACACCAGAGCTTCCCCTCTCTCTGTCTCTCTCTCTGTCCCTTTCTCTCCAACCCGCACCATGGAATGACATAGCAAGAAGGTTGCCGTCTGCAAGCCAGGAAGGGAGTCCTCACCAGGAGCTGAGATATTGCCACTTTGATCTTGGACCTCCAGTCTTCATGTGTGTGAGAAATCAGTGTCTGTTGTTTAAGCCCTGTGGTTTGTGGTACTTTGCTGTAGATTTTCTTTCTTTCTTTCTTTCTTTTTGAGACTGAGTCTCAGTCTGTCGCCCAGGCTGGAGTGCAGTTGTGCGATCTTGGCTCACTGCAACCTCTGCCTTCTGGGTTCAAGTGATTCTCCTGCCTCAGCCTCCTGAGTAGCTGGGACTACAGGTGTCCGCCACCACACCCGGCTGATTTTTGTATTTTTAGTAGAGACGGGGCTTCACCATGTTGGCCAGGATGGTCTCAATCTCCTGACCTCGTGATCTGCCCGCCTCAGCCTGCCCAAGTGCTGGGATTACAGGCATGAGCCACCATGCCCGGCAATTCTATCTATCTATCTATCTATCTATCTATCTATCTATCTATCTATCATCTATCTATCTATCTATCTATCTATCTATCTATCTATCATCTATCTATCTATCTATCTATCATCTATCTATCTATCTATCTATCTATCTATCTATCTATCTATCTATCATCTATCTATCTATCTATCATCTATCATCTATCTATCATCTATCTTATCTATCTATCTATCTATCTATCTATCATCTATCTATCTATCTATCTATCTATCTATCTATCTATCTATCTATCATCTATCTATCCATCTATCTTTTGGTTTTTTCTGAGACAGAGGAGGTGAAACATAGTGAGAGGTTTCTGTACCCAGAGAGCTCAACCTCTAGGGTGGAGAAGTTTAAACATTCACTAAACTGGCTTTCATTTAGTAATTGGTGCAGAGCAAAGAGAGACATTTGTGTATGTGTGTGTGTGTGTGTGTGTTTTCACATCACAATATATCATTCTCTTCTCTGCATTTTGTCTCATTTTTCAGAAGCAACAAAAAGGAGAAGATAAGTTTATTTCCATGCAGAGAAGGAAGAGTTTGCTTTCCATTTTATTTTATTTTATTTTATTTTTCAGATAGAGTTTCACCCTTGTTGCCCAGGCTGGCATGCAATGGTGCAATCTCGGCTCACTGCAACCTCCACCTCTGGGGTTCAAGCGATTCTCCTGCCTCAGTCTCCCAAGTAGCTGGGATTACAGACACCCGCTGCCACCTCACCCAGCTAATTTTTTTGTACTTTTAGTAGAGACGGGGTTTTACCATGTTGGCCAGGCTGGTCTTGAACCCCTGACCTCAGGTGATCCTCCCGCCTTGGCCTCCCAAAATGCTGAGATTACAGGCATGAGCCACCGTGCTCGGCTGAGTTTGCTTTCTTTGGAGAGCAAACAGATAGCCCCACCAGAAATGTAGTTATTTACTTAGTTGCTGGCATGTTTGGAGTGGATATTGGAGTTTTTCTCAGCCAGGGAGGTGAGAAAGTCTCCATCAAGTACTAATTAATTAATTCATTCATTCGTTCATTCAATTCAACTTTGAATTTAAAAGTGGAGAGTTCCCCTCCATCTGACCACAAAGTGATGCGCAGAAGTAGCTTTATTTTAAACCTGCAGATAAGATGGATCGGTCTCTGATTTGTAATTAGAAGTGCAGCAGATAATGAGACAATCTGAATGTCCTACCAAGTCTTTGACCTGTTCTTTGGGAGGTGGCATAACCTTATCTTCAATCATCAAGGCTGCACGTGGAGGAGTTATTCAGGCAGCTGAAAATATCGCCCCAGATCTTGCAGGGGAAGCAACCTAGGAGTCGGAGTGTCCCTGTAGATGCCCGACACACGGGTGGGATATAGAAAGTGTGGAGGTGGATGAGGTCTACACCTCAATAGCTTAGCCAGGGAAGGAATGCATGGGAAAAACATTAGGGGAATTTATAGTCTTGGCAGGGAACCCAAAGACGGAGACTCAGACAACAGGGCAGAACCCAAGGGAGGAAGGTGGTCGGGGAGGACTCTCCAAGCTGCCTCTGGGCTCTGGAGATGTTGCTGTGGTCATGAGGAATTTCCGTCCTGCAGCTGATTTCCTTTATTCTCTCAAGGTTCCAAGTGCTGGGGAGAAAGTCCAGCTCCCTGGATGCCAGGATGGGGGGGATAGAGAATGTACGAGGCTCCAGGATGCCAAAGAGGGAGGTGACGCTGGTTCCCACTGAGACGCGTGAGGCAGGAATGACCCCAAGATGACAAGGCTCCGAGTCCCAGCACGATGATTCAGCTTCCCCATCTCACATGTTCATGGAAGGAGCATGAGGAACTCAGGCATCAGGAAGAAAGTGCCCTCGGTTTGGGGTGGAGCGAGCTTTGGGAACCTCAGGAAACGTTTCACAATGACCAACAGGATCAGCCAGCGGGAGAGGAAGAGATTTGTTACAACCATGAGGTGGGTTCACTGTGGACACAAATCAGAGGCAGGACAGCCACAGAGAGGACCAACTATTGGCCACGTGTGGGTAAGAGGGAAGAATTGTGGCTGGGTTCACAGTGCAGGGGGCATGGATTGAAAAGCAGGACACGTCTTCCTCTCTTCTGCTTTCATTGAGCCTTTGCTAAATAGAAGCTAGAATCTCATAGACCTGGTGGCGGCTGTCTTACTCCCTTGTTGTTGCTATGGCAGAATGCCATAGACTGCATGGCTTAGAAACAATAGACATTTACTGCTCACAGCTGTAGAGGCTGGGAAGTCTCAGATCAACGCGTGGTAGATTTGGTGTTTGGTGGGGAAAGTCCCAGATCAAAGCGTGGTAGATTTTGTGTTTGATGGGGACCTGTTTGCTCATTCATAGACGGTGCCGTCAGGCTGTGTCCTCATATGGTGAAAGGGGTGAGGGAGCTCTCTGAGGTCCCCCCTTTTTTTTTGAGATGGAGTTATGCTCTTGTACCCCAGGCTGGAGTGCGATGGCACGATCTTGGCTCGCTGCAACCTCTGCCTCCTGGGTTCAACTGACTCTCCTGCCTCAGCCTCCCAAGTAGCTGGGATTATAGGTGTCCACCACCAAGCCTGGCTAATTTTTGTATTTTTAGTAGATATGGGGTTTCACCATGTTGGCCAAGCTGGTCTCGAACTCCTGACCTCAGGTGATCCTCCTGCCTTGGCCTCCCAAAGTGCTGGGATTACAGGCGTGAGCCACCGTGCCTGGCCTGGGGTCCCCCACTCCTTTGTTTTTTTTTTTTTTTCTTCGTTTTTTAGATGGAATTGTGCTCTGTTGCCAGGCTGGAGTGCAGTGGTGCGATCTCAGCTCACTGCAACCTCTGCCGCCCGCATTCAAGTGATTCTCCTGCCTCAGCCTCCCAAGTAGCTGGGATTACAGGTGTCCACCACCATGCCTGGCTAATTTTTGTATTTTTAGGAGAGACAGGGTTTCACCATTGTTGGCCAGGATGGTCTCGATCTCTTGACTTTGATCTGCCTGCCTCGGCCTCCCAAAGTGCTGGGATTACAGGCCTGGGGTCTGTAATTTTTATAAAGGCACTAATCCCATTCATGAGGCTTCATCCTCACAACCTCATCACCTTCCAAAACTCTCTACTTCCTAACACCATCACCTTAGCGGTTAGGGATTCAACATAGCAATTTGTCGGGGGAACACAACATTCAGTGTATACTGACCGTTGTTCTTCAAACACCTGCTAAATTATAATATCATTATGGGAGAACACCTACACCCTTACCATAGAATATTCTCACCACCAGGATCTCCGTGATGTACCTTCCAACTCTGCAAAACAACAAAACAACAAAACAACACAACGCAAACGGAATAAAACCCTTTTCTTTTGACTGAGTGCAGGGCAAGTTAGAAAACTCCCCAAAGATGAGTTTCTCCTCCTTTTTTTTTTTTTTTTGAGTTATGAGCAGAAAAAGTTTGGACACTTTCGCAGAACTCAGAAACATATTAATTTTTCACGGCCTCGTAAGTCAAAAATGGCTTGTCCAATTTGCTTCAAACTTCGCAGCCTGATAGAAAGCCCCAGAACTTTCCGGCCAGAGAAGATATTTTGTCAGAGTTGGAAGGAGGTCAGAAGAGGGCATTAATGTGGAGGATATGAAGACCTGGGCCCCGACCCTTGATGGGCCTATCTGTAATTAGCTGGAGCCCTCCCCCGGATTTGGGGTTGACAGACGCTCAGGACAGCACGATGATCTCAAGGGCGTCAGAGGGCAAAGCTTCCCCGTCAATGGCTCTGTTTGCAGAGGGAGTAGGTGGGGGAGTCAGGGACTCAGCGTGGGGCTCACACCCTCTTTTACCGAGCAATTCTGATTTATATTATAAAAATCTCATTTTCAGAAAAAAAGAAGGGAGTTTTACACGGGATAGGGTGGTGTGAAATCAGCAAAAACAAAACAAAACAAAACAAAAACACTTTTCAGGAAAACGATGATGGATTTGGGCGGGGAGAGGGCAGAGCTCCTGAGACCTGATTACTGTTAATTTGTAATCCAGGGAGGTCCTGAGCCTGGTGAAATATTAATGCTTGAGAAAGGCCACCATCTTCTGATTCTTTCTGTGCTTTTGGGACAATCCCAATGGATGCAACACACCCCCGCGTTGATTTATTTATGTTCACAGCATGGCCGAGGCAGCAGGAGACCCCAAGTTGTATTCAAAATATTCAAAAGGGGCTTTTCTTTTTCCCTTTGTTTATTCGAAATATTCAAAAAGGGCTTTTCTTTTTCCCTTTGTTTCCGCGATTTCTGTGCTGTTGGCTGAAAGTGCTCTGAGTTCACGCGCTACGGGGGGTGACTTCCATTTCTGCAGACAGCAGCCTTGGGGACGGCCTGGCGAGGGCTAGGAATACCACACCCTGATCCCATTCCTCCTGGCTCAGTCCTGACTGTGAGAGTCACGGTGGACTCTGGGTTTTTGGGTTTTGTTTGTTTGTTTGTTTTTTTGTTTTTTGTTTTTTGTTTTTTTTGACAGGGAGTCTCGCTCTGTCGCCCAGGCTGGAGTGCAGTGGCACACCCTAGGCTCACTGCAACCTCCGACTCCTGGGTTCGATTCTACTGCCTCAGCCTCCCGAGTAGCTGAGACTACAGGCACCGGCCACCACGCCTGGCTAATTTTTTTTATTTTTTAAATAGAGATGTGGTTTTGCTGTGTTGGCCAGGCTGGTCTCGATCTCCTGATCTCAGGTGATCCACCCGCCTCGGCCTCCCAAAGTGCTGGGATTATAGGTGTGAGACACCATGCCTGGCCTCTGAACTCTGTTTTAAGTTTTTGTTTTTTTTTTTTAATTGAGGTGAGTTTCACGAAACATGCAATCAACCATTTTATTTTTATTACTTATGTATTTATTTTGAGACAGGGTCTCGCTCTGCTGCCCAGGCTAGGGTGCACTGGTGCAATCACAGCTCACTGCAGCCTCAATGTCCTGGGCTCAGGTGATCCTCCTGCCTCAGCCTCCTGAGTAGGTGAGACCGTGGGCATGCCCCACCATGCCTGGCTAATTTTTTTTTTTGTATTTTTAGTGGAGACAGGGTTTCACCATGTTGGCTAAGCTGGTCTCAAACTCCTGACCTCAGGAGATCTGCCTGCCTCAGCCTCCCAGAGTGCTGGGATTACAGGCATGAGCCATCACACCCAGGAACCATTTTAAGCAGGACGATTTGGTGGTGGTTATTGCATTCACCATGTGGTACTACCGTCACCTCTATGTAATTCCAGAATATTTTTATCCCCCAAAAGAGACCCAGTAGAACAGCCCGTTTTCCCTCCCCAGCTCCAGGCAACTCCAAATCTACCTTCTGTCTCTACGGATTTGCCTGTTCCACACATTTTGTATACAATCAGGTCTTGCTTAACAATGGGAATAGGCTCTTTCTAACCCTGTTAGAATTTTTTTGTTATTGTTGTTTTGAGACAGCGTGTCACTCTGTCACCGGGCTGGAGTGCAATGGCGTGATCTCGGCTCACTGCAACCTCCGCCTCCCAGGTTCAAGTGATTCTCCTGCCTCAGCCTCCTGAGTAGCTGGGATGACAGGCATCTGCCACCACGCCTGGCTAATTTTCTTTTTTCTTTTCTTTTTTGAGATCGAGTCTTGCTCTGTTGCCCAGGCTGGAGTGCAGTGGCACGATCTCAGCTCACTGCAATCTCTGCCTCCTGAGGTCAAGTGATTCTCCTGCCTCAGCCTCCCAAGTAGCTGAGATTACAGGTGCCCACCATGCCAGGCTAATTTTCTGTTTTTGAGATGGAGTCTTGCTCTGTCGCCCAGGCTGGAGTGCAATGGCGAGATCTTGGCTCACTGCAACCTCCGCCTCCTGGGTTTAAGCGATTCTCCTGCCTCGGCCTCCTGAGTAGCTGGGATTACAGGTGCCCACCACCATGCCCAGCTAATTTTCTTTCTTTCTGTTTTTTCTTTTTTTTGAGACAGAATCTTACTCTGTTGCCCAGGCTGGAGTGCAATGGCATAATCTCGGCTCAGTGCAACCTCTGCCTCCTGAGTTCAAGCGATTCTCCTGCCTCAGCCTCCTGAATAGCTGGGATGATAGGCACCCGTCACCACGCTCAGCTAATTTTTGTATTTTTAGTAGAGATGGGGTTTCACCATGTTGGCCAGGCTGGTCTCAAACTCCTGACCTCAGGTGATCCGCCCGCCTCAGCCTCCCAAAGTGCTGGGATTACATGTGTGAGCCACCGCTCCTGGCCAAAAAATTATTTTTTATAGACCTGGGGTTTTGCTATGTTGCTCCGGGTGCTCTCCAATTGCTGGGCTCAAGCAATCCTTACACCTCAGCCTCCCAAAGTGCTGGGATTACAGGCACGAACCGTAACACCCGACCGGCCTCTTTAGTTCCCACGAAAAAGCCGCGAGTATGGAGAAGTTTGCCTAGAAAACTTAGGCAGTTACTCCTTTTAGATAATTTAACTTCAAAGTGGAAACAGGGCATCGCAGAAAGGATCTGAATTTGGAGGTATGTTTTATTGAATCACTCAAGGCCTAGAAATAGAAATGATCAAAGGGTGTTCGCGAGCGTGCTTTCCAGCTTCCGAGGAGCTGAGCCTGGCTCACTAATGATGGTAATTGTGGTCACGGGTGACTCGCCCCCGAGCTGGGGGGGCTCTGAGTGCCTCTGCCTTCCACCCTACTGGGGAGCAAGGCTGTGGGGCCGCCTGTAATGATTGGTTGTTATTGTCTGAGGATATCTAGAAATTCAAGAGAGATCGACTTGATACTCTGGAAATGAAGAGCCTTTTGTATTCAGCAAAGGGATCGGTGTTGAGAGGGAGCTTCACGGGTGTACACCGTGGGGAGTATCTCTCCTGGGTTCCAAGCTCAGACAGGTGGCCCAAGACAAGATGCCTGGCTTTTTAAATTTTAATTTAATTTAATTTAATTTAATTTTAATTTAATTTTAATTTTAATTTTTATTAATTAATTAATTAATTAATTATTTTCGAGACAGAGTCTCTCTCTGTCGCCCAGGCTGGAGTGCAGTGGCGTAATCTCAGCTCACTGCAAGCTGTGTCTCTTGGGTTCACGCCATTCTCCTGCCTCAGCCTCCCGAGCAGTTGGGACTACAGGCGCCCGCCACCACGCCCGGCTAATTTTTTTTTTTTGTATTTTTAGTAGAGACAGGGTTTCACTGTGTTAGCCAGGATGGTCTCGATCTCCTGACTTCGTGATGCGCCCGCCTCGGCCTCCAGAGTAGCTGGGATTACAGGCGCCCGCCACCACACCCAGCTAATTTTTTGTATTTTTAGTAGTAGAGACGGGGTTTCACCGTGTTGGCCAGGATGGTCTCGATCTCCTGACCTCGTGATCCGCCCGCCTCAGCCTCCCAAAGTGCTGGGATGACAGGTGTGAGCCGCCGCGCCTGGCTCGCTATTTTTATTTTTACTACAGATGAGGCTTTTCTCCGTTGCCCAGGCTGAAGTGCAGTGACGTGATCAGGGTCCTTGCATTTTTTGTTTTGAGATAGGGTCTTGCTCTGTCGCTCAGGCCGGACTGCAGGGATGTGATCCCAGCTCACTGCAGCCTCAGCCTCCTGGGCTCAAGCCATACTCCTGCCTCAGCCTCCCGAGTAGCTGGACTACAGGTGTGTGCCACTATGCCTGGCTGTTTTTTTCTAAATGATTTTTTTTTTTTGGTAGAGATGGGGTCTCACTATGTCTCCCAGGCTGAAGCTCAGTGGTGTGATCACAGCTCACTGCAGCCTCGAACTCCTGGGCTCAAGTGATCCTCCCACCTCAGCCTCCTGAAGTGCTGGGGTTACGGGGGTGAGCCACTGCACTCAGCTAACACATCTGTAAATATGCCTAAGGCATCTATACCGTAGTAGGTTTGCTACAAGGATCAAGCAAGATAGTGTTCTGGAAATACAAGCCTCACCCTTACGAAGCTGTTTCAGCAGGTATAACAAATGGCCATTCACAGAGCGGCTCAAAAAAACACACATTTGGCCAGGCGTGGTGGCTCATGCCTGTAACCCTACCACTTTGGGAGGCTGAGGTCGGAGGATTTCTTGAGACCAGAAGTTTGAGACTATAGCCTGAGCAACAGAGTGACGTAGTGATACTTTGTTTCTAGAAAAATAAAAAATAAAATAATTAGCCGGGTGTAGGTGGGGGGGTCTGTAGTCCCACCTACTGGGGAGGCTGAGGCAGGAGGATCCTTTGAGCCCGGGAGTCCGAGGCTGTACTGAGCTAGGATTGCACCACTGCACTCCAGCCTGGGCGACAGGGCGAGACTCTGTCTCAAAACAGAAAACAACAAGAACAAGAAGTCCCCCCAAAAAAACAAGAAGTCCTGCCCATTCTTTTTTGAGACAGTTTTGCTCTTGTTGCCCAGGCTGGAGTGCAATGGTGTGATCTCGGCTCACTGCATTTTCTGCCTCCCGGGTTCAAGAGATTCTCCTGCCTCAGCCTCCTGAGGAGCTGGGATTACAGGCACCCGCCACCACGCCCCGCAAAATTTTGTATTTTTAGTAGAGATGGGGTTTCACCATGTTGGCCAGGCTGGTCTCGAACTCCTGACTTCATGTGATCCACCTGCCTCGGCCTCCCAAAGTGCTGGGATGACAGGCGTGAGCCACCCTGTCTGTCCCCTTTCCTTTATCTTTTACAACTCCAGGACTTTAGCATAAGCCTACAAGTCCTGCCCCTTCTTTTAAGATTTTTTTCCTCTTCAATTTCACTCAGCTGAGAGAAAGGGGAGACGCCCCCTCCTCCCTTTTCACCAAACACCTACTCATTTCCCCAAGTTGTACCCACCATACTCACAGCAAATTTCATTTAGGATAGACATTTTATTTGTTTTTATTTTCATTTATATTATTTTCATTTTTTTGAGATGGAGTCTCACTGTGTCCCCCAGGCTGGAGTACAGTGGCACGATCTCTGCTCACTACAACCTCTGCCTCCCGAGTTCAAGTGATTCTCCTGTCTCAGCCTCCGGAGTAGCTGGGATGACAGGTGCACGTCAACCACAGCCCACAAGATGGCCCAAGGCACACGGAGTTCACATTGCACCCACCATGGGTCGAAGGTGGGCGTCTGATTCCTCCTGAAGGGTGGGGAGCCGTGATGTGAACAGGCCACTTCAATGGGACAGATGTGATCTCCATTTGGGACTAAATACAAGCCCACGGAGGGTCCACAGAGCACCAAGGGAAGCTGGCATTTCACGTCTGCCTCATTTGTCTAAACCACACCACACCACACACCACTCTGGGGTCTGTCTGACCACAGAGAATGTCAGCAGAGCTGAAGCTGACTGAGACACTGACTGAGGGACGCTATCTATCTATCATCTGTCAATCAATCAATCAATCAATCAATCATCTGTCTATCCATTATCTATCTATTTATCCACCTATCATCTATCTGTCTATTATCTCTCTCTCTCTCATTCATCCATTCATCCATCCATCATCTATTCTATCTTCTATGTATCTATCCATCTATTCATCCATCTATCCTGTATGTATTCATCCATCCTATCTATCTATCTATCTATCTATCTATCTATCTATCTATCTATCTATCTATCATCTATCAATCAATCTGTCATCTATGTATCTATCCATCTATTCATCCATCTATCCATCCTGTATGTATATATCTATCATCTATGTATCTATCCATCTATTCCTCCATCTATCCTTCATGTATTTATCTATCCATCCATCCATCCATCCATCTATTCTATCTATCTATCTATCTCTATTATCTATCTATCATCTACGTATCTATGTATCTATCCATCCATGTATGTCTATCATCTATGTATCCATCCATCCATCCTTCCATCCATCCATTCATCCATCCATCCATCCATCCATCCATCCATCCATCTATTCTATCATCTATGTATCTATGTATCCATCCATTCATTATATCTATCATGTATCTATCATCTATCTATCATCTATGTATCTATCCATCTATTCATCCATCTATCTACCCTGTATGTATTTATCTATCCATCCATCCATCCATCCATTCTATCATGTATGTATCTATCCATCTATTCATCCATCTATCCTTCATGTATTTATCCATCCATCCATCCATCCATCCATCTATTCTATCATCTATCATCTATCTATCTATCCATCTATTCATCCATCTATCTATCTTGTATGTATTCATCCATCCATCCATCATCTATCATGCATCTATTCATCCATCCATCCTCTATTTATCATCTCTATTATCTATAAGTCAATCAGTTTATCCATCATCTATCAATCACCCATCCATCTATCTTTATCTATTATCTATCACCTATCTATTTATCTATCTATCCTGTATGTATTTATCCATCCATCCATCCATCCCTCCATCCATCCATTCCCTATCTATCTCTATCATGTAGAGAAAAATGGCAGCAGAATCCACACTGGCCTCAGAACTCTCTGGTGAGGTTGCACCAACAAAGCAACAGATTATGAGGATGTCACTTTTCTGTTTTTTTTTTTTTTTTTTTTCAAGATGGAATCTCACTCTGTCCCCCAGGCTGGAGTGCAGTGGCACGATCTCAGCTCACTGCAACCTCCACCTCCTGGGTTCAAGTGATTCTCCTGCCTCAGCCTCTTGAGGAGCTGGGACTACAGGTGCCCACCACCATGCCTGGCTAATTTTTGTATTTTTAGTAGAGATGGGGTCTCACTGTGTTGGCCAGGCTGGTCTTGAACTAGTGACCACAGGTGATCTGTCTGCCTCGGCCTCCCAAAGTGCTGGGATGACAGGCATGAGCCACCGTGCCCAGTGATGTCACTTTTCTTTGAATAGTTTAGATCAAACCGCACCAACTGTATGTGACTTTGTTATATCTTTTATTATATGTATAACAGAAATACATAGTTATATGTGTTGTATTTGGAAGTGTATCACTGAATGTGGTTCTGAGGACCTTGGGGAATTATTTAATTTAATTAATTTATTGTAGAGACGGGGTGTCATGAGGTTGCTCGGACTGATCTCAAACTTCTGGGCTCAAGGGATCCTCCCTTCTCGGCCTCCTAAAGTGTTGAGATTACAAGTGAGAGCCACTGTGCCCGGCAGGGGGATTATTTTAAATGCTTCCTAAGCACAATAAATAATGCATGAGACACTTACTGCATCTGCTCCTCAAATTCCTTCCGAAAGTGCTTTGGGGCCAGGTGCAGTGGCTCACGCCTGTAATCCCAGCACTTCGGGAGGCTGAGGTGGGAGGATCGCTGGAGCCAGGAGTTTGAGACCAGCCTGGGCAACATAGCAAGACCCCAGCTCTATAAAAAAAATATCTTGGGAGGCCGAGGTGGGCAGATCATGAGGTCAGGAGATCGAGACCATCCTGGCTGACACGGTGAAACCCCGTCTCCACTAAAAACACAAAAAATTAGCTGGGCGTGGTGGTGGGCGCCTGTAGTCCCAGATACTTGGGAGGCTGAGGCAGGAGAATGGCGTGAACCCGGGAGGCGGAGCTTGCAGTGAGCCGAGATTGAGCCACTGCACTCCAGCCTGGGCGACAGAGCGAGACTCTGTCTCAAAAAAAAAAAAAAATCAGCTAGATGTGGTGGTTTCCACCTGTAGTCCCAGCTCCTGGGGAGGCTAAGGTGGGAGCATTCCTTGAGCCCAGGACGTCAAGGCTGCAGCGAGCCAAGATCGTACCACAGCTCTCCAGTCTGGGCAATAGAGTTAGCCTCTCATCTCTGCAAAAATAAAGATTAAAAAAAAATACTCTCATTGTTCAACTCCCACTTAGGAGTAAGAACTTGCGGTGTTTGGTTTTCTGTTCCTGTGTGAGTTTGCTGAGAATGATGGTTTCCAGCTTCGTCCATGTCCCTGCAAACGACGGGAACTCACCCTTTTTCATGGCTGCATAGTATTCCATGGTGTATATGTGCCACATTTTCTTTATCCAGTCTCTCACTGATGGAGCATTTTTTTTTTTTTTTGATCCTTGGGTTGCTGCCATTAGTACCAAACACATGCTTAACCAACAGGGCGTTCTGAGAGGTACCCTCTGGGACCTCCCACGTTATCCGTTTGGCCACTAGGACGAAGTTCACCCTTGTAGGTTGAGACACATGGAGCTCACATCGCTCCAATGAACACAAAGCCAGCCCAGCCATAATGAAAATGGGCCCCTGGCCTTTGGGCCCCTTGGGGCGTCCATGACATAAATAGTGGCATTGCCTCCTTCCCACAACACCCAGAGGCGGGCGCTATTTTCAGGTGCATTTTCCTGATGAGGAAATGAGGGGTTTGTTCAACTCCCACTTATGAGTGAGAATGTGCGGTGTTTGGTTTTCTGTGCCTGTGAGTTTGCTGAGAAGGATGGTTTCCAGCTTCGTCCATGTCCCTGCAAACGACAGGAACTCATCCTTTTTCATGGCTGCATAGTATTCCATGGTATATATGGGCCACATTTTCTTTATCCAGTCTATCACTGTTGGGCATTTGGGTTGGTTCCAAGTCTTTTGCTATTCCCAGCAGGTTTTCAAAGCCTGTCGTCTTTGCTTAGCATGCACCATGATGTCAGCTCTCTGAATTCACCGTCTTTCTAGATGAGTCCCAGAGTTTTTCTTCATCACTCAGTATTTGGCAACAGGGAAGTTTTTCTAAGCAGTCAGCCCATCAATGATAGACTGGATAAAGAAAATGTGGCACATAGACACCACGGAATACTATGCAGCCATCAAAAAGGATGAGTTCATGTCGTTTGCAGGGACATGGATGAAGCTGGCATCCATCCTTCTCAGCAAACTCACACAGGAACAGAAAACCAAGCACTGCATGTTCTCACTCCTAAGTGGGAGTTGAACAATGAGAACACATGGACACAGGAAGGGGAACATCACACACTGGGGCCTGTGGAGGGATGGGGGGCTGCGGAAGGGATTGCATTAGGAGAAATTCTCACCAACTATGAACCCCTCATTTCCTCATCAGGAAAAATGTACCTGAAAATAGCGCCTGCTTCTGTGTGTTGTGGTAAGGAAGCAGTGCCATTATTTGTGTCTCATTTATGTCTCTCACGCTGTGGCTTGAGCCTGTGTCTGTTTATGCTGCTGTGGTTTGTGGTGGAGGCTGCCGTCTGTCAGCCTCTGCACCTGCCATCTGTCAGCCTCTGCACCTGCTCTGAAGTTTTCCTCTCGGTGGTACCCACCCATCATCCTGCTGCCCTTGAGTTCCCAGGAGCCCACAGGAGCTGCACTTTCTCCAGGCTTTTTGCCGGCGGAGCTGCCTCTTGGATTGTACGTCTCCATCCGATGCACTCTGTTTTCGTGTGAAAATCCATGGGAATAAAAAGGCCCTTTTTGTGCTGAAAAATTGAGCCCAGGGGTTCAGCCAGCAGAGGACTCTGTGGGTATAAATATGAATGGAGAGGATTCTAAATATATAGCAGAGCAGAAGTCAGATGTTTGTGGAGAGGTGAAACGGCCTGGCCAGGTTCTTGGAACTTTAGAAATGAGGATGACTTCTGGGGGATTTGGGGAGCGACGGTTCTCAAGTGGGGATGAGCATGCACCCCGGCGGACACTCGGCACTGTCTGGGGCGGTTCTGGGTGTTGTAACTGGGAGGGGGGTGCTCCTGGCACCTGGTTTGTGGAGCCCGGGGTTGCTGCTCAGCATCTTACATTGACCGCAGAGAACCCTCCAGCCCCAAATGTCAGCAGAGGTGAGGCTGAGAGACACTATCTGAGGGACTCCATCTATCATCTGTTAATCAATCAATCAATCTCTCAATCTATTATGTATCTATCTATCATCTATCTATCTACCCACCTATCATCTATCATCTATCTATCTATATATCTATGTATCTATCTATCCACCTATCATCTATTTATAATCTCTCTCTCTCCCAACCATCCATCTATCCATCCATCCATCCATCTATCCATCTATCCATTATCTATCATGCATCTATCTATCCATCCATCCATCATCTATCATGTCTATCATCTATAAATCAATTTATCCATCATCTGTCATTCATCCATCCATCACCCATGTTTATTATCTATCATCTATCCATCTATCATTCATCTATCATCTACCCATCCATTACCTATCTATCTCTGTCATATATAAACCAATCATCTATCATCCACCAATCTACCTATTTATATCTATCTATCTACCTTTATCTATTATCTATCATCAATCTTTATTATCTATCTATCATCTATCTACGGATCTATTTATTGACCCATTATCTATCTATCATCTATCTATCTACCTATCTATCTAATCTGTGCTTTTCAGCTGCTGATGATTGTCTCCTCTGAGGACACTTTGTCAGTCTCTGGGGACACTTTTGGTTGTCTGGATTGTGGAGTGAGGGTGCTTCTGGTCGCTGGTGGGTGGATCCCAGGGACGCTGCTCAACACCCTACAGTGCACAGATCAGCCCCACCAGAGAGAATCGTCCAGTCCCATGTGTCGGAAGTACCAGGGCTGAAAGACACTGCCTGAGGCTGAGACAATCTCTGTTTGTCTATCTATCACCTATCAGTGACCTATCAGTCAATTATCTACCTATTAACTGTCTATCTATATCAATTATCTGTCGTACCTATCAATCAGCTATCAATCATTAATCATCTGTCTATATCAATTATCCATCATACCTATCAATCAACTATCATCAATCATCTATCTATACTAATTATCCATCATACATATCAATCAACTAACAATCATCATCAAGCATCTATATCAATTATCCATCAAACCTATCAATCAAGTATCTATCAATCATCAATCATCTGTGTGAATTATCCATCATACGTATCAATCAGCTATATATCAATCGTCAATCATATATCTATATCAATTATCCATCATACCTATCAATCAACCATCTATCAATCATCAGTCATCTATATCAATTATCTGTCATACCTATCAATCATCAATCATCTATATCAATTATCCATCATACTTATCAACCAACCATCTATCTATATGAATTATCCATCATATCTATCAATTAACTACCTATGATCAATCTATCTATGTCAATTATCCGTCACACCTATCGATCAGCTATCTATCAATCATCAATCATCTATATCAATTATCCATCACACCTATCAATCAACTATTTATCAATTATCAATCATCTATTTATATCAATTATCCATCATACCTATCAATCAGCTATCAATCATCAATCCTTGATCTATATCATTTATGCATCAATCATCAATCATCTGTATCAATTATCAATCATCTATTTACCTATCAAATCAACTATCATCTTTCATCATATCTATCAATTGTCCATCAGTTATCTACCTGTCTATTCAATGATTTGCAAACAGGATGATTTTCTTTTTTTGAGAAGAGGTCTCAAAACTTTGTTTTGGGCTGGGCACGGTGGCTCACGCCTGTCATCCCAGCACTTTGGGAGGCCAAGGCAGACCGATCACCTGAGGTCAGGAGTTCGAGACCAGCCTGGCCAACATGGTGAAACCCCGTCTCTACTAAAAATACAAAAACTAGCTGGGCGTGGTGGCAGGTGCCTGTAATCACAGCTACTCAGTAGGCTGAGGTGGGAGAATTGCTTGAACCTGGGAGGCGGAAGTTGCAGTGAGCTGAGATTTTGCACCTCAGCCTGGGCAACAAGTGTGAAAATTCGTCTCGAAAATTAAAAATAAAAAATAAAATCTTCATTTTGTCCTGAGTTGAAACTGAAGGGCCGGCATCGTGCTTCCCAAAGATGTCCTGTTTTATGCTGGAGGTGGCAGTTTCTTGTATTTGCAGATATGTGTGAAAAACCAGACCTTGGCAATGACCTTTGACAATAGGCGGTAAATAACTCCCAGATGCTTAGCGTTCTGGAACGCTAGGCATCGATAGGTTTAAGCCCCCTATGATTTTAGCACTGATATGGAAGTATGGGATTCCTTCGTGGAGAACATAAGACACTGGTTTTGCTTTCTCTTTTCTTTTTTTTTTTGAGATGGAGTCTTGCTCTTGTACCCCCAGGCTGGAGTGCAATGGTACTATCTCGGCTCACTGCAACCTCCGCCTCCTGGGTTCAAGCGATTCTCACGCCTCAACCTCCAAAGTAGCTGGGGTTACAGGTGCACGCCATACCTGTGCACCATGCTGGCCAGGCTGGTCTCGAACTCCTGACCGCAGGTGATCTGCCTGAGCCATCACGCCTGGCCACAAACACCCCATTTCAAATATACTGAGTCTTTCAGCTGGGAGGTCAGAAATGGCCAAGGGCGGCTGGGCCGGTGGCTCACGCCTGCAATCCTGCAATCCTAGCATTTTGAGAGGCTGAGGTGGGAGGATTGCTTGACGCCGGGAGTTCAAGACCAGCCTGGGCAACATAGCAAGACCCCCATTTCTACACAAAATAAAAAAAATTAGTCAGGCGTGGTGGCTCACGTCTGTAGTCCCAGATACTGGGAAGTCTGAAGAGGGAGGATCTCCTGAGTCCAGGCGTCCGAGGCTGCAGTGAGCCATGATTGAGCTACTGCACTCCAGCCTGGGCAACAGAGCCAGACCCTGTCTTAAAAATAAAATAATAATAATAAAAAATAGGCCAGGTGCATTGGCTCATGCCTGTAATTCCAGCACTTTGGGAGGCAGAGGTGGGCAGATCACCTGAGGTCGGGAGTTTGAGACCAGCCTGGCTAACACGGTGAAACCCCGTCTCTACTGAAAATACTAAAATCAGCTGGGTGTGGTGGCAGGTGCCTGTAATCCCAGCTACTCAGGAGGCTGAGGCAGGAGAATGGCTTGAACCTGGGAGGGGGAGGTTGCAGTGAGCCGAGACTGTGCCATTGCACCCCAGCCTGGGCAACAAGAGGGAAACTCCGTGTCAAGAAAAGAAAAGAAAAAAAATGCTCAGGTACATTTTTGCTTTATTTCAGGATTTCTTTACGTTGCTGTGAAAACTTGGGTGTTGGGGGCTCTGTCTGTGTATCGTAGACAGAGTTTTGAATTGCTCCAGTGAAACACAAGTATTTTACCTTATGCTGTCAACCTGCTGGGGGAAGCGTGAAGACAGTTTAACCTTCTGGCTCCGGTAATCATCTTGTCGCAGAGACCTCGGAGAGCTCCCAGAGCCTGGCTGCCACGGTGGTTCTATATACCCCCCGGCCCTGGCCTGCCTTGGGACACCCCTCTCCGCCTGCCGGCCCCAGAATTTCCCCACACACGCGGTCATCACAGCCCGAGATGTTTAATGACGGCTTCATGCAGCAGGCTATTGCCCTAAACACGGGTGACAGGCCAAACACACTCTAATTACCTAATTCAATTCAAGCCCGCCTGGCCCTGTGGAAAGGCTGAGCCGGGGATGCACACAGGTGCCCCGTGGTTACCTCCGGATGTCAAATTGAAGTGAGGTTTTCCCGCATGAGCAGGGAGAGCCGTTTCTACGCACCAACATTTCCACGGTTTGCAGGAGAAACAGTTTTGTGTCTGCCCTCTGGACAGCCCTGTCAGTTTTATCGAGCGTGTCTGATTAAGGAATATTTAAAGGTATGTGTTCAGAAGCGTTTCTCCCCTTCTTTTGCGTGTGTGTGGCTATGTTTAAAAAACAAATGTAAAACCAGTTACAGGCAAAGTAGGCTAGTTTGGTGCTGAAATAACGCCGTCGTTCATGAGCCGGCTTAAATAATGCAGTTGTTAGAAAGCAGCTCTCAAAGCTGTGGGTTGGCTGAGGAGGGTTTGTACGACGTCCTGACCCCAAACCCGTGTGTATCTGGAGCTGGCGGGAGACATTTGGCCTGGACTATGAGGCTGGCTGGATCTGGAAAGTCCTCAGCGTTAGAGGGGCTGTTTCGGGAAGGTTTTCTGGCAGCTGAGTCCCAGTTCCAGGAGGAAGTAGGCACTGAGTAGATAATTTCAGCTCCCCCAGTGAAGGCGTCCAGCCTGCAGAGAAAGATAGCAGCGGCCCCCTGCCCTGTCCCGGCAAAGCTGACCCCGAGAATGCCCGGGTCACAAGCCCACGTGGACAGTGTGTCCTTGTGCCTCGGAAGAGAATTCTGCATTAGGAAGGAATCCAAGGGGAATGGGGAGAAAAGGCCCGAGATACGTGAGCAGAGGTGAACGCTTCAGGAGAGACCAGCTATGTCTCTCTCTGTGTTGGGAGCCGTTGGGTAAAGCGGGGATTTCTGGGTGAGCCAACATTACAGACTTATTTGGGGATTTAAGGCTCAGTTAAATATGCCCCTCAAAAAAGTTTCCTGACTTTTTTTGATATGCAAGTTTCATTATCAGGGGGCTCATCAGCCGGGGACGCGGTACAGGACGGATGGAAGCCGTGGGCCGTGTCAACTCTACAGGGCTGTATTTTTTTTTTTTCGTGCTCATTACGATTCTTGGATGTGGGTAATTTACATCTAAATGCACTGACTAATTTTGATCCAATCATGTCAAAAATGATAGGTACTGTGTGGGAGGAGATGACAGCCGTACCAGCGCGGGTTGCCAGAGTGAGAGTCCCTCGGGGCAATGATTTAATGCCCCCAGTCAGCCAGGCCTGTCAGCATCGGAGGCCAAATTATGACACATCATGTCGACGATCGGTCCACACTGAGGCTGCAGTGGGGGGAGCCGTGGTTCACCCAGCACCGTCCCGGCCGACCCCCGCCCCCTCCGGCCCCGGCAGCCGCCCCGTGCCCCGTCACACACGCAAGATGCAGAGTGGGGAGAAATGATGCGCTAACCCCCCTGTAAAAGAGTCATTTGCAGCTGTATTTTTTACTCCAGCAACGGCACGTCAGGTGTTTGCGGGAAGGGCAGGCTGGACGGCCTCCATGCAGCGTGAGCGTGTCCGCGTGTGTGTGTGCACGTGTGTCCACGTGTGTGTGTGGTGTCTGCGTGTGTCTGTGTCCGTGTGTGCGCACGTGCCCGTGTGTGTGCATCTGTGTGTGGCGTCAACATGTGTCTCTATGCGTGTGTCCATGTGTGTATGTGTCTGTGTCTGTGTGTGCATACGCCTGTGTGTGTCTCTGCATGCATGTGACTGTGTGTGTGTGAGTGTGGGCGTTCCTATGCACCTATGTGTGTGCGTGTTTCTGTGTGTCTGTGCATACGCCTGTATGTGTGTCAGTGCATGCATGTGAGTGTGTGAGTGTGGGCATGCCTATGAACGTATGTGTGTGTGTGTTTCTGTGTGTCTGTGCATACGCCTGTATGTGTGTGTGCATGCATGTGAGTGTGTGTGTCTGTGAGTATGGGTGTGCCTATGCACCTGTGTGTGTGCGTTTCTGTGTGTCCGTGCATGCATGCACCTGTATGTGTGTCTGAGTGCATGATTGTGTGTGTGTGTCTGTGTGAGTGTGGGTGTGCCTATGCACCTATGTGTGTGTGCATGTTTCTGTGTGTCTGCATACGCCTGTATATGTGTCTGTGTGCATGCATGTGAATGTGTGTGTGTGTCTGTGTGAGTGTGGACGTGCCTATACACCTATGTGTGTATGTGTGAGTGTGAGCATGCCTATGCAGGTATGTGTGTACATGTTTCTGTGAGTCTGTGTATATGCCTGTGAGTGTCTTGAGTGTGTGAATGTGGATGTGCCTATGGACATATGTGTGTACATGTTTCTGCATGTCTGTGCATGCATACACCTGTGTGTGTCTCTGGGTGTATGCATGTGAGTGGCATGCATGTGTGTTTTTGCGTGAGGTGGGCATGCCTATGCACGTATATGTGTACATGTTTCTGTGTGTCTGTGCGTACATATGCCTGTATATGTGTGTGTGCACGTGTGTCCATATATGTGTGTCTGTGAATGTAGGTATGCCTACATATGTTTGTGTGTACGTTTCTGTGTATCTGTGTATCTGTGCGTCCATATGCCTGCCTGTATATGTGTCTGTGTGTGTGCACATGTGTCCGTATATGTGTGTCTGTGTGAGTGTAGGTATGCCTATGTAAGTACGTGTGTACGTTTCTGTGTATCTGTGTATCTGTGCGTGCCTCTGCCTGTATATGTGTCTGTGTGTGTGCACGTGTGTCCGTATATGTGTGTCTGTGTGAGTGTAGGTATGCCTGTGTACATGTATGTGTTTCTATGTGTCTGTGCATGCATATGCCTGTATATGTGTGTGTCTGTGTGAATGTGGGTGTGCCTTGTACGTATGTGTGTACATGTTTCTGTGTATCTGTGTATCTGTGTACCTGTGTGTGCATTCACCTGCATATCTGCGTGCATGCATGTCAGTGTACGTTGGCAGTCCCTCCTCAGGGCCCCTCTTGCCTGAAGGAAGTGCCACCCCCAGGCCCCGTTTGCTTTGTTTTGCGTCTCGGGAGTGACGTCACTGTCGGCTCCGCTGGATCCTCCCATCCTTGTTCGTCCTGGGCTTGCGGGATGAGTCTGTCAGCAGCAGACATGCCGTGGTGAGCCGTGCACACGTTTGCACCTGCTCTCAGAAGTCCTTTCCCCGAGGAGGGGGCTCTGTTGGAGAGAGAGACCCTGGGGCACCTGTGGGCCCTCACTGCTCTCGTTCTGAGACTGTGGTACCGGCCGTCTCCAGCCCTGGCCCTGGCCCGGTGACTTCCCCAGGGCACCCCAGGACGGGAGGGTGGGTGAGGTGCATGCCCGCCGTGCCGAGACGCTCCTGAAGGCAGAGGCTGCTCAGGAAAGTCGGCTGCTTCCTAATCTCCGTCCGTGCGCACGCAAAGTCCTCGGTCGCCGTCTGCCACACGCTTATTTTATTTGGCAGAAGTTAACAGCTCAGGCAATTTCGTTAGGAAACTTGTTGGGGTTTCTTGGTTCTATGCAGGATGCCTGGTGCTTTAGGAGGAGGTGGGGATTAGAAGAGTCTTGAGGCCGGACGTGGTGGCTCACGCCTGCAATCCCAGCACTTTGGGAGGCCGAGGCGGGTGGATCACGAGGTCAGGGGTTTGAGACCAGCCTGGCCAACATAGTGCAACCCCGTCTCTGCTGAAAAAACAAAAATTAGCTGGGTGTGGTGGTGCACACCTGTCATCCCAGCTACTCGGGAGGCTGAGGCAGGAGAATCGCTTAAACCTGGGAGGTGGAGGTTGCAGTGAGCCGAGATCGCACCGCTGCACTCCAGCCTGGGCGACAGAGGGAGACTCAGTCTCAAAACAAAAACAAAAGAATGTGGAAACCTCCATGGAAAACAGTTACAGTTTTTGAAGAACCACTTGGTGGTCGGAGTCTTGTAGCCGAAACCATAACTTCTAATCTTGCGGCTAATTTAAACAGCAGCTTGGCTGTTAGAAGCGGGATGAGGCTGTCCACGTCAGACCTTTGTCAGGGTCTGAGTTACAATTTTGCAATGGCGGTTTCAAGGATTTTTTTTTAGATGGAGTTTTGCTCTGTCGCCCAGGCAGAGGGTTCAGTAAGGCCGGACGTGGTGGCTCGCACCTGCCTTCTAACAGCCAAGCTGTCCTTATTCATTCCTGGGCAGGGGATGAGCTAACTTTGCAAGGAACTTAGTTTATGGTGTTTAAAACCAAGACGACAACAGCCCTTTCCCACAACGGACCTCCTTCCTGCCTGGGGACGTGCTTCCCTTTACAGGACCAAGAAATTAGCCACAAGATCAGAAGTTATGGTTTCGGCTACAAGACTCTGAGCCTCCCTACATGGCTCCTAAGATCAGTGTTTGAGATATTTCTCAGACAGTGTGCTTGATGGATCAGCTGGTCCCACCCACTAGCTCATCTGATCCTGTGGTCCTCACCCAGGAACAGGCTCAGTGTGAGAAGATTTCACCTCTGAACAATCGGCACTCTTCCACTCAGTGGCTTCCCAACCACCCACCAAGTCGTTCTTCAAAAATCTGATCCGTGGGGACCAGACGCGGTGGCTCACGCCTGTCATCCCAGCACTTTGGGAGGCCGAGGCGGGTGAATCACCTGAGGCTGAGAGTTAAAGACCATGCTGTCCAACATGGAGAAACCCCGTCTCTACTAAAAATCCAAAAACTTAGCCGGGCGTGGTGGTGCATGCCTGTAATCCCAGCTACTCGGGAGGCTGAGGCAGGAGGATGGCGTGAACCCAGGAGGTGAAGGTTGTAGTGAGCCAAGATCGCACCACCGCACTCCAGCCTGGGCGACAGAGCGAGACACCGTCTCAGGAAAAAAAAAAATCTGATCCCTGGGGTCCGGGCACGGTGGCTCAGCCCTGTCATCCCAGCACTTTGGGAGGCCGAGGTGGGTGGATGATCTGATCTCAGGAGTTCAGGACCAGCCTGGTCAACATGGCGAAACCCTGTCTCTATTAAAAATGCAAATACTAGCCGGGCATGGTGGTGCATGCCTGTAATCCCAGTATTTTGGGAGGCTGAGGTGGGTGGATGATCTGAGGTCAGGAGTTCGAGACCAGCCTGGCCAACATGGTGAAACCCCATCTCTACTAAAAATAAAAAAAAATCAGCCAGGTATGGTGGTGGGCACCTGTAGTTCCAGCTACACGGGAGGCTGAGGCAGGAGAATCGCTTAAACCAGGGAGGTGGAGGTTGCAGTGAGCCGAGATCGCGCCACTGTACTCCAGCCTGGGTGACAGTGTGAGACTCCATCTCAAAAAAAAAAAAAAAAAAAATTAGCCAGGCGTGGTGGCAGGTGCCTGTAATCCCAGCTTCTTGAGAAGCTGAGGCAGGAGAATCACTTAAACCCAGGAGGTGGAGGTTGCAGTAAGCCAAGATCGTGCCATTGCACTCCAGCCTGGGTGACAAAAGTGAGACTACGGCTCAAAAAAAAAAAAAAAATACAAATACTAGCCAAGCGTGGTGGTGAACACCTGGAACCCTGGCTACTTGGGAGGCTGAGGCGGGAGAATCGTTTGAACCCGGGAGGCGGAGGTTGCAGCGAGCTGAGGTCACGCCTGGGAGGCGGAGGTTGCAGCGAGCTCAGGTCGTGCCTGGGAGGCAGAGGTTGCAAGATTCCGTCTCAGAAAAAAAAAAAAAGAAAATATGATCCATCTGTAACACTGAATACTACACAGCCATGAAAAAGAATGAAATCATGTCCTTTGCAGAAATATGGATGCAGCTGGAGGCCCTTATTCTTTTTTTTTTTTTTTTTTTTAGACGGATTCTCACTCTGTCGCCCAGGCTGGAGTGCAGTGGCACGGTCTCGGCTCACTGCAAGCTCCGCCTCCCGGGTTCACGCCATTCTCTTGCCTCAGTGGAGGCCCACATAAGAGGGAGCTAAAATTGGGTACAAATAGTCATAGAAATGGGAACAATAGATGCTGGCGTCTGCTAGACGGGGGACGGAGGGACGGAGGCAATGCTCAGTACTTGGGTGGCACAATCCTTCATGCCCCAAACTTCAGCATCACACATTATACTCTCATGCAACAAATGTGCACATGAGCCTCCTGAATCCAAAATAAAAGTTGCCATGATTTAAAAAAGAAATAAAGATGATGATTGAAATATGTGTTTTTATTTTATTTTATTTTATTTTTGAGACGGAGTCTTGCTCTGTCGCCCAGGCTGGAGTGCGGTGGCGCGATCTCGGCTCAGTGCAAGGTGTTCTTATTTTTTGAGACAGAGTCTTGCTGTGTCACCCAGGCTGGAGTGCAATGGTGCAATCTCGGCTCACTGCAACCTCCACCTCCTGGATTCAAGCGATTCTCCTGCCTCAGCCTCCTGAGCAGCTGGGATGACAGGCCCCCGCCACCACACCCGGCTAATTTTTTTTTGTATTTTCAGTAGAGGTTGGGTTTCACCATGTGAGTCAGGCTGGTCTCCAACTCCTGACCTCAAGTGATCTTCCCTCCTCGGCCTCCCAAAGTGCTGGGATCGCGGACGTGAGCCACCGCACCGGCCAACATTCACGCAATTTTCAGAATTAGCAGCCACCCGTCTGGGTCCCCACAGTGTTTGGGGAAAGGGATTTGGGGATGTGGTACGCCCCGTGTTCCCCGACGGGCAGCTGGGGCCGGACTCCCTTCCCGACATCCTGTGTGTTCAACGCCCTTCTCATGCTATGGGTTCGGTTTAGCCTCCCTCAGAATTAGCTAAAAACCCACCGGCTTGATTTCTGGCATTTGCAATGGCCGCGCTCAGGACACCTCCTGCCTCCTGAAAATGCTCGTGCTGGCGGAACGGGAAGGCAAATAGGAATCCGTGGATGATAAATGAGCGTTTTAAGCAGCAGTTTACTTAATATCCCCATTAAACGAGACTCTTTGCATTAATCACTTCATTCTCCAGCAGTCTATAAGGCCCTTTAATTGCTTCTTAAATGAGGACTGAGTTTCCGTCCAAACTCAATCTTGGATGGGGAGAGAGAGATGCTAGCCAGGGCTCAGCTGCCCGGCTGCCAAGAACTGTCAGAATTGATCACGTACGTGTTCACGTTTCCTACAGTCTCATTGGAGTTCTCTGAGATTGACAGGAGAAAGTATCACATACTTTGTGTGTGTGTGTGTGTGTCTGTGTGTGTCAGAGACAGAGGGACACAGAGGCCGGGATCAGGGGTGTGTGTTTAAGTGTGAGGTTCTGAACGCAAAGACAAGCCGTTCTGCTCACAATCCGCAGGCCAGCGATGTTGTGGACCATTGCATTATGTATTAGCAATATTTATTTTCATTTTATGATTTTATTTATTTGAGACAGCTTCTTGGTCTGTCGCCCATGCTGGAGGGCAGTGGTGCAATCATAGCTCACTGCAGCCTTGATCCTCCAGGCTCAAGAAATCTTCCCTCCTCAGCCTCCCAACTAGCTGGGACTACAGGTGCATGCCACCATGCCTGTCTATTTTTTTTTTTTTTTTTTGGAGGCAGGGTCTGTCACCCAGGCTGGAGTGCAGGGGTGCGATCTTGGCTCACTGCAACCTCCGCCTCCCAGGTTCAAGCGATTCTCCTGTGTCAGCCTCCCAACTAGCTGGGATGACATGCACCCGCCACCACGTCTGGCTAATTTTTGTATTTTCAGTAGAGACAGGGTTTCACCAAGTTGGCCACGCTGGACTCGAACTCCTGACCTCAGGTGATCCGCCCGCCTCGGCCTCCCAAAGTGCTGGGATTACAGGCGTGAGCCACCACGCCGGGCCCATACCTGGCTATATATATATATATTTTAATGTTTTGTAGAGATGGGGATCTCACTATATTGCAAACCAGGCTGGTCTCAAACCCTTGGGCTCAAGTGATCCTCCCACATCAGCCTCCCAAAGTGCTGGGATTATTTATTTATCTATTTTTGAGACGGAGTCTCGCTCTGTCACCCAGGCTGGAGTGCAGTGGCGTGAGCTCGGCTCACCGCAACCTCCGCCTCCCGGGTTCGAGCCATTTTCTTGCCTCAGCCTCCCGAGTAGCTGGGATTACAGGCACCCGCCACCACACCCGGCTAATTTTGTATTTTTAGTAGAGATGGGATTTCTCCATGTTGGTCAGGCTGGTCTCGAACTCCTGACCTCATGATCCACCCACCTCAGCCTCCCGAAGTGCTGGGATGAGAGGTGTGAGCCACCGCACCTGGCTAATTTTGTATTTTGAGTAGAGATGGAATTTCACCATGTTGGTCAGGCTGGTCTCGAACTCCTGACCTCATGATCCACCCACCTCAGCCTCCCGAAGTGCTGGGATGACAGGCATGAGCCACCATGCTCTGCCTGGGATTATTATCACAAATAACACCTATTCATTTTTACAAACCATATTTATGTAGTTATTCAAACCTAGGGCTAAAAATGATGTGGCTGCTGGGGTGACCTTTGGGGTAGGATCGGGCATTGGGGTGTAGCCCTCCTCCAGGCTCCATAGACCTCAGACCCCCCAAGTTCTGTTTCTGACTTGTTCATTCTCAGAAAGTTGTCAGGGACGGCCTGGGTTTCTTTCCCACCTTCCTTGTTTGGGAGGAAGGTTCTGGAATCCTTTTTTTTTTTTTTTTTTTTAGATGGAATTTTGCTCTTGTTGCCCAGACTGGAGTGCAATGGTGCCATCTCAGCTCACTGCAACCTCCACCTCCCAGGTTCAAGCCATTCTCCTGCCTCAGCCTCTCGAGTAGCTGGAATTACAGGCACCTGCCACCACGCCCGGCTAATTTTTGTATTTGTAGTAGAGACGGGTTTTCACCATGTTGGCCAGGCTGGTCTCGAACTCGCGACCTCAGGTGATCCTCCCGCCTCGGTCTCCCAAAGTGTTGGGGTTACAGGCGTGAGCCTCCGCGCCCAGCCGGGTTCTGGAATCTTGAAGCTCCCCAGACACCAAGGCTGGATGGAAAGTTAGGCCATCAGAAAGCAAATGGGGAGAGGGTCGTGGGAATAGCGTGGGCCTCATGTAGTGTTTTGCTTTATGTGAAATGGGGCAGAAAAAAAACAGCTGTTCCCTCCACCCCCCCAGGCTGGGAAATTTATCTCCAGTATTCATTCTGGTAAATGAATGCCTGTGTGTTAGTAAGAGGGGAAGGAGCTGCTAGTCCTTGAGGTCAGCTGAAACCTCCTTCAGAGCCTGCAGCCTGGCCTTGAGCCCGGCTCACCGCATGTGAGCAGCCAGGAGCCCCGCCAAGACCTTCTGTTGCCCCTCCTTCCTGCCCTGCCCCAGCGCCGGGGTCCTGTGGATGTAGATTTTTTCTTTTTTTTTTTTTTTTTGAGATGGAGTTTCACTCTTGTCGCTTAGGCTGGAGAGCAATGGTGCAATCTCTGCTTACCACAACCTCCGCCTCCCGGGTTCAAGCGATTCTCCTGCCTTAGCCTCCCGAGTAGCTGGGATTACAGGTGCACACCACCATGCCTGGCTAATTTTTGTATTTTAGTAGAGACGGGGTTTCACCATGTTGGTCAGGCTGGTCTCGAACTCCTGACCTCAGGTGATCCACCCGCCTTGGCCTCCCAAAGTGCTGGGATGACAGGCGTGAGCCGCTGCACCGGGCCTGTTGATTCTTATCTGGCTTCCACGGGGCCACAGGGGCTCCTGAAAATGTGAAACAGAGAATTTCCATAGAACCCAGTAATACCCCAGCTAAGTATGTACCTAAAAGAATAGAAAGGAGGGGCCGGGAACAGTGACTCACGCCTGTAATCCCAGCACTTTGGGAGGCCGAGGCAGGTGGATCACCTCAGGTCGGGAGTTGGAGACCAGCCTGACCAACATGGAGAAACCCCGTCTCTACTAAACATACAAAATTAGCCAAGGGCGTGGAGGTGCCTGCCTGTAATTTCAGCTAAACTGAGGAGGCTGAGGCAAGAGAATCCCTTGAACCCGGGAGGCGGAGGTTGTGGTGAGCCGAGATGGCGCCATTTCACTCCATCCTGGGCAACAAGAGTGAAACTCCATCTCAAAAAAAGAAAGAGGGACTGGAAGAGATATCTGCTCACTCACGTTCGTAGGAGCACACACGTGGAAAACACCCAGGTGCCCCTCAGTGGATGAATCAATAAACAAACTGTGGTTCACTCACTTTGTGCCCACCCAGTGGAGTACTATACAGCCATGAAAAAGAATGAGGCTCTGACCTAGGCTGCAACGTGGATACACCCCGAAGAAGTCACTTTCGGTGATATTTCCTTTGGCTTATTGTACAATCGCCTTACGTCAACTGTCCAGAACCGGCCAACGCACAGAGAGAGAGCTCAGATGAGTGGTTGCCACAGGCTGTGGGGAGAGGGAATGAGGAGGAACTGCTTCCTGGGGAGGGGGTCTCCTTTTATGGGGAGAAGGATGTTCTGGAAGTAGACAGAGGGGGTGGTTACACGGCTCAGTGAATGTTCTCAATGCCACTGAGATTTTCACGGCGGTTAAAGTGGTGAGTTTTATGTTGTGAAATTTATGGTGAATTTCATATAATACGTTTTATGTCATCGCAGTGAAAAACAACACAATCCCGGCCCTCCTACGGCCCCCGCCTTCCCTCTGTGTCTGCGGTCTGTGCCCTGAGAACGCCTAGGACACTAGACGGGATCCCTCCCCACGGAGCTATATAGGAAGGTGAACCCGGTCTGGGGTTCCTGAGCTGCTACGGCTCACTGCTTCCTTTCGGAAATTGGTGTATCGTCTTTGGAAAATGACTTCACACAAACCTGCTCACAGATATACCCGGTCCCAGATATGCCTAAGTGAGCGGAGACCACTGTGTCCTGAAACAGCATCTTCTCTTTTAAAAAATGTTGTGTTTTTTGTTTTGTTTTGTTTTTTGAGATAGGATCTCACTGTGTTGCCCAGGCTGGAGGGCAGTGGTGTGCTCATAGCCCATTGCAGCCTCAACCTCCTGGGCTCAGGCAATCCTCCTGCCTCAGCCTCCCAAGTCGCTGGGATTACATGTGTGTGCCACCATGCCCGGCTAACTTTTTGATCTTTTGTAGAGATCAGGCCTCACTATGTTGCCCAGGCTGGAGTGCAATAGTGTAATGACATAGCTCACTGCAGCCTCAACTTCTCAAGCAATCCTCCTGCCTCAGCCTCCCAAGAAGCTGGGACTACATGTGTGCGCCATCAGGCCTGGCTAATTTTTTGATCTTTTGTAGAGATCAGGCCTCACTATGTTGCCCAGGCTGGAGTGCAACAGTGTAATCATAGCTCACTGCAGCCTCAACTTCCCAGGCTCAAGCGATCCTCCTGCCTCGGCCTCCCAAGTAGCTGGGACTGCATGTGTGTGCCACCACGCCCGGCTAAGTTTTTGATCTTTTGTGGAGATGAGGCCTCACTATGTTGCCCAGGCTGGAGTGCAACAGTGTAATCATAGCTCACTGCAGCCTCAACTTCCCAGGCTCAAGCGATCCTCTCACCTCAGCCTTCTAAGTATCTGGGATTACAGACATGCACCATCACGCCCAGCTAAGTTTTTGATTTTTTTTTTGTACATACAGGGTCTCACTATGTTGCCCAGGCTGGTCTTGAATTCCTGGGCTCAAGTGATCCTCACTCCTCGGCCTCCCAAAGTGCTGAGATTACAGGTGTGAGCCACCATGCCTGGCCTCTTTTTTGTTTTTGAGACAAGGTGTGAAATAACAACTATCTTTAAAAAAAATATATATATATGTATATATATATAGTTTTAATGTTATATATATAAGGTTTTAATGTTACATATAAATGTTTTATATTTATATATGACATATATAACATTTTAATGCTATATACATATAAAGTTTTAATGTTATATATACATACAAATATATAAATATATCTATTTTTAAACAGGGTCTTTCTCTGTCACTGGGCTGGAGTGCCCTGGTGTGATCACAGCTCACGGTTGCTTCTACCTCCTGGTCTCCAGCGATCCTCCTGTCTCAGCCTCCCCAAAATGCTGGGATTACAGGTGTGAGCCGCCGCTCCTGGCCAGCACCTTCTCTTATGCGGTACCTGGAAAGTCCTACATCACGCGAACGTCTCCACCAGGTACCCGGGAGGTGGCATTCGGGGAATGAGGGGGACCAGGGCTCGGAGCATCCCCAAAGCGGCTTCCTTGCCTCATAGAATCATCCCCTTAGCCCAGAGCTGGAGGTGAGTGGAGGCGTGAAAGAGGCATCTTCCCTTCCAGAGGGCGGCAGTGGGGTTGAATGGATCACTTTAATCCTGACACACGTATTTCAGAAGACCTGCCGCCAACTTTCCAGCTATGGGCAGCAGGTGTGATGAGCACACGGGCCCCGGTGAGGGTTGAATGGGCCCAGACGGCAGGGCAGAGAGGTTGGCATTCATTTTAATGTTCTCAGAAACTAGGATAAGCACTGGCAGCGGATGGAATGAGGAGAGCTGCATATTCGGTGAACTGTGTTGAAAGCACAGGGTTTTCACGGAAAATAAATAATGTCAAATGCAGCTAAAATACCGTGTGCCACCCGTAAGCCGGCGTTTATCCAGAGCTGCGAGTGTCTGTGAGATTTTAAGGAAAAGAAAGGAAGCTGGAAAAAAAAAATAATCCAAATGAATCACAGACCAACGATTCCCTAAAAGGTTTGCTTTAATAATTTTTTTTTTTGTGGCTGTGGAAGATGACTCGGATTCAAAATAATGAGGATGTTTATGTCTGCAGTCTGTTCCTCTCTTGAAGATTCATTCTGAATAATGCAGGTCTCCTAAATGCTAGCAAATAGTGTCATACACTCCTTTTCACAAAATAGCTTTGACTTTGGAGAAGGCAACTATCATTAACTGGGCACCGGCACCTTTAAGCAAAGGTTTCCTGGAATAACAGTCTGCTAAGGAAATATAATGAGAGCTATTTCTTGCCCTTACTGCTCGAAACCGTTGGCTGGAACTCAACCAGCCTGCCCCTCAGCTGAAGCACGTCTGGTTTAAATTCATACGGCATAGATTTACAATTTTTAAATGACTGGATATGTATTTTTTTTTCTACGCTGTTTGCAGACCTGGTGGACACCTGTTGTTTCTGGTTAGGAAAGGACGAGATAATTGGATACCAGAGAGCCTGGCTTCTTGAGCCACCATTTAACCGGCTGATTTCAGCAATAAATTTGAGGGGGGCGGGGATGGGGAAAAATAACACCCAAGAAACATTCAGACAGATTTGCAACCAGAAAGTCTGTCTCCTTTATTATTTTAATTTTATTATTATTATTCTTTTTGCTTTGTTTAACATAAAAATGATCTAGGCGAGTCCTTCTGGGCTGATGTGTATGTGCTTTTTCCTGCCTGGCTATCCTGTAGCTTTATCTAAGGCAAATCGGAGTAAGTGTAAATAAATTAGTTCAACCACTGTGGAAGACAGTGTGGTGATTCCTCAAGGATCTAGAACTAGAAATACCGTTTGACCCAGCAATCCCATTACTGGGTATATACCCAAAGGATTATAAGTCATTCTACCATAAAGACACATGCACATGTATGTTTACTGCAGCACTGTTCACAATAGCAAAGACTTGGAACCAACCCAAATGTCCATCAACGATAGACTGGATACAGAAAATGTGGCACATAGACACCATGGAATACTATGCAGCCATGAAAAAGGATGAGTTCATGTCCTTTGCAGAGACATGGACAAAGCTGGAAACCATCATTCTCAGCAAACTCACACAGGAACAGAAAACCAAACACCGCATGTTCTCACTCATAAGTGGGAGTTGAACAATGAGAACACAGGGACGCAGGGAGGGGAACATCACACACCGGGGCCTGTCAGTGGGTTGCGGGCCAAGGGGTGTGATTTCATTAGGATGCTATCCTAATGCTAACAAATATCTAATCCATCCGGGGCTTAACACCTAGATGACGGGTTAATGGGTGCAGCAAACCACCATGGCACGTGCACACCTATGTAACAAGCCTGCACATTCTGCACGTGTATCCCAGAACTTAAAGTAAGATAAAATGTAAAAAAAAAAGGTAAATTGTCTTAAACACACTTTTCCCTGTAGCGTATTAAAATGCATCGGTTACTGCTTATTAAAAACGTAGGATTTTGAGGATCATTTTTTTTCCTCAAGCACAGAGAGGGCGTTGCTATATTTTCTGATCCAAACTGGGGTATTTTTGAAGGTGAGGAGGAATATCTCACTACCCAGGTACGGAGCAAAGTGGCCGGGGCTCTGAGACGGCTGGGAGACCCGTTCCACAGACCTTCGTTTTGGGAGTGGCCTGTTTCCCACACTGTTGGGGTCAATGGACAAATGCCTCATGGTTCAGGGATTTCGGGGTGTGATGTGGAATGAAATGTTGGCTGGGCGTGGTGGCTCAGGCCTGTAATCCCAGCACTTCGGGAGGCCGAGGCGTGTGGATCACCTGAGGTCAGGAGTTTGAGACCAGCCTGGCCAACATGCTGAAACCCCGTCTCTACTAAAAATACAAAAATTAGCTGGGTGTGTGGTGGTACCTGTAATTCCAGCTACTCAGGAGGCTGAGTCAGGAGAATCACTTGAGCCCAGGAGGCAGAGGTTGCAGTGAGCCCAGATCACGCCACTGCACTCCAGCCTGGGCGACAAGAGTGAGACTCCGTGTCAAAAAATAAATAAATAAATACAAATACAAATACAAAAATTAGCCAGATGTGGTGGTGCGTGGCTGTCATCCCAGCTACTCAGGAGGCTGAGGCAGGAGAATTGCTTGAACCCAAGGGGCAGAGGTTGCAGTGAGCCCAGATCACGCCACTGCACTCCAGCCTGGGCAACAAGAGCGAGACTCCGTCTCAAAAAATAAATAAATAAATACAAATACAAATACAAAAATTAGCGTGGTGGTGCATGGCTGTCATCCCAGCTACTCAGGAGGCTGAGGCAGGAGAATTGCTTGAACCCAGGAGGTGGAGGTTGCAGTGAGCTGAGATCACACCACTGCACTGCAGCCTGGGTGACAGAGCGTGACTCTGTCTCAAAAAAAAAAAAAAACAAAAAAAAACCGGAGAGATGAATTTGAGAGTCCCTTCCCGTCTCCTTGTTTAGATGCCCTAGGACCATTTAACTCTTTCTCTGCTGCAAAGCCTGCTGTCTCGGCGTCTTGGTCTGCTACTGTGCAGTGGACGTTGGAACCTCGTGGTCTGGTAACAAGACTAACAGCTAGTATTTCTCACCCTGCCTGTGTCTTCTTGATTTTCCTGTTCCTCTGTTCTAAGTTTGACCTCCTCCCATATTTGTGGAACAAATTTCATGTGTTGGGTACGTGTTGATGGTCTTCTCTTTTTTTTCTGCATTTCACTCGAGGTAAATTACAAGGAAAAGAATGACAATGCATGAGACAACCTCAGGTCTTACTGGGCTGGGGTTTACCAAGAGCTGCCTCGTGCAAGTCTCACAGATGACAGCAGGTTTATTAAAACAAAGACTGTCACCGGGCATGTTGGCTCATGCTTATAATCCCAGCACTTTGGGAGGCCAAGGTAGGAGGATTGCTTGAGGTCAGGCATTCAAGACCAGTCTGGGCAACATAGCAAGATACCGTCTATACAAAAAAAAATGTAGGCCGGGCATGGTGGCTCACACCTATAATCCCAGCACTTGGGGAGGCTGAGGTGGGCGGATGACAAGGTCAGGAGATCCATCCTGGCCAACGTGACGAAACCCCATCTTTACTAAAAATACAAAAATTAGCTGGGTATGGTGACGGGTGCCTGTAGTCCCAGCTACTCAGGGGGCAGAGACAAGAGAATTTCTTGAACCCGGAAGGCAGAGATTGCTGTGACCTGACATCATGCCACTGCACTCCAGGCTGGTGACAAAGCAAGACTCCGTCTCAACAAAAACAAAAAAATTTAAAATGAGGTGGGTGAGGTGACTTGTGCTCATAGTCCTAGCTAGTTGGGAGCCTGACTGGAAGAATCTCTTGAACCTGGACAACATAGCAAGACCCCATCTCAACAAAAAATACAAAATACAAAACATTATAATAAATAAAGCAAAGATGATGACTCTGAACAGGGTTTTTGAGTTCTCAGAGATTCGGGGTTCTCCCAGCTGGACTGCACCCCAGTGACCGTTTTTAAGGCCCTGCCACATGGATGAGGATCTGTATTCGGTTCTGCGTTTCATCCTGGACGGAGCCGTCAACATGTAAACATCCGTTTCATATTTCAGCCTTAACGCCGCCTTTAAAACACGCACAAGTCGTTTCGTGCAAAAATAAAATAAGTACTCGAACATGTATTCAATTATCCTTTTGTAAAATGAAGTCGTGCCGGGGTTTTGACAGGTAAATAGATGGATCTTATTATGCCGGTGATTACGGGTGGAGGTTATTTAGTATTCGTATTTTATGGTGGTGTTGGAGTCTGCAGAGGACTGGACGTCTTGTTGCTTCATTTCCAGAATCGATTCTTAGATAAGGGACCTCCTCTGAATAATTAATATACTCCTGGTGATAGATGATCCGCACGGTCTGGACATTAGGTTATCAATCACGACCCCTTGTTTTAACGTAATCCTATTGAACATGTGTCAGGAGCTGTTTACCCAGAGGTGACGGCTACACAGCACCCCCGTTTCCAGCCAGAAAATCGTACCATTTCCTCAGTTCCCGACCCTTTTCCCGGTTTCCAGCCAGAAAATCGTAGCATTTCCTTTCCTTAATCTGCCGCTTCCCGACCCGTTTCCCTGTTTCCAGCCAGAAAATCGTACCATTTCCTTTCCTTAATCTGCCGCTTCCCGACACGTTTCCCCGTTTCCAGCCAGAAAATCGTACCATTTCCTTTCGTTAATCTGCCGCTTCCCGACCCGTTTCCCCGTTTCCAGCCAGAAAATCGTAGCATTTCCTTTACTTAATCTGCCGCTTCCCGACCCGTTTCCCCGTTTCCTTTTCCCCGTTTCCAGCCAGAAAATCGTAGCATTTCCTTTACTTAATCTGCCGCTTCCCGACCCGTTTCCCCGTTTCCAGCCAGAAAATCATACCATTGCCTTTCCTTAATCTGCCGCTTCCCGACACGTTTCCCCGTTTCCAGCCAGAAAATCGTACCATTGTCTTTCCTTAATCTGCCGCTTCCCGACACGTTTCCCCGTTTCCAGCCGGAAAATCGTAGCATTTCCTTTCCTTAATCTGCCGCTTCCCGACCCTTTTCCCCGTTTCCAGCCAGAAAATCGTAGCATTTCCTTTCGTTAATCTGCCGCTTCCCGACCCGTTTCCCCGTTTCCAGCCAGAAAATCGTAGCATTTCCTTTCCTTAATCTGCCGCTTCCCGACACGTTTCCCCGTTTCCAGCCAGAAAATCGTAGCATTTCCTTTCCTTAATCTGCCGCTTCCCGACACGTTTCCCCGTTTCCAGCCAGAAAATCGTACCATTGTCTTTCCTTAATCTGCCGCTTCCCGACACGTTTCCCCGTTTCCAGCCAGAAAATCGTACCATTTCCTTTCGTTAATCTGCCGCTTCCCGACCCGTTTCCCCGTTTCCAGCCAGAAAATCGTAGCATTGCCTTTCCTTAATCTGCCACTTCCCGACCCGTTTCCCCGTTTCCTTTTCCCCGTTTCCAGCCAGAAAATCGTAGCATTTCCTTTACTTAATCTGCCACTTCCCGACCCGTTTCCCCGTTTCCAGCCAGAAAATCGTAGCATTTCCTTTCGTTAATCTGCCGCTTCCCGACCCTTTCCCCGTTTCCAGCCAGAAAATCGTAGCATTTCCTTTCGTTAATCTGCCGCGTCCCGACCCGTTTCCCCGTTTCCAGCCAGAAAATCGTACCATTGTCTTTCCTTAATCTGCCGCTCCTCGACCCTTTTCGCCGTTTCCAGCCAGAAAATCGTAGCATTTCCTTTCGTTAATCTGCCGCTTCCCGACCCTTTCCCCGTTTCCAGCCAGAAAATCGTAGCATTTCCTTTCGTTAATCTGCCGCTTCCCGACCCTTTTCCCCGTTTCCAGCCAGAAAATCGTAGCATTTCCTTTCCTTAATCTGCCGCTTCCCGACCCGTTTCCCTGTTTCCAGCCAGAAAATCGTACCATTGTCTTTCCTTAATCTGCCGCTTCCCGACACGTTTCCCTGTTTCCAGCCAGAAAATCGTATCATTTCCTTTCGTTAATCTGCCGCTTCCCGACCCGTTTCCCCGTTTCCAGCCAGAAAATCGTAGCATTTCCTTTCCTTAATCTGCCGCTTCCCGACCCGTTTCCCCGTTTCCAGCCAGAAAATCGTACCATTGTCTTTCCTTAATCTGCCGCTTCCCGACACGTTTCCTCATTTCCAGCCGGAAAATCGTAGCATTTCCTTTCCTTAATCTGCCGCTTCCCGACCCGTTTCCCCGTTTCCAGCCAGAAAATCGTACCATTGTCTTTCCTTAATCTGCCGCTTCCCGACACGTTTCCCCGTTTCCAGCCAGAAAATCGTACCATTTCCTTTCGTTAATCTGCCGCTTCCCGACCCGTTTCCCCGTTTCCAGCCAGAAAATCGTAGCATTTCCTTTCCTTAATCTGCCGCTTCCCGACACGTTTCCCCGTTTCCAGCCAGAAAATCGTACCATTTCCTTTCGTTAATCTGCCGCTTCCCAACCCATTTCCCAGTTTCCAGCCAGAAAATCGTAGCATTTCCTTTCCTTAATCTGCCGCTTCCCGACCCTTTTCCCCGTTTCCAGCCAGAAAATCGTAGCATTTCCTTTCCTTAATCTGCCGCTTCCCGACCCTTTTCCCCGTTTCCAGCCAGAAAATCGTACCATTTCCTTTCGTTAATCTGCTGCTTCCCGACCCGTTTCCCCGTTTCCAGCCAGAAAATCGTAGCATTTCCTTTCCTTAATCTGCCGCTTCCCAACGCTTTTCCCCGTTTCCAGCCAGAAAATCGTAGCATTTCCTTTCGTTAATCTGCCGTGTCCCGACCCGTTTCCCCGTTTCCAGCCAGAAAATCGTACCATTGTCTTTCCTTAATCTGCCGCTCCTCGACCCTTTTCCCCGTTTCCAGCCAGAAAATCGTAGCATTTCCTTTCGTTAATCTGCCGCTTCCCGACCCTTTTCCCCGTTTCCAGCCAGAAAATCGTAGCATTTCCTTTCCTTAATCTGCCACTTCCCGACCCGTTTCCCCGTTTCCAGCCAGAAAATCGTACCATTGTCTTTCCTTAATCTGCCGCTTCCCGACACGTTTCCCCGTTTCCAGCCAGAAAATCGTACCATTTCCTTTACTTAATCTGCCGCTTCCCGACACGTTTCCCCGTTTCCAGCCAGAAAATCGTAGCATTTCCTTTCCTTAATCTGCCGCTTCCCGACCCGTTTCCCCGTTTCCAGCCAGAAAATCGTACCATTGTCTTTCCTTAATCTGCCGCTTCCCGACACGTTTCCCCGTTTCCAGCCGGAAAATCGTAGCATTTCCTTTCCTTAATCTGCTGCTTCCCGACCCGTTTCCCCGTTTCCAGCCAGAAAATCGTACCATTGTCTTTCCTTAATCTGCCGCTTCCCGACACGTTTCCCCGTTTCCAGCCAGAAAATCGTAGCATTTCCTTTCGTTAATCTGCCGCTTCCCGACCCGTTTCCCCGTTTCCAGCCAGAAAATCGTAGCATTTCCTTTACTTAATCTGCCGCTTCCCGACACGTTTCCCCGTTTCCAGCCAGAAAATCGTAGCATTTCCTTTCCTTAATCTGCCGCTTCCCGACCCGTTTCCCCGTTTCCAGCCAGAAAATCGTAGCATTTCCTTTCGTTAATCTGCCGCTTCCCGACCCGTTTCCCCGTTTCCAGCCAGAAAATCGTAGCATTTCCTTTCCTTAATCTGCCGCTTCCCGACCCTTTTCCCCGTTTCCAGCCAGAAAATCGTACCATTAGCTTTCCTTAACCTGCCAGTTCCTGACAGTTTTCCCCCAGTGTTTTAGTACAGATGGAGTTTCACCATGTTGGCCAGGGTGGTCTTCAATACGTGACTTCAAGTGATCCACCTGCTTCAGCCTCCCAAAGTGCTGGGATGACAGGCGTGAGCCACTGTGCCCGGCCTCCAGTGCTTTTCAAATTGTGGTAAAACGCACGTAACACAAAGTCTAGAGCATTAACCATGTATTTTTTTTAAGACAGAGTTTCACTCTTGTCACCCAGGCTGGAGTGCAGTGGCACGATCTCGGCTCACTGTAACCTCCGCCTCTCAGGTTCAAGCGATTCTCCTGCCTCAGTCTCCCGAGTAGCTGAGATTACAGGCGCCCACCACCACGCCCGGCTAATTTTTTGTATTTTTAGTAGAGACCGGGTTTCCCCATGTTGGTGAGCCTGGTCTCGAACTCCTGACCTCAGGTGATCCACTTGCCTCAGCCTCCCAAAGTACTGGGATGACAGGCGTGAGCCACCGCGCCCAGCCGGCATTTGCCATGTGTAAATGTACAGCTCAGCAGTTTGAACTGCAGTTGGCTTCTGCAGCCATCACCATCCATATCTCCAGAAGTTTCTCATCTTCCCAAACAGAAACGCTGTTCCCCTTACACACTCACTCCCTTTCCTTGGCTGCCATCAACCTCCTCTCCATCTCCATGACTCTGAGGACTCCAGGGACCTCCTATAAATGGAATCCCACAGTGTGTGTCTTTTTTTTTTTTTTTTTTTTGAGGCGGAGTCTCGCTCTGTCACCCAGGCTGGAGTGCAGTGGTGCCATCTCGGCTCACTGCAACCTCCGCCTCCCGGGTTCACGCTATTCTGCCTCAGTCTCCTGAGTAGCTGGGACTACAGGTGCCCGCCACCACGTCTGGTTAATTTTTTTGTATTTTTAGTAGAGACGGGGTTTCACCGTGTTAGCCAGGATGGTCTCGATCTCCTGACCTCGTGATCCACCCGCCTTGGCCTCCCAAAGTGCTGGGATGACAGGCGTGAGCCACCGCACCTGGCCCCACAGTGTTTATCTTTCTGTGTCTGGCTTCGTCACTGCTCCAAGACTCACATTTGTTGTAGCAAGCACCAAATTTTCTTCCTTCTTTTGGCTGGCTTATGAGGATTTTAGGAGGGACTTCAGTCTCCCAGTTTGTTATTTATTTTCTACATGCTTTCTACGTCACGTGTTTCTTGTGTTTCTGTCCTCTTGTGTGTTTCGTTGATTTATTTTTATTTTTGTAGACACGAAGTCTTGCTCTGTCACCCAGGCTGGAGAGCAGTGCCGTGATTATAGCAATCCTCCTGCCTCAGCCTCCTGAGTAGCTGGGAGCACAGGCATGCACCACCACGCCTGGCTAATTTTTTTTTTTTTTTGATAGGGACAGGCTCCTGGGGAAGAGGGGGAAGGAAAGGAGTGGTCTTGGGCCCTGTATTGTAGGAATTTCTGGGGTTCTAACAACAGCAACTTGTTTTCTCCCAGTCCTGGTGTCCAGGAGTCTGAGATCAAGGTGTAGGCAGGACCACAGTCCCTCCGGAGGTTCTAGGGGAGGGTCCTTCCTGCTTCTCCCAGCTCCCGGGGGCTCCAGGCTTCCTGGGCTTGTGGCCGCATAAGTCCAGTCTCTGCCTCCGTTCTCCATGTGGCCTCCTCCTCTGTGTCTGTGTCTCCTCTTCTGTCTCTTACAGGGACACCTGCCAATGGATTTAGGGCTCACTTAATCCAGGATCATCTCATTTCGAAATCCTTGACTTAGTTACATCTGTAAAGACCTCATATCCGAATAAGATTCCATTCATGGGTTGAGGGAGTTAGGATGTAGACAGCTTTTCGGGGAGACTGGTTCAACCCATTCCGATTGTATCCAGTTCCTTCTGGAGGTTCTAGGGGAGGGTCCTTCCTGCCTCTCCCAGCTCCTGGGCGCTCCAGGCATCCCTGGGCTTGTGGCCGCCTCACTCCAGTCTCTGCCTCCGTCTCCACGTGGCCTCCTCCTTTGTGTCTGTCTCCTCTTCTGTCTCTTAGAAAGACACCTGTCATTGCATTTAGGGCCCACCCTCATTCATGATCACCTCATCTCAAGATCCTTCACTTAATCACATTTGCAGAGACCCTATTTCCAAACGATATCTCATTCTAGGTTCTGGGCTTTAGGATGTGGACAGATCTTTCTGGGGGCCACTGTTCAATCCATTACTATTGTATCCACTTCCTCGTAGAGGTTCTAGGGCAGGATCCTTCCTGCCTCTCCCAGCTCCTGGGGGCTCCAGGCATCCCTGGACTTGTGGCAGCATCACTCCAGTCTCTGCCTCCGTCTCCACGTGGCCTTCTCCTCTGTGTCTGTGTGTCCTCTTCTGTCTCTTACAAGGACACCTGTCATTGCATTTAGAGCTCAACTAATCCAGGATGATCTCACCTCAAGATCCTCAACTTAATTACATCTGCATGTGTGAGTGGCTTCCCGGAGACACCCCTTTTCTCTCCCGTTCCTTTTTCTTTTTCCCTACCATGGAGGACGAGGACACGCACGCACGGGAACTCAAGTTTAACCCCGTGAGTATGCGTGGGGCATTTTCAGCCCAGGTGTATGAAAATCGTCTCATTAAGGGGACTGCTCGGATGACCCAGCCAGTGAGGGTGGCATTGCCTGTGTGGCAGTTCAAAGAATCAGAGACAAGCTCTAGAGAGAGCGAGGACACACACAGGTGCACGCGGGCACGCACACACACGTGCACACGTGGGCACGCACACACAGGTGCCCACGGCCATCACACCGGCCGCGTGAGGGTGTTGCTTATATTGAAACAGTCTTCAGCCCAGAAGGTCACTGGTGGCAATAATGGTCTCATTAGACACGTCATCCATCATTCCAATAATTGTAATTTAGAGCCCGCGTTTCATGCCGGGCTGGTTTAATCATTAGCAGCAGTTTGTGGAGGGCCTCATTCACCTGGGATTCGGGGATATTGCGTGATTTAGCAGGTGACCCCTGACCTCTGCGGGGGAGGGGGGGGTGGAGCGGAGAGCCTGCCTTGGAGGCAAAAGTGGAACAATGAGGCTGACTCACTCAGGGACAGTTATTATACTTAACAGCCTCACTGTCATCTTAGAAGGAAAAAGAGCCAAAAAAAAAAAAAAAAATCCATAGGATGCTGAGCATTCCTTCCAGATCCTTCAGCATTCCTTCCAGATCCTTCAGCATTCCTTCCAGATCCTTCAGCATTCCTTCCAGATCCTTCAGCATTCCTTCCAGATCCTTCAGCATTCCTTCCAGATCCTTCAGCATTCCTTCCAGATCTCGCTTTATCACTCAGGGACGGTTATTATGCTTAACAGCCTCACTGTCATCTTAGAAGGAAAAACAGCCAAAAAAAAAAAAAAAAAAATCCATAGGATGCTGATCATTCCTTCCAGATCCTTCAGCATTCCTTCCAGATCCTTCAGCATTCCTTCCAGATCCTTCAGCATTCCTTCCAGATCCTTCAGCATTCCTTCCAGATCCTTCAGCATTCCTTCCAGATCCCGCTTTAGAAGAAGGCAGTGGGGTCGGTTTAAACGCACCCAGCGTGCTCCCGAAGATAATGTTTTTGTTTCCGTAGACGCGGTGGCAGCTTTCTGGCGATTTCTAGGCAAGGTACAGGAGGAAAGAAAGAAGGAAGGGGAGGGCACGGAGAAGCTCCGGAAGGCTGGATGCTTGGGGAAGGAGGCCAGGAGGCCAGGAGGCCAGGAGGCAGGACCGGCCGGCCGCCCTCCAGACATCCAGATGTCCAGACGTCCAGCCAGCCGGAGACCGGTCTGCACCTGTCCCAGGTAAGCAGCATTTGTTAGCGACGTCTGCACAGGCATCAGTTGGGTAAAGGACGTTCCCATGTTGTACCTGAGTGAGTTAGAGAAAACGCCACACTTTGAGATGAATTAAGAGTCCGTTTATTTAGCCGGCAGCCAAGAGACGGCTAACCCTCAAAGTTCTCTCAGCCCTGAAGAAGGGGCTAGATTTTTTTTTATACTTTGGTTTAGAAAGGGGAGGGGGGTGTAGTGAAAACCATTTTACAGAAATAAAGTAGGCAAAAAAGTTAAAAGGATAAATGGTTACAGGGAAGTAAACAGGTGCAGGGGCTTTAAGACTATTACAAGGTGAAAGACGTGGGGCTTTGGGCGTTATCAATCGGACGAATTCCTGGGAATTGCGGATATAGCTTGCCACCGTATCTTATCAGTTAATTGCATTCTTGGATGTGCTGGGAGTCAGCTTGCACCAGTTAAGTCCTTGAGGAAGGGGCTGCCAGTGAAAGAGCCAAGATGCAGTCTGTCTGGTTCTCTTAGCTAAGGGAGAGTCCATTCAGGTGGAAACAAGGCTAGGTGATTGAAGGAAAAGGGAGAGTCTAAAAACAGGGTTAGTAAAAACGAGGTTGGGCATTACAGGTGAAACCCCGTCTGCCTGAGCCAACAAATGTTGCTCACCTGTGACAGGTGCAGGCCGGTCTCCGGCTGGCTGGACGTCCGCAGGGCGGCCGGCCGGTCCCGCCTCCTGGCCTCCTTCCCAAAGCATCCAGCCTTCCGGAGCACAGGCAGACGGGTACAGGATGGTCCCCAGGCCTTCACTCACTTGGAGGCAACAGGAGAAAATCCCCTATTGCATTTCTGCAGCCGTCCGCGTTTCTGCGCACAGAGACGGTTAAATGCTTGTCATTTAACTTGTCATTCTGTCCGTAACACAGTGTTCTATTTTTATTTCCATCGGTGCAAAGCTCATCACTCTCCATCCCCTCCTGCCTGGGATGCTTGCAGCCCCCTTCCTGAGACGGTGGCAATCCCCCAGTACCAGATTTTTGGTGATCCCAGGGGGGCCACGGGGTGTGCCTGGCATCTCTTTTTCTTGTGATCATTTAAAATTCATCGTCACTCCAAAGAAGGTATCTGTGTAGCAGTGTTGCCTCCGTGAGCCGTCCTGATTTTTTTTTTTTCCGGTATTTCAAAGGGAGGTTAGGGGATCGGGTTATTTTTGGTGAGAACAGTGGGAAACCAAGCCCTGACTTCTGGAGTCCCTGGGGTGCAGGAGAAGGGTCTCGGAGAACCATGGTGGGAAAATAACTCATCCCTCCTTTGGTCATCTTTGGAGATGAGCTGAAACCAGGAGGGGCTCTAGTCACTTATTTATCTGTTTCTTAAATTTTATTTATTTTATTTATTTTTTTTGAGACAGAGTCTCGCTCTGTCACCCAGGCTGGAGTGCAGTGGTGCGATCTCGGCTCACTGCAACCTCTGCCTCCCGGGTTCAAGCGATTCTCCTGCCTCAGCCTCCTGAGTAGCTGGGACTACAGGTGCCCGCCACCACGCCTAGCTAATTTTTTGTATTTTTAGTAGAAACGGGGTTTCACCATGTTGGCCAGGCTGGTCTTGAACTCCTGACCTCATGATCTGCCTGCCTCGGCCTCCCAAAGTGCTGGGATCACAGGCGTGAGCCACCGCAGCCAGTTGATTGTGAATTTTTTTTTTGAGACGGAGTCTCGCTCTGTCGCCCAGGCTGGAGTGCAGTGGTGTGATCTCGGCTCACTGCAAGCTCTGCCTCCCGGGTTCACGCCATTCTCCTGCCTCAGCCTCCCGAGTAGCTGGGACTACAGGCACCTGCCACCACGCCCAGATAATGTTTTGTTTTTGTATTTTTAGTAGAGACGGGGTTTCACTCTGTTAGCCAGGATGGTCTCCATCTCCTGACCTCAAGTAATCCACCTGCCTCAGCCTCCCAAAGTGCTGGGATTGTGAATTTTTTTAAATGTGAACTCTTGACCGGGCGCAGTGGCTCATGCCTGTTAATCCCCGCACTTTGGGAGACCAAGGCTGGTGGATCACTTAAGGTCAGGAGTTCAAGACCAGCCTGACCAATACGGAGAAACCCGGTCTCTACTAAAAATACAAAAACTAGCCGGGCATGGTGGCGGGCGCCTGCACTCCCAGCTACTTGGGAGGCTGAGGCAGGAGAATGGCGTTAACCCTGGAGGCGGAGGTTGCAGTGAGCTGAGATCGCACCACTGCACTCCAGCCTGGGTGACAGAGTGAGACTCCGTCTCAAAACGAAAAACGAAAAATAAATAAAGTGAACTCTTGACAGAAGAATAAAATACACACAGAAAAGTATTCCAGTGATAACTGCAAAGCTCTGTGAATTTTTACAACCCCTCAAACCCACCCAGGTCAGGAAATTAAAGCTCATCAGCTCCTCTGGGCCACTCCCCTCCCGGGATCACTCAGCCTTCTATATTTTATTTTATTTTTTATTTATGTATTTATGTATTTATTTATTTAGAGACAGAGTCTCGCTCTGTCACCCAGGCTGGACTGCAGTGGCGCGATCTCGGCTCACCGCAACCTCCGCCTCCCGGGTTCAAGCGATTCTCCTGCCTCAGCCTCCCGAGTAGCTGGGACTACAGGCGTCCGCCACCACGCCCGGCTAATTTTTATATTTTTTTTCGTAGAGATGGGGTTTCACCATGTTGGTCAGGCTGGTCTCGAACTCCTGAACTTGTGATCTGCCCGCCTCAGTCTTCCAAAATGCTGGGATGACAGGCGTCAGCCACTGCACCCGGCCTCACTCAGCCCTTTAACAGCTTAGGTGACTTTGGCCTGTTGGAGAACTTCTAATAACGTTAAGTACCTGTCTTTACAGGTAGCTTCTTTCTACGTGAAACATGTTTTGAGATTTGTTGGTGTGGTCGTAACACGTTCCTTCTCATGCATGTGGATTTCCATCTGTCTTTCATAGAGATGAGGTCTCACTGTATTTTCCAAACAAACAGAAGAGAAAAAAAAGGCAATTTTAATGTGTATCCAACAGATGACCACCATTGATTTGTACCCTATATGAGTCTGCTGGGGCCTCCATAGCAAAGTCCCCAGCCCGGGTGGCTTATAAACAACAGACATTGATTCTCCCACAGTCCTGGAGGCTGGAAGTCTGAGATCCAGGTGTGGGCAGGGCTGGTTCCTCCTGAGGCCTCTCTCCTGGGCTTGGAGACGCCGTCTTCTCCCTGTGTCCTCACAGGGTCGTCCCTCTGTGTGTGTCTGTGTCCTCATCTCCTCTTCTTGTGGGATGTCTTAGTCCATCTCAGGCTGCTATCACAGAATACCATAGACTGGGCGGCTTATAAACAACAGACATTGATTCTCCCACAGTCCTGGAGGCTGGAAGTCTGAGATCCAGGTGTGGGCAGGGCTGGTTCCTCCTGAGGCCTCTCTCCTGGGCTTGGAGACGCCGTCTTCTCCCTGTGTCCTCACAGGGTCGTCCCTCTGTGTGTGTCTGTGTCCTCATCTCCTCCTCTTTTAAGGACCCCAGTCCTATTGGATCAGGGCCCACCGTAGTGACCTCATTTTACCTATTTCCAAATAAGGTCACATTCTGAGGTCCTGGGGGTTTGGGCGTTCATGGACGAATTTGTGGGGAAAACTCCATTCAGTGTGTCCCATACCCCACTGTGCTCAGGGGTCCAGCTACATGAGGGTGCCTTCAATGAAATTCCTCTGAGGTCCTTCCTGCTGCTTCTACTTGGAGGTTCCCTGAGGAGTGTAGGTTTTGGGAACAGCTTTGGGAACAGCTTCAGGCCAGTAGCAGCCTGACGGGGTCACCCTGGGAGAGAGAAAGAATTCTGGGAGATAAAAGGGAAGGGGGAGCAGGGCACGGTGGCTCACGCCTGTAATCCCAGCAATTTGGGAGGCCAAAGCGGGTGCATCACGAGGTCAGGAGATCAAGACCAGCCTGGCCAACATGGTGAAACCCCGTCTCTACTAAAAATACAAAAATTAGCCAGGCATGGTGGCAGGTGCCTGTAGTCCCAGCTACTTGGGAGGCTGAGGCGGGAGAATGGCGTGGACCCGGGAGGCGGAGGCTGCAGTGAGCCGAGATCGCGTCCCTGCACTCCAGCCTGGGCGACAGAGCGAGACTCCGTCTAAAATAAAAAATAAAACTAAAAATAAAAAGTCGGTGGGGGGAAAGGGGACAGGCATGTTTGTGTAAGAGTTAAAGAAAGAGGAAAGACACATAAAATTCAGCTTAACAGTTAACGACAGATTTACTTTAGAGAAAATAAACCTGAGATGGGCTTCTGACCGATTTTTCTCTTACAGACTAAGAATATATATTGGTTTTAGGGTGAGGCGGCTTATCCCAAGCTTGGAATGTTTCTGTGTGGGGGAGAAGTTTATGGCAGGGTTGGAATTGTCTGTGGGCAGAGGGCAGGTTATCTTGGTGCTGACATTTTTCCAGCCGGAGTGGGGTTTATCTGGGGTCTGGCATCGTCCTGGCGGCTGGAGAGGGTTTATCTTGGGGCTGGCCTGTCTTCTGGTCGGTGAGGAGTTTGGAATGTTTCTGGTCGGAGACGTTATTGGTGGTTTACAGTCGTGCTGACCTTTGCCATGAGGCCAACGTCCTTTGAATTTAGGTGGTTTTTGATTAAGGTGAACTTTAATGTCAGTGGGGAGGAGATTCTGGGGGGAGGGAGGTGGGCAAAGGGTTCAACTTTAAAATTCGACGTGGGGAGGGTGTGGCTGAGCTAACCCGGCAGAGGAATTGTAACTCACGGGGTCTCGAAGGAGGAGGAATACATCTTCAGTGGCACAGCAGCCCTGTGCATCCAATCCGGGGGGCATCGGGAAGCCATGGGGGCGGGGGTTCTGCCCCTGAAGGACCTTCCTAGGGAGGAGGATGTGTAGACACCTGCTGAGAACGGGGATTCGGTGTGAGGTTGGGATCTGGCTCTCACTGACATGGAATTCACCTGTGAGCTTAACCAAACTCTTTTACAATAGATTAAGTAGAAAATAGAGGTAGCATTAAGTAGAATTAAATTCTGGAAATAGAATTAAACGGAATTAAATTCAAGGAAGAGCATTAAATAGAATTTAATTCTAGAAATAGCGTTAAATAGAAGCCAGTCTCCTTTAATACATTTATTTATTTTTATTAGAAATATGGGCTCTGTCGCCCAGGCTGGAGTAACGTGGTGCAATCTTAGCTCACTGCATCCTTGTACTCCTGGGCTCAACTGATCCTGCTGCCTCAGCCTCCCAAGTACCTGGGATCACAGGTGCACGCCACCACTCCTGACTAATTAAAACAATTTTTTTTTTTTTTTGTAGAGATGAGGTCTTGCTATGTTGGCCAGGCTGGCCTTGAACATCTGGCCTCAAGTGATCTTCCCACCTCAGTTTCCCGAAGTTCTAGGATTACCAGCGTGAACCTCTTCACCAACCCAGAAAGCGACTCTGGAAAGGTAGAAAACAAAGAAAATTGGGCAAGTCATGGTGGTTCACGCCTGTAATCGCAGTACTTTGGGAGGCCGAGGCAGGTGGATTGCCTGAGGTCAGGAGTTCGACACCAGCCTGGCCAACATGGTGAAACCCCGTCTCTTCTAAAAACACAAAAAGTTAGCCAGGTGTGGTGATGGGCACCTGTCATCCTGAGGAAACAGAGAGACTCTCTCATATTGTTTTATATTGTTTTATATACTCAGTGCCTGTTTTAAGAAGAAACAACAAGGAAGTAAAACCAAAGACAGGCAGCCCAGTGCCAGGCCTGAAACCAAGCCTGGGCCTGCCTGGCCTAAACCCAGTAGTTAAAAATCAATTCATAACTTGGAAACCGATGTTATTCATAGATTCCAGACATCGTGTAGAAGAACACTGTGAAACTCCCTGCCCTGTTCTGTTTCTCTCTGACCACAGGTGCATGCAGCCCCTGTCACGTACCCCTTGCCTGCTCAAATCAATCATGACCCTTTCATGTAAAATCTTTAGTGTTGTGAACCCTTAAAAGGGACAGAAATTGTGCATTCGGAGAGCTGGGATTTTAAGGCAGTAGCTTTCCAATGCTTCCAGGTGAATAAAGCCCTTCCTTCTGCAACTCCGTGTCTGACAGGTTTTGTCTGCGGGTGCTGTGAACCCTTAAAAGGGACAGAAATTGTGCATTTGGAGAGCTCGGATTTTAAGGCAGTAGCTTGCCGATGCTCGGGCTTCCAGGTCATAGGTAGGTACAACATAAATAGTTGCATTCTTTTGAGTTCCTTTTTTATTTTGTTTTGAGACGGAGTCTTGCTTTGTCGCCCAGGCTGGAGAGCAGTGGCGTGATCTCGGCTCACTGCAAGCTCCACCTCCCGGGTTCAAGCGATTCTCCTGCCTCAGCCTCCCGAGTAGCTGGGATTACAAGCACCTGCCACCACGCCTGGCTAATTTTTGTATTTTTAGTAGAGACGGGGTTTCACTATATTGGCCAGGCTGGTCTCGAACTCCTGACCTCAGGTGACCCTCCCACCTCACCCTGTCAAAGTGCTGGGATTACAGGTGTGAGCCACTGCACCTGACGATGTTTTGAGTTTGTGATGAGCCTTTTCCAAAGGAGACAATCAGATATACATTTATCTCGGTGAGCACAGAGATGCCTTTCAGTGCTGTGTGTCCTTCGTCCATACGGAAATTCCTTCTGAGGGAGGTGTGTAGCTTTTTTTCTTTCTTTCTTTCTTTTTTTTCAATCTTAGGAGCTATCATTTTTACGGATAGGATGGAAGGCAGGGAAAAGTCAAGCTTTGGCTTACTCACTTATACGTTGTATTGTTATTATTATTATTTGAGACAGAGTCTTGCTCTCTGTCACCCAGGCTCGACTGCAGTGGCATGATCTCAGCTCACTGCAACCTCCACTTCCCGTGTTCAAGCGATTCTCCTGCCTCAGCCTCTTGAGTAGCTGAGACTACAGGAGCTCACCGCCACAGCCAGCTAATTTTTTGTATTTAGTAAAGATGGGGTTTTGCCATGTTGGCCAGGTTGGTCTCGAACTCCTGACCTCAGATGATCCACCTGCCTCGGCCTCCCAAAGGGCTGGGATTACAGGCGTGAGCCACCATGCCCGGCCCCAGTTTTATTATTTAAATCTTTTGAAACCAAAAAGAGGTGCACATTACAGCTGAGCCAGGAAGAGGTGCAAAGACAGAGAGAATGTCGCCTTTTTGTGGAGCTGAACACACAAAAAAACCCTGTCCCATTCATTCATGTTCTCAGGACAAATATAACTAATTTCTCATGTGTTGGGGACTGGATGTGAATTTGCAAAAACAGCTGAGGTCTGACCCTGATCCTTCCTAGAAACTGGGAGGTGAAGCATTCTTTTCTTTCTTCTCTTTGAAGATCACATTTCAAAGAGGTGGTTCCCAGGTCCTGGAGGAGACATTCCGGCCGCCCGACAGGCAAAAGGCTCATTCATCCATTTAAGACACTTACATGCATTTGAAAAGAATGGAAAAAGGAACTCTGCAAGACAAGGAGGGCAGGGGGAAATATCTTCCCTCTTCCTTTATCTCCAGCGGGGAAGGAGCAAGCATCTGACTGTCAGGGTGTGTTTGTCCTCAGGGAAGCAGCCGTCGGAATGTCAGGATCTGGGTTTCAGCCCACAGGTTGATTCCTTTTCTGTGCGGTTTCATTTGTAGCCAGGACACCGACGTGCTTCTGTTACCGGACAGGGGTCCCGATCCAGACCCCAAGAGACGGTTCTTGGATCTCACGCAAGAGAATTCAGCGCAAGTCCACAGTGCAAAGTGAGAGCAAGTTTATTAAGAAAGTAGAGAAGCTGGTCGCGGTGACTCACGCCTGTCATCCTGGCACTTTGGGAGCCCAAGGCGGGCGGATCACTGGAGGTCAGGAGTTCGAGACCAGCCTGGCCAACACGGTGAAACCCCATCTCTATTAAAAATACAAAAATTAGCCAGGCATGGTGGCAGGTGCCTGTAATCCCAGCTACTCGGGAGGCTGAGGCAGGAGGATCGCTTGAACCCAGGATGCGGAGGTTGCAGTGAGCTGAGATCGCACCATTGCACTCCAGCCTGGGTGACAGAGCGAGACCCCATCTCAAAAAAAAAAAAAAAAAAGAAAGAAACAGAAAGTAGACGAATAAAAGAATGCCTACTCCATAGAGCAGCCAGGAGGCCTGCTGATTGCCCATTTTTATGGTTATTTCTTGATGAAATGCTAAACAGGGGATGGATCATTCATACCTCCTGTTTTTGTTGGTTGGTTGTTTTTTTGAGATGGCGGAGTCTTGCAGTGGCACGATTTCGGCTCACTGCAACCTCCACCTCCCGGGTTCACGCCATTCTCCTGCCTCAGCCTCCCGAGTAGCTGGGACTACAGGCGCCCGCCACCACGCCTGGCTAAATTTTTGTATTTTTAGTAGAGACGGGGTTTCACCGTGTTAGCCAGGCTGGTCTCGATCTCCTGACCTTGTGGTCCACCCACCTCGGCCTCCCAAAGTGCTGGGATGACAGGCTTGAGCCACCGTGCCCGGCCCAAAGATGCCTTTTAAGAAACAAGGTATTTGGGAGGGTGAAGAGGGTGGATTGCCTGAAGTCAGGAGTTCAAGACCAGCCTGGGATGACAGGCGTGAGCCACCACGCCCGGCCCAAAGATGCCTTTTAAGAAACAAGATATTTGGGAGGCTGAAGAGGGTGGATGGCCTGAGGTCAGGAGTTCGAGACCAGTCAAAGATGCCTTTTAAACAAGATATTTGGGAGGCTGAAGAGGGTGGATGACCTGAGGTCAGGAGTTCGAGACCAGCCTGGGATAACAGGCGTGAGCCACCGTGCCCGGCCTCATGCCTCCTGTGTTTAGGACATACAGGGTAACTTCCTGCATGGCTATGACATCTGTAAAGGGTCCTGGTGCTGGTGGGAGTGTCTTTTAGCAGCAAATGAATTACAATTAGTGTAAGGTACAATTAGTGCGGTGAGGACAACCTGAGGTCACTTTCGTTGCCATCTTGATTTTGGCGGGATTTGGCCGGCTTCCTCACTGCAAGCTGTTTTATCAGCAACTCTTTATGACCTCTGTCTTGTGCCAACCTCCTATCTCAACCTGTAGGTTAGAATGCCTTAACCTGGGGAGGCCGAGGCAGGTGGATCACCTGAGGTCGGGAGTTCGAGATCAGCCTGACCAACATAGCGAGACCCCGTCTGTACTAAAAATACAAAATTAGCAGGACGTGGTGGCTCATGCCTGTAATCCCAGAACTTTCGGAGGCCAAGGCGGGCGGATCACCTGAGGTCGGGAGTTCGAGACCAGCCTGACCAACATGGAGAAACCCTGTCTCTGCTAAAAATACAAAATTAGCCAGGCGTGGAGGCGCACGCCTATAATCCCAGAACTTTGGGAGGCCAAGGTGGGTGGATCACGAAGTCAGGAGTTCAAGACCAGCCTGGCCAGCACGGTGAAACCCCATCTGTAATAAAAATACAAAAATTAGCCGGGCGTGGTGGCACGTGCCTGTTATCCCAGCTACTCAGGAGGCCGAAGCAGGAGAATCGCTTGAACCCGGGAGGTGGAGCTTGCAGTGAGCCGAGACTGCACCACTGCACTCCAGCCTGGGTGAGAGAGTGAGACTCTGTCTTAAAAAAAAGAAAGAAAAAAACCCTTAACCTTCTGAGAATGCAGCCCAGAAGGTCTCAGCCTCATTTTACCCAGATTAGAGAGTTACAGAAAGTTAAGGCGCCTTGATCGGGAGAAGCTGGTGCCGTCTCTCTCACGGCGTCTGTGGGACAATTGTCCGGGAAGAGGGCGGCTCTGGGCACTCCAGGGGGCTGGGGGTGGGAACTTCGTATCCTGGAGGTGGCTGTGTGTTTTGGAGACTCATTGTACCACATAAAACACCCTTAAATATCCTTGCCTTCCCCTGCTATTTTGTATAATAATAATATGATTATATTTTATAATTAATAAAATATTTTATAATAATTAATAAAATATTTTAATAATTAATAAAATATTATTTTTAATAATTAATAAAATATTTTATAATAATTAATAAAATAATTGTATAAATATAACGTATAACAAAATATTCTATAACAAAATAATTATATAATAATATAATTAATAAAATAATTTATAATAAATTTTATAAATAAATTTTATAACAAATAATTTTATAATAACATAATTTGTAATAAAAATTCCATAATAATTAATAAAATAATTATGTAATAATATAATTAATAAAATAATTTTATAATATAATTTGTAATAAAAATTCTATAATAATTAATAAAATAATTATATATTATGTGATATTACTACAATAATAATTATATTAATATATAATTATGTATATATATGTTTTTTGAGACTGAGTTTCGCTCTTGTTGCCCAGGTTGGAGTGCAGGGGAGTGATCTCAGCTCACCACAACCTCTGCTTCCCGGGTTCAAGCGATTCTCCTGCCTCAGCCTCCGGAGTAGCTGGGATGACAGGCAGGCGCCATCACACCCGGCTAATTTTGTATTTTTAGTAGAGACAGGGTTTCTCCATGTTGGTCAGGCCGGTCTTGAACTCCCGACCTCAGATGATCTGCCTGCCTCAGCCTCCCAAAGTGCTGAGATTACAGGCGTGAGCCACTGCGTTTGGCCAATATATAATAATAATAGCACATTATTAATTAATATATTATAATTAATATATTATATATAATATAATTACATATTTTACTTTGTTAATATATAATATAAAACATGATTATATAATTAATTATATTATTAATATATTAATATATTTATTATATTTTATAAAACGTTTACATTATATTATTATATAACATTTATGTATTATAATATAGTATTTAATATATAATGATGATATATAATATTTAATACATAATAATATATATTTATGTATTATATATTATACATTATAATATGGTATCTATTTTATAATATAATAGTAATAATATACTCCCTGGGAAGTATAATAATAATAATAATTATTAAGAGACAGGGTCTTGCTCTATTGCCCAGGCTGGAGTGCAGTGGCAGGATCATAGCTCACTGCAGTCTCAACGTCTCAGGCTCAAGCAATCCTCCCGTTTTAGCCTCCTGAGTCACTGGGACTACCGGTGTACACCACCATGCCCAGCTAATTTTTTAATTTTTTGCATAGAAGGCGAGTCTCACTATGTTGCCCGGCCTGGTCGGGAACCCCTAGGCTCAAGCACTCTTCCCAGCTTCCAAAGGGCTGTGGTGACAGGTGTGAGCCACCATGCCCGGCCAGGTCGGACAAGTACTAACATACTGTCCATAACATAAGCTGTATGCCGGATGCATACGGCCGGCCTATAGTTTCTGCAAATCCAGAAAAGCTTGCTGCAACTGCAGAAAGCAAAAAAAAAGAAAGAGAGAAAGAGAGAGAGAGGGAGGGAGGGAGGGAGGAAGGAGAGGGAGGGAGGGAAGGAAGGAAGGAAGGAGAGGGAGGGAGGAAGGAGAGGGAGGAAGGAAGGAGAGGGAGGGAGGAAGGAAGGAAGGAGAGGGAGGGAGGAAGGAGAGGGAGGAAGGAAGGAGAGGGAGGGAGGAAGGAAGGAGAGGGAGGAAGGAAAGAAAGAAGGAAGGAAGATTCTAATTCAAATCAGTTGCTTAAGAGGGAGAGATCAGGAAGAAAGAAAGAAGGAAAGAAAAAACAGAAAGAAAGAGAAAGAAAGAAAAAGAAAGACAGAAAGAAAGAAAGAAAGAAAGAAAAAACAAATCCTAATTCAAATCAGTTGCTTAAGAGGGAGAAATAAGGCAATTTCCCACCAGGAGGATGCCGTCTAGATCGGACGGCGTTGTTGGTACGGCCCTGACTCTGAAGTCACTAACAAAACTCCCAGGCTTTGTGCAAAGGAGAACCTCTAAGCCCCGGGGAACGGCGTTTTCTCGCTCTCCACCATGAGTCTGGCTGGCTCGCCTCCTTGTAGAATGAGGTGGCCGCAAGTCTGGTGGCCTCTGGAGAAACGGCGGTGTATTTCTTGACGTAAGAAGTAATGTAGAGGTTGGGGGAGTGTCTGTTCCATGATAATTTCTGAATAGTGCTTTTCTCCGGAGCCATACATCATTGTCAAGTCAGAAGATTTCACGTACCGTTGCCTTTGTGAACCGGGGACTCGGGGTGGGTGCAATAGTCCCCAAATGCAAATCCGCCTGGTAGATAGAGGGAGATAGATATGAATGTAGACACCACGGGTCTCCTTCCCCGACAACCCACCTTTTTTGTTTGTTTGTTTTAGGTGATTCAGGGACAAAACTTTCCTGAAACAACAAGGCTCAAATTATATCATAATTGCAGACATCCGTCGGCAAGCCCGCGTTTTATTTCAAGTCCGGGAGCTGAAAGGATCGTGTTCAGTCACGCACACCATCTATGATAAGGTAGGTCTGGGCGGGAAGGGAGGTGCAAAATACATGCGATCATTCATTGAGATGAAAATGAAGTCAATCGAGCGCTGTCCCCCTGGAGGGAACAGGAAGGCAAACGTTTATCTGGCTGAAAACACAGGCAAAAAAATTTAGACGTTGTAGATAGCTGCAGCCAGATTTGGAGACAGAGGCCAAGCACCTGAATCGTTGCCCCAACGTTCTAGTTTTAACCTGATATTCGGTGTGTCATGTGATTTTGTTTTATTATTTTATTTTAATTTATTTTTTTGAGATGGAGTCTCTGTCACCAGGCCGGAGTGCAATGGTGCGATCTCGGCTCACTGCAACCTCCACCTCCCGGGTTCAAGCGATTCTCCTGCCTCAGCCTCCTGAGTAGCTGGGACTACAGGCGCCCACCACCACACCCGGCTAATGTTTGTATTTTTAGTAGAGATGGGGTTTCACCCCGTTGGCCAGGATGGTCTCGAACTCCTGACCTCGTGATCCACCCACTTTGGCCTCCCAAAGTGCTGGGATGACAGGCATGAGCCACCGCATCCGGCCTCTACACACACATTTATATACACACATACCTGACCATATATATACATACATCTATATTATCACACATATGTACATAGATGTATGGATTTTGTTATAGACAGAAACTTAATTTAACCATCTCTGACACATTGCTTCTTAAATTATAAAGCCACTTTCCCACTTTCCCGATATCCACTGGTGGCACACTGAATCTGAGTTAGTTCTAAATGTTTCAGTGCGATTGTGTGTATATATGCCTTCCTAGAATGGGATGTATACAGCTGGCCTGTGGTCTCTCCCTCCCTAGAGTGACATGTATACGGTTGGCCTGCGGTCTGTCTTTCTAGTGTGGGATGTATACAGCTGGCCTGTTGTCTCCCTCTGTAGAGTGGGATGTATACAGCCAGCTTGTGGTCTCTTCCTCCCTAGAATGGGATGTATACAGCTGACCTGTGGTCTCTTCCTTCCTAGAGTGAGATGTATACAGCCGGCCTGTGGTCTGTCTCTCTAGTGTGGGATGTATACAGTTGGTCTGTGGTCTCTTCCTCCCTAGTGTGGGATGTATACAGCTGGCCTGTGGCCTCCCTCTCTAGAGTGGGATGTATACAGTTGGCCTGTGGTCTCTTCCTCCCTAGAGTGGGATGTATACAGCTGGCCTGTGGCCTCCCTCTCTAGAGTGGGATGTATACAGTTGGTCTGTGGTCTCTTCCTTCCTAGAGTGAGATGTATACAGCCGGCCTGTGGTCTGTCTCTCTAGTGTGGGATGTATACAGTTGGTCTGTGGTCTCTTCCTCCCTAGTGTGGGATGTATACAGCCGGCCTGTGGTCTCCCTCCCTAGAGTGATATGTATACAGCCGGCCTGTGGTCTCCCTCCCTAGAGTGATATGTATACAGTCGGCCTGTGGTCTCCCTCCCTAGAGTGATATGTATACAGTCGGCCTGTGGTCTCCCTCCCAGGAGTGGAATGTATACAGCCGGCCTCTGGTCTCCCTCTTTAGAGTGATATGTATACAGCCGGCCTGTGATCTCCCTCCCTAGAGTGATATGTATACAGTCGGCCTGTGGTCTCCCTCCCAGGAGTGGGATGTATACAGCCGGCCTGTGGTCTCTCTTTCTAGAGAAGGATGTATACAGCAGCCTGCGGTCTCCCTCCCAGCAGTGGGATGTATACAGCCGGCCTGTGGTCTCTCTTTCTAGAGAAGGATGTATACAGCAGCCTGCGGTCCCCCTCCCAGGAGTGGGATGTATACAGCCGGCCTGTGGTCTCCCTCCCAGGAGTGGGATGTATACAGCCAGCCTGTGGTCTCCCTCCCAGGAGTGGGATGTATACAGCCGGCCTGTGGTCTCTCTTTCTAGAGAAGGATGTATACAGCAGCCTGTGGTCTCCCTCCCAGGAGTGGGATGTATACAGCCGGCCTGTGGCCTTCCTGCCTGGTGTGTATACAGCAGGCCTGTAACGCTCACCTCAACAGGCAGTATTCCTTGGCCTCCTGGTCTGCAGACATCCAGGGTCCTCATTCCTTGAAATTCTGCGTGGGACGTTTTTCCGCCTGGGCCTGAGTGACACTGGCTTTGACGTAGCTTCTAGGCGAAGATCAATGAAGGCCTCGGTGGGGCCCAATCTCTTGGTGGAAACTCATCCCGTTTCTGATAAAGGATGGCCCGGGAAGACCTAGAATACGGTGACATCGCGTCCCTCTCCCCCGTGGGTCCCCGAACCTGCAGATGACCACATTTTAGGAACCTTGTATCATGAGCATGTCTTAATGTTATTACGTCTTTCTCAAAAACAAGATTTTGGATTCCTTACGTGGCAGGGATCCTTCTAGGTCCGCCGGCAGCTATTTGACCAGGCTGTTATTTAAGAGAATGTAGATGATTCCCTAAACCTTCTAGCTCATAAAACGTGGATTGTTAAGATTGACTCCTTCAGGTAAAATTATTGGATTTAATATACCAACTGCTAAAAGGCACTATTCATAGTCTCAAACGGCTTGCGGGAAAAGCTGTTCTAATTTACGTTCCTACCGGCAGAGCAAGAGGTCGCCCGGGACTTACGCTGTGATGAACATCGAGGTTCATTTTAAAAGGAAAATGAGGAATTCTGCAAATTTAATAGTTTCAAAACGGCATCCATTGTTTTGACTTGGCATTTAAAGAAAACTTTTTAGTGGGGGACAATTCTTTTTCATGTTTGCAAGCCATGTGTGTTTCTCTTCTGTAAATTACTTGAGATGTTTGCTTATTTTTCCAGTGTTTACCAGTTCTTAGGGCCCTGAACTTCAGAGTCACACAGAACTGGGTTTGAATCCAAACACAACATGACAATTTACTAGCTCCGTTTCTCCGGAGAAGTTAATTCATGCCTTTAATTTTCACTTTCTCCATCTGTAGCAAATCGCCTAGAGTTTTTATGACATTTAAACCAGATAATATATGTACATTCAGTAGCACAGAAACCATTCAATAAATAGCAATCATTCTTGTTGATTTGTAAGAGCTCTTTATATATTAAGGACACAGGCTCTTTTATCATTGGCATATTTTATCAATATTTTTCAACTTCTTTTATGCTACTTGAAATTGTTTTTTAAACATAAAGGGTTTTAAAATTGAATGTAGTCACATTGATCAGTCTTGTTCATATAATTTCTTCCATTGTTTTTATTCCTGGAAAGTGCTTCTGAATGTAGAGATGTAATATTCATCTATATTTTTTTTTGGGGGGACAGGGTCTTGCTCTGTCACCCAGGCTGGAGTGCAGTGGCATGATCTTGGCTCACTGCAACCTCTGCCTCCTGGGTTCAAGCGATTGACCTGCCTCAGCCTCCCAAGTAGCTGGAATTACAGGCATGCACCACCATGCCCAGCTAATTTTTGTATTTTTAGTAAAGATGGGGTTTCACCATGTTGGTCAGGCTGGTCTCGAACTGCCGACCTCAGGTGATTTGCCTGCCTCGGCCTCCCAAAGTGCTGGGATTACAGGTGTGAGCCACTGCGCCCGGCCCTTTATGTACATTTGAAGCTACATTTCATGACTTAATTTTTATTTATTCATTTATTTTGAGATGGAGTCTTGCTCTGTCGCCCAGGCTGGAGTGCAGTGGCACAATCTCTGCTCACTGCAACCTCCGCCTCCTGGGTTCACGCCATTCTACTGCCTCAGCCTCCCGAGTAGCTGGGACTGCAGGCACCTGCCACCATGCCCGGCTAATTTTTTATATTATTTAGTAGAGACCGGGTTTCACCATGTTAGCGAGGATGGTCTCAATCTCCTGACCTTGTGATCCGCCTGTCTCGGCTTCCCAAAGTGCTGGGATTACAGGCATGAGCCACTGTGTCTGGCCATGTACTTTTAAAACACAGTAATTGGCCAGGCATGGTGGCTCATGCCTGTAATCCCAGCACTTTGGGAGGCCAAGGCAGGAGGATTGCCAGAGGCCAGGCATTCAAGACCAGCCTGGGCAACTTAGGGAGACCCTAACTTTACAAAAAATAAAAAAAAAAAAAGTAGTCAGGTGTGGTGTCCCTTGTCTGTGGTCTCAGCTACTCAGAGAGGCACAGGTTGCAGTGAGCTGTGGTCTCAGTTTGTCTGTGGTCTCAGCTACTCAGGGAGGCTGAAGTGGGAGGATCGCTTGAGCCCAGGAGTTGGAGGCTGCAGTGAGCCAAGATTGCACCACCGCCCTCCAGCCTGGGCAGCAGAGAGAGACCCTGTAAGAAACACAGAGAGAAAGAGAGAAAGAGAAGAAAGAGACAGGATGGAAGGAAGGAAGGAAGGAAAAAAGAAAGAAAGAGACAGGAAGAAAGGAAGGAAAGAAGGAAAAAGAAGAAAAAGAAAAAGAAAAGAAGGGAAAGGAAGGAAGGAAAAAGAAATGAAAGAAAATAAAAGAAAGAGAAAAGAGAGACAGAAAGGCCGTAAGAAAGGAAAAGCAAAACGTTAGACCTAAAACCATAAAAACCCTAGAAGAAAACCTAGGCAATGCCATTCAGGACACAGGCGTGGGCAAGGACTTCATGTCCAAAACACCAAAAGCAATGGCAACAAAAGCCAAAATTGACAAATGGGATCTAATTAAACTAAAGAGCTTCTGCACAGCGAAAGAAACTACCATCAGAGTGAACAGGCAACCTGTAAAATGGGAGAAAATTTTCGCAACCTACTCATCTGACAAAGGGCTAATATCCAGAATCTACAATGAACTCAAACAAATTTACAAGAAAAAAACAAACAACCCCATCAAAAAGTGGGCAAAGGATATGAACAGACACTTCTCAAAAGAAGACATTTATGCAGCCAAAAAACACATGAAAAAATGCTCATCATCACTGGCCATCAGAGAAATGCAAATCAAAACCACTATGAGATATCATCTCACACCAGTTAGAATGGCAATCATTAAAAAGTCAGGAAACAACAGGTGCTGGAAAGGATGTGGAGAAATAGGAACATTTTTACACCGTTGGTAGGAGTGTAAACTAGTTCAACCATTGTGGAAGTCAGTGTGGCGATTCCTCAGGGATCTAGAACCAGAAATACCATTTGATCCAGCCATCCCATTACTGGGTATATACCCAAAGGATTATAAATCATGCTGCTATAAAGACACATGCACACGTATGTTTATTGCGGCACTATTCACAATAGCAAAGACTTGGAACCAACCCAAATGTCCAACATTGATAGACTGGATTAAGAAAATGTGGCACATATACACCATGGAATACTATGCAGCCATAAAAAATGATGTGTTCATGTCCTTTGTAGGGACATGGATGAAATTGGAAACCATCATTCTCAGTAAACTATCGCAAGAACAAAAAACCAAACACTGCATGTTCTCACTCATAGGTGGGAATTGAAGAATGAGATCACATGGACACAGGAAGGGGAATATCACACTCTGGGGACTGTTGTGGGGTGGGGGGAGGGGGAAGGGATAGCATTGGGAGATATACCTAATGCTAGATGACGAGTTAGTGGGTGCAGCGCACCAGCATGGCACATGTATACATACGTAACTAACCTGCACAATGTGCACATGTACCCTAAAACTTAAAGTATAATAAAAAAAAATAAAAAAAAAATAAAAAAAAAGAAAGGAAAAGCAATGATGCCTCATACTGGATTAAGTTAGCCATGAAATCTAAGCTTGGTTCCTTAAGCCTCGCCTCTTTGAAGAGGAATCCAATCCTGAAATGAATGGCATTTTTGGGGGGCCTCATGCCGTGGGGAGCTTAGATTGTCTTTGAAACTGGCCTCTGAGTTGAAATTCCAGGTCCTACCCTTTCCTGCCCGGTCCTCAGACAATTTATAAAACTTGCCTAAACTCACATTTTTATCTGGTAATTCGTGACTCGCAGAATGAACGCAAGAAAACAGAGACGACATTGTAAAGTAGCTGGCCATCGTATTTTTCTTGGAAGAGACAGTATCCTTAAATTAATGCTAATATTTTAAACACCGGCCCACTGATCATGAACACCCAATTCCTGGGTTCCTTGAAATATTTTTGGAAGAGGTGGCCAACCCGTGCCTTCATTCTTGCCCAACACCAGTGGGCTGGATGGGATGTTCGCCGCAGTCTCCACTGCTCCCCGATGTCTCTCTCACATCAGGCCTGCCTTACTGACCTGACCTGCCTCCTCCTGCAAGCATTTGAGTCTGGAATTTTTTTGATGTGCAGAAACAATGCCTGTAAAACACCCAGTGCAGGGGTGCTGAAGACATGTTCGTTCAACATGAGCTACAGCATTCTTAGAGGCAGGTGGTGTTACACCCACATGCACTGGAGACTCTGAGATGTGCATTGCAGACTCTGAGATGTGCATTGGAGATTCTGAGATGGGCACTGGAGGCTCTGAGATGTGCTTTGGAGATTCTGAGATGTGCATTGGAGACTCTGAGGTGTGCATTGGAGACTCTGAGATGGACACTGGAGGCTCTGAGCTGTGCTTTGGAGATTCTGAGATGTGCATTGGAGACTCTGAGATGGGCACTGGAGACTAAGATGTGCATTGGAGACTCTGAGGTGTGCTTTGGAGACTCTGAGATGTGCTTTGGAGACTCTGAGGTGTGCATTGGAGACTCTGAGATGGGCACTGGAGATTCTGAGATGTGCTTTGGAGACTCTGAGGTGTGCTTTGGAGACTTTGAGATGTGCTTTGGAGACTCTGAGGTGTCCATTGGAGACTCTCAGATGTGCATTGGAGACTCTGAGATGGGCATTGGAGACTCTGAGATGGGCATTGGAGATTCTGAGATGTGCTTTGGAGACTCTGAGGTGTGCTTTGGAGACTCTGAGATGTGCATTGGAGACTCTGAGGTGTGCTTTGGAGACTCTGAGGTGTGCATTGGAGATTCTGAGATGTGCTTTGCAGACTCTGAGGTGTCCATTGGAGACTCTCAGATGTGCATTGGAGACTCTGAGATGGGCACTGGAGATTCTGAGATGTGTTTTGGAGACTCTGAGGTGTGCTTTGGAGACTTTGAGATGTGCTTTGGAGACTCTGAGGTGTCCATTGGAGACTCTCAGATGTGCATTGGAGACTCTGAGATGGGCATTGGAGATTTGAGATGTGCTTTGGAGAGTCTGAGGTGTGCATTGGAGACTCTGAGGTGTGCTTTGGAGACTCTGAGGTGTGCTTTGGAGACTCTGAGATGTGCTTTGGAGACTCTGAGGTGTCCATTGGAGACTCTCAGATGTGCATTGGAGACTCTCAGATGGGCATTGGAGACTCTGAGATGTGCATTGGAGACTCTGAGGTGTGCTTTGGAGACTCTGAGATGGGCATTGGAGATTCTGAGATGTGCTTTGGAGAGTCTGAGGTGTGCATTGGAGACTCTGAGATGTGCTTTGGAGACTCTGAGGTGTGCTTTGGAGACTCTGAGATGTGCATTGGAGACTCTGAGGTGTGCTTTGGAGACTCTGAGGTGTGCATTGGAGATTCTGAGATGTGCTTTGCAGACTCTGAGGTGTCCATTGGAGACTCTCAGATGTGCATTGGAGACTCTGAGATGGGCACTGGAGATTCTGAGATGTGTTTTGGAGACTCTGAGGTGTGCTTTGGAGACTTTGAGATGTGCTTTGGAGACTCTGAGGTGTCCATTGGAGACTCTCAGATGTGCATTGGAGACTCTGAGATGGGCATTGGAGATTTGAGATGTGCTTTGGAGAGTCTGAGGTGTGCATTGGAGACTCTGAGGTGTGCTTTGGAGACTCTGAGGTGTGCTTTGGAGACTCTGAGATGTGCTTTGGAGACTCTGAGGTGTCCATTGGAGACTCTCAGATGTGCATTGGAGACTCTCAGATGGGCATTGGAGACTCTGAGATGTGCATTGGAGACTCTGAGGTGTGCTTTGGAGACTCTGAGATGGGCATTGGAGATTCTGAGATGTGCTTTGGAGAGTCTGAGGTGTGCATTGGAGACTCTGAGATGTGCTTTGGAGACTCTGAGGTGTGCTTTGGAGACTCTGAGATGTGCTTTGGAGACTCTGAGGTGTCCATTGGAGACTCTCAGATGTGCATTGGAGACTCTCAGATGGGCATTGGAGACTCTGAGATGTGCATTGGAGACTCTGAGGTGTGCTTTGGAGACTCTGAGATGGGCATTGGAGATTCTGAGATGTGCTTTGGAGACTCTGAGGTGTGCTTTGGAGACTCTGAGATGTGCATTGGAGACCCTGAGGTGTGCACTGCAGACTCTGAGGTGTGCATTGGAGACTCTCAGATGTGCATTGGAGACTCTGAGATGGGCATTGGAGATTCTGAGATGTGCTTTGGAGACTCTGAGGTGTCCATTGGAGACTCTCAGATGTGCATTGGAGACTCTGAGATGGGCATTGGAGATTCTGAGATGTGCTTTGGAGACTCTGAGATAGGCACTGGAGACTCTCAGATGTGCATTGGAGACTCTGAGGTGGGCACTGGAGACTCTGACGTGTGCTTTGGAGACTCTGAGATGGGCATTGGAGACCCTGAGGTGTGCATTGGAGACTCTGACGTGGGCATTGGAGACTGAGATGGGCATTGGAGACTCTGAGATGTGCTTTGGAGATTCTGAGATGTGCATTGGAGACCCTGAGGTGTGCACTGCGGACTCTGAGTTGTGCATTGGACACTCTGACGTGGGCACTGGAGACTGAGATGGGTATGGGAGACTCTGAGGTGTGCATTGCAGACTCTGAGGTGTGCTTTAGAGACTGTGAGATGGGCACTGCAGAGGCTGAGGTGTGCTTTGGACACTCTGGTGTTCCAGTATGATGTGATTGCTTTTCAGAGCGGCAGACAGGATGTCCAGCTGGAGCCGGCCAGCATCAGGACGCTGACTGTGCGTGAGTGACGCAGCCGCGATCGGTGTTGACGGCCGGTGCGGAACACTCCATCTACATGCAGGTGCTAAGTGAGCCCTGGGGAGAAGGTGACCTGAATACTTGCCAACTGTTCTTTAGAAATTTCTTTAAATGGAAAATATGATTTAGGCAATGTTAAAAACAAAAAACAAAAAACAAAAAAATAAAACCAGACAGAGTCCCAGGATATTAGCACATGGCCCAGAAGACCGGACGCAGAAGGAGGAAAAGGCATGCTCTTTGCCAAGCCCAATGCTAACTAGACCTTAAACCTGGGCAAATGCACCCATAACGTGGGTGTCTCCACGCCTTCCGTGCAAGCTGTGTGTGTTTGACACATGAACCGTTTGTCTTTGGGATGATATTTTTCTGACAGTGCAGCCTGCAGGTAACATCTAACGACGGGAGAAGGATTATGTGGGTAGTGGCGGCTGAGGTCTCTCTTTCTCTCTCTCTCTTTTTTTTTTTTGAGATGGAGTTTCACTCTTGTTGCCCAGGCTGGAGTGCAGTGGCGCGATCTCGGCTCACGGCAACCTCTGCCTCCCGGGTTCAAGCGATTCTCTTGCCTCAGCCTCCCAAGTAGCTGGGATTACAAGCATGTGCCACCATGCCCAACTAATTTTGTATTTTGTATTTTTTTTTTTTTTTTTTTTGAGACGGAGTCTCGCTCTGTCACCCAGGCTGGAGTGCAGTGGTGCGATCTCGGCTCACTGCAACCTCTGCCTCCCGGGTTCACACCATTCTCCTACCTCAGCCTCCCGAGTAGCTGGGACTACAGGTGCCCGCCACTGCGCCCGGCTAATTTTTTGTATTTTTAGAAGAGATGGGGTTTCACTGTGTTAGCCAGGATGGTCTCGATCTCCTGACCTCATGATCCGCCCGCCTCGGCCTCTCAGAGTGCTGGGATTACAAGCGTGAGCCACCGTGCCCGACTTTTTTTTTTTTTTTTTTTTTTTTTTTAGTGAAGACAGGGTTTCTTCATATTGGCCAGGCTGGTCTTGAACTCTTGACCTCAGGTGATGCACCTGCCTCGGCCTCCCAAAGTGCTGGGATTACAAGTGTGAGTCACCGCACCTGTCCCGAGGTGTCTTATGAGCGGGCAGTGGCCTGTGGCTCAGCTCTGGCCCACCCGAAGGTGAAGAGAGGTGGCTTTCCAGCCCTGGGATTAGTCCTGCCTTGTACAAATCTCCACCTCCGAAGGAGGAAGAACAAGGGATTTATAGAGATGCCTTTGGGAGCTTCAGAAGAAAGAGGGTGTAATCTTGCTGTTTGATATAATTTTGGTTGGAGGCACTGTCCTCCAAGCTCACAAACACGCAGGACCAGAGAGAAGGACAGAGGAGATGGGGTTTCAGCGAGGGAGGTGGGAGAACAGGCCTGGCCTGTTGGGGGTAGAACGTAGAAGAAAAGGGCAATCTGAGAGATGAACAGGGGACGGTATTAAGTACGTGCCCCCACACACATGTGCACATGTCCGGAAGGCAAGCACACACCCACCGTCATGAGCCCTCACGTGCAGGTGCATGCACGCATTCTTGCAAGCCCTACACATGCACACAAGCCCATATGCATATATGTGTACAGAAGTCAAGCACAGAGTGATAGTCATGACCACTCACATACAACTGCATGCATGCATTCATTCAAGCCCACACATGTGCAGATGCACACAGGCATCTCTGCACAGAGGTGTACGGAAGGCAAGCACACATTCACAGTCATGAGCCCTCACGTGCAGGTGCATGCATCTATTCTTGCAAACCCCACACATGCACACAAGCGCATATGCATATACATGTACAGAAGGCAAGCACACACAGCCATGAGCCCTCACATGCAGGTGCATGCACGCATTCTTGCAAGCCCCACACATGCGCACAAGCCCATATGCATATACATGTACAGAAGGCAAGCACACATTCACAGTCATGAGCACTCACGTGCAGGTACATGCACGCATTCTTGCAAACCCCACACATGCACACAAGCCCATATGCGTATATGTGTACAGAAGGCAAGCACACATTCACCGTCATGAGCCCTCACGTGCAGGTGCATGCATGCATTCTTGCAAGCCTCACACATGCACCCAAGCCCATACGCATATACGTGTACAGAAGGCAAGCACACACAGCCATGAGCCCTCACATGCAGGTGCATGCACGCATTCTTGCAAACCCCACACATGCACACAAGCCCATATGCATATACATGTACAGAAGGCAAGCACACATTCACAGCCATGAGCCCTCACGTGCAGGTGCATGCACACATTCTTGCAAACCCCACACATGCACACAAGCCCATATGCATATACGTGTACAGAAGGCAAGCACACACAGCCATGAGCCCTCACGTGCAGCTGCATGCACGCAGTCTTGCAAGCCCCACACATGTGCACAAGCGCATATGCATATATGTGTACAGAAGGCAAGCACACATTCACAGTCATGAGCCCTCACATGCAAATGCACACATTCATGCGAGCTGCAGATACGTGCACATATGCACACACATGCACATACACGCACAATGCAAAGCACACACTCCTAGTTTTGTGCATTCACTGTGTATGTGTGTGTCTGTGTGTTGTGCGCACTGATCTGTGTTACTGTTTATGTGTGTGAGTCTGCAGACACACACATACACAGTCACACACGGATCAGGGCGCGTGAGCACACAGACACACACATACACAGTCACACACATGTGCACACACCCACAGGTAGAAACGTGCACCTACACACATCTATTTTCATGGCAACAGTCACACACAGATCAGTGCATGTGAGTATAGATACAGACTCACACACATACACAATCACACACGGATCAGTGCGTGTGAGCAGATACAGACTCACACACATATACAGTCACACACCGATCAGCGCACGTGAGCACACACAGATTCAGACACATACACAATCACACACGGGTCAGTGCACATGAGCAGATACAGACTCACACACATACACAGACACACACGGATCAGTGCGTGTGAGCAGACACAGACTCACACACATACACAGTCACACACCGATCAGTGCACGTGAGCACACACAGATTCAGACACGTACACAATCACACACGGGTCAGTGCACATGAGCAGATACAGACTCTCACACATACACAATCACACACGGATCAGTGCGTGTGAGCAGATACAGTCTCACACAAATACAGACAGACACGGATCAGTGCGTGTGAGCAGATATAGTCTCACACACATACACAGACACACATGGATCAGTGCATGTGAGCAGACACAGACTCACACATATACACAGTCACACACCGATCAGCACACGTGAGCACACACAGACTCACATACACGGACACACACAGGGCAGTACACGTGAGCACACACATACATACACAGACACACACGGATCAGTGTGCGTGAGCACACACAGACACACACATTAACAGTCGCACACAGATCACCTGAGGCCAGGAGTTGGAGACCTGTCTGGCCAACACGGCAAAACCTGCCTCTACAAAAAATACAAAAGTTAGCCGGGCGCGTTGGCGTGCATCTGTCATCCCAGCTACTCAGGAGGCTGAAACAGGAGAAACGCTTGAACCCAGGAGGCGGAGGTTGCATTGAGCTGAGATCGCACCACTGCACTCCAGCCTGGGCGACAAAGCGAGACTCCGTCTCAAAGAAAAAAAAAAAAGAAAGAAAAAGAAGAAAAAGACGCGCTGGGCAAGGGGAGGTTGTTAGAAGCCCTGAGTCCCACACATGAGGGTCCTGACAACTTTTCTTCGTGATTCCGTATTTTAAAAGTAAATCTCCTTTCTGGGAACTTTTAATACCACTTTGGTTACGCGTCTAATCCACCTGCTCCTTAACCAGAAATGGTAATCACGTGGAAATCACTGCCAAACTATGATGTCCAATTAAAATTCAGGTTATTTTGTGGGAGGCAAACGCGCCCCCCAGCCTCTCTCTTTTTAAACCGTCATCTTACAAATCCTCTGATAGAAAGTTCGGGCTGTTTTCAGGGAGAGCTTGTCATCAAGAGCCATCTGGCTTCCTCAGTCATGACAGATTAAAATAGGATACAGTATGAAAGCTTTGCCATTCAATTGCTAATGTCTCAAACCACCCCTCCAGGGGCGAAAGAAGTCACTGGGGGAAAGAGGTAATTAAAAGATCCCCTTGCAGAGATGGGCTCTGAGAGGGACCCTGGCACTCACCAACGGCAAAAAACTCATTTTCCAGAAGAGAGCAGGCCCCGGCCGGCTGGACGTCGGATGGCCTCGGAGCCACTCTGTCTCCTTTGGGGATGAAGGTGGGCTGGCTCTCTTAGCCCCTTAGCTTTGTCTGGCCAGCACCCTTGGCTTTGTCTGGCCAGCAACCTTCTCTCTTCCTGTCCACGGCCATCAAGCGGCCAGGACTTGATAGCCGTGGAAATTGCACCTGATGAAACGGACGTAATGAGTGTCATGAAGAAACAGAATTGTTTCTCCCCAAAACAGGACGTCGCAAGGATGTCTCGATTTTCAAAGCCTGCAAGGAAAAAAGGTGACATTCCCAGTCGTGGGACATCCCCTCGCAAGGAGCCGACTCATGATTCCCACCTAGATAGTAAATACCACTCACGCCTGTCATCCCAGAGCTTTGGGAGGCCGAGGAGGGCGGATCACGAGGTCAGGAGATCGAGACCATCCTGGCTAACACGGTGAAACCCCGTCTCTACTAAAAATACAAAAATTAGCGGGACGTGGTGGTGGGTGCCTGTAATCCCAGCTACTCGGGAGGCCGAGGCAGGAGAATCGCTTGAACCTGGGAGGTGGACGTTGCAGTGAGCCGAGATCGCACCACTGAACTCCAGCCTGGGTGACAGAACGAGACTCCGTCCCAAAAACAAACCACTCTGGGGTCTGCGTGTGCTGCCTGCATAGGAAACACTTCCCCATTGTAAATGGGCACCTGTCACACTGTCCTGGTTACCGCTCCATAAATGACACGAACGATGCTGGAGAGCTGGGAGCTGGGAGCTGGGAGCTGGGTGCCCAGCCTTGGAGACATGCTCCAAACCACACCTCCCTTTTGAGCTTGGCTGGTATGTAAACGATTGGAAGGATAGTTAATCAAATTCCTCCATCTCACCTAAGTGAACCCAGAGATATTTATTTTCTCTCTCTATAAAGGTGTTTAGTCCCCAACTGTTTTTTTTTCTTAAAATGCAGATGGGATCTTGCTATGTGGCACAGGCTGGTCTCAAACTCCTGGGCTTAAGAGATCTTCTCACCTTGGCCTCCCAAGTAGCTGGAACTGCAGGGGCACGCCACCACACCTGGCTAATATATATATATTTTATATATTACATGCATATTATATATTACACATATTATATATACTACATATATATCATATATATTACATACATGATATACCATATATATTACATATATAATATACATTATACTACACATAATATGTAATATATTACATATATAAAATATAAAATATATAATGTACACAACATACATAACTTACATATCACATATATAACACATTATATATAACACATATATAATATGCAATATAATATACATGTAATATCTATATTATATGTAATATATGCAATATGTTATATACATGTAATATACAATATATTATACATATATTACATGTGTCTTATATATTATATATATATTAGCCAGGTGTGGTGGCATGCACCTGCAGTTCCAGCTATATATTTTCATATTATATTTTTATATATAAACCTATATTTATAATATATATAAACCTATATTTATAATATATATAAACCTATATTTATATATTATATATTATATATAAACCTGTATTTATATATAATATATATAAACCTTTATTTATGTATAATATATTATATATAAACCTATATTTATGTTATATATAAACATATATTTAATATATAAACATATATATATATTTTTATATTTTATATAAAGCTACAAATATATATATATATATATATATATATTTTTCAGATGGAGACTCCCTCTGTCACCCAGGCTGGAGTGCAGTGGCGTGGTCTTGGTTTACTGCAACCTCTGCCTCCCAGGTTAGAGATTCTCCTGCCTCAGCCTCCTGAGTAGCTGGGACTACAGGCAGCCAGCACCGCACTTGGCTAATTTTTGTATTTTTAGTAGACACGGGGTTTCACTATGTTGGCCAGTCTGGTCTCAAACTCCTGACCTCGTGATCTACCCTCCTCGGCCTCCTAAACTGCTGGGGTTGCAGGTGTGAGCCACCGTGCCTGGCCCTATCACTTAAAAATTATTTTTGTAGAGTCAGGGTCTCACTATGTTGCCCAGGCTGGTCTCAAACTCCTGGCTTCCAGCGATCCTCCTCCCTCGGCCTCCCAAAGCGCTGGGATTACAGGCATGAACCACCGCACCTGTCCCCACTGGCTTTCTATGGAACCGTGATGCCCTTCCCCACATCATCTGAATTTGTTCAATCTCCAGCCTCCTCTGGTTAAAAACGACGAGTCTACTGCACTCTCCTTGCGTTGGGGACACCCAGCCATCATGATGGAATATCACGCTGCAGTTGGTAAGTGAGATGCCTCTTAACAGGTCAAGGAGCAGAAAGATCATGCATGAGACCGCTTTGACGTTGGGTCAGGCACTGAATATTCATTTTTTTTTTAACACCCCATAGGCAGAGCAGCTTAAACAACAGACATTGATTGCTCATAGCCCTGCAGGCTGCAAGCCAAATATCAAGGCACCTGCAGATTTGGGGTGTATGAGGACCCACTTCCTGGTCCATAGATGGTGTCTCCTTGCTGTGTCCTCACCTGGGGGAAGGAGCGACGGAGCTCTTTGCAGTTCCTTTTATAAGGGCACTGGTCCCCATTCATGAGATCCCATATAAGGGCCCTGCTAAGGGCACATAGAAGATCCCATATAAGGCTGGGAGCGGTGGCTCATGCCTATAATCCTAGCACTTTGGGAGGCCGAGGCAGGTGGATCACCAGAGGTCAGGAGTTCGAGACCAGCCTGGCCAACATGGCAAAACCCCGTCTCTACTAAAAATATAAAAATTCGTGGGACGTGGTGGTGCATGCCTGTTATTCCAGCTACTCAGAAGGCTGAGAGGCAGGAGAATCGCTTGAACCAGGAGGCGGAGTTTGCAGTGAGCTGAGATCACGCCATTGCACTCCAGCCTGAGCAATAGAGCGAGACTCTGTCTCAAAAAGAAAGAGAGAAAAGAAAGATTCATCATGTCAGGAAAAAGATCCATAACGCATGAGGTTGCATCTCACCCAGCCACAGCCATGCAGACACCCCAGAAGCTGCCTTTGACCTTCTCAAAGACTGGCCTGGTGTCACTCATCCCAGAAGGTTGTGGCCCCCTCACTGCAGCTCTTGATACCTTGAGCTGTACTTTGTATTTTGTTATCGATGCTGGCTGCTCTCCAGCTGCTAGTGGCCACATCAACTGCTGCAATCTTTGGTCCACGGTGTCCCACGTGATGGCAACGTGTTGTCTGGACATCAGTTTCAAGAGCAAGAGAGATGGGAAGGGCCTGGCGCGGTGGCTTATGCCTATAATCCTTGTACTTTGGGAGGCCGAGGCGGGTGGATCACAAGGTCAGGAGACGGAGACCATCCTGGCCAACACGGTGAAACCCCGTCTCTACTAAAATACGAAAAATTAGCTGGGCGTGGTGGCAGGTGCCTGTAGTCCCAGCTTCTCAGGAGGCTGAGGCAGGAGAATTCCTTGAACCTGGGAGGTGGAGGTTGCAGTGAGCCGAGATCACGCCATTGCACCCCAGCCTGGCGACAGAGCAAGACTCTGTCTCAAAAATAAAAAATAAAAAATAAAAAGGGAGAGATGGGAAGATGGCGCCCTGTTGGATTTAAACATGGAGGAAGGGGCCAGGTGCTGAGGGATGTGGCTTTATTTTCAAATAAACCAAGGTGCCTTCAGTTGGAAATAGGTCTTTGTAGATGTCATTATGGTCAAGAGCAAGATGAGATTATCCCAGACGAAGGGGGAGCCCTAAAGTCAATGATAGAGTCGTTAGAAGATAAGAGAAATCTTTTTGTTTTTGTTTGTTTGTTTGTTTTTTTGGAGCTGGAGTCTCGCTCTGTCACCCCAGCTGGAGTGCATTGGTGTGATCTCGGCTCACTGCAACCTCCGCCTCCCGGGTTCAAGTGATTCTCCTCCCTCAGCGTCCCGAGTAGCTGCGATTACAGGTGCCCACCACCACGCCCGGCTAATTTTTGTATTTTTTTTTTTTGACACAGTGTCTTGCTCTGTCACCCAGGCTGGAGTGCAGTGGTGCAATCTTGGCTCACTGCAACCTCCACCTCCCGGGTTCAAGTGATTCTCCTGCCTCAGCCTCCTGAGTAGGTGGGATTTCAGGCACGTGCCACCACCCCCAGCTAATTTTTTTTTTTTTTTTTTTTTTTTGAGACAGTGTCTTGCTCTGTCACCCAGCCTGGAGTGCAGTGGTGTGATCTTGGCTCACTGCAACCTCCGCCTCCCAGGTTCAAGTGATTCTCCTGCCTCAGCCTCCTGAGTAGGTGGGATTTCAGGCACCTACCACCACGCCTAGCCATTTTTTTTTTTTTTTGACAGCGTCTTGCTCTGTCACCCAGGCTGGAGTGCAGTGGCACGATCTGGGCTCACTGCAACCTCTGCCTCCCGGGTTCAAGCGATTCTCCTGCCTCAGCCTCCTGAGTAGCTGGGATTACAGGTGTCCACCACCACGCCCAGCGAACTTTTGTATTTTTTTTTTTTAATAGAGACGAGGATTCATCTTGTTGGCCAGGCTGGTCTTGAACTCCTGACCTCGTGATCCACCTGCCTCAGCCTCCCAAAGTGCTGGGATGACACACTTCTGGTGTTTTAAGCCTTCACACTCCTGACCCTGTGCTGGGGTGTTCCCAGAAGACCCAGACAGCTCTGCGACCAAGAGGGCAAGAATTCAGGATGAAGACCGTTATCTTCCCAGGTGTCCCTGGCTCACAAACCCTTCTCCCTCCCAGGATATTTCCGGAGATTAAGGTTGGCACCAATGGGAGTGGCTCCCCTCTCCCCACGGAATGGAGACCTGTTGGTGTTTTCTGTCCCCGCACGGAGGGCTGAGTGCAGGGGATGGTGGAGAACGAGGCAGGGGCCGGGGGCTGTGGGGAGGAGAGGAAGAAGGATCAGGAATAGAAGAGCTCACAGCTATGCAAATTAAAGGGTCTGCTCCAAGAAACAACAATAAGGCTGTGTGTCGCCCGGGGCCCCATGAACCAAAATCGAGAAGAGAAAACGTGTGTGCGCAAGCTCATAAGGACACAGCGTGAGCCACCGGGACCCGACGTTCCCACAGAATTCGGGCGGGACCCGGATCGTGGAGAAAGAAATCGCTGTTGCTTTCGCCGGTGTTCTGTTTGCAAAGTGGCTGCGTGAACGCGCAGGAGGCATTTCCTATGTTCCATTGTATGGGTCTCATGTCAGGAAGATGTAGGGGAAGGCGGCAGTGTTGCCGACGCTCAGTGGAGGCTCAGAGAGGTTGGGTAAGTGCTCCAACGTCACACAGCTTGGAGGAGGGCGTGGGGGCCGGGATAGGTGCAAGCTCCGGTCTGTCTGATGAGACCCCACATTCCTCCATACCCAGAGTTCCCTTCTTTTTTTTTTCTTTTGATGGAGTTTTGCTCTGTCGCCCAGGCTGAAGTGCAATGGCACAATCTCGGCTCACTGCAACCTCCGCCTCCCGGGTTCAAGCGATTCTCCTACCTCACCCTCCCGAGTAGCTGGGATTACAGGCACCTGCCACCATGCCCAACTCATTTTTGTATTTTTAGTAGAGATGGGGTTTTGCCATGTTGGCCAGGCTGGTCTCGAACTCCTGACCTCAGGGGATCCACCCGCCTCAGCCTCCCAAAGTGCTGGGATGACAGGCGTGAGCCTCCGTGCCCAGCCCAAAGTGATTTTTTTTTTTAACTGTCTCTGCCAGCAGACAACTGTTTTAGACAAATTCGGTTTTTTTTTTTTTATGGAGTTTTGCTCTTGTCACCCAGGCTGGAGTGCAATGGCACAATCTCGGCTCACTGCAACCTCCGCCTCCCGGGTTCAAGCGATTCTCCTACCTTAGCCTCCCGAGTAGCTGGGATTACAGGCACCTGCCACCACGCCCAACTCATTTTTGTATTTTTAGTAGAGATGGGGTTTTGCCATGTTGGTCAGGCTGGTCTCAAACCCCTGACCTCAGGGGATCCACCCGCCTCAGCCTCCCAAAGTGCTGGGATGACAGGCGTGAGCCTCCGTGCCCAGCCCAAAGTGACTTTTTTTAACCGTCTCTGCCAGCAGACAACTGTTTTAGAGAAATTCAGTTTTTTTAATTTTTTTTGAGCGTGTTACATTCCTGAGCTGCTGTCTGGGGCTGTCAAAGCCACGTTGCTCACCTGACCAGGTAAGTCTTGGCTCCGACTGTTTCCCAGGACAAATAACAGGTGTTTTCTCCCATTCCCTGCCCTGAGACATGGGAGTGTCTTTGCTGGAATTATAGCAACTGTGAGCCTCTTCCTGGCCGTCCTGTCGCCTTGGAGTCTTAAGGGAAGGCGCACACGTTATCACAAAGCATGCATTTGCCCCTGGGCCCCAGAGGTGCCGGATTATGGGGATTCAGGGAAAAGTCTGTCCACACCCCAGTCTTCTGGGATCCATAGGCCAGGGAGAAATCCTCCTTCTGTCTCCAAGAGTCTGACAGAGAGAGCATGTCATTATCTTAACAGCTGTAAATCCCAATTATTTCTGAGGCAGACAATCCACTCTAAAATATGCATGCTTATTTAAAAAAAGAGAAAGAAAAAAAAACCCCTCAAAGATTGCAGTCTTGTTGCTATAATTTAGATCCCTAAACCTCAGAACCTCCGGATAGGTCTTCGGCTTGATATTGTGAGACTGGCTCTTTCAATCTTGGAGGGATATTTCTGCAAAGGCTCCTCTTCCCGTTCTCTGCAACTGGGGGGGAAACCGCCCCTGACCCACGGGGTGACACACAGCTGAATCATTCCAAAGGGAACCGGGGGCCGGATTGATCTGCGTTGGTCGCTAATGAAGGCTCGTATGCAAAGCTGGGCGAAGTGGGCTCGGCGGACACAGGGTGGGCTCCGGGCCCCGGGGCCGGGCCTGCTGGTGGAGGCTGGGGACGTCTTTTTGATTTTGTCGTTCAGGAAGCCGTACCGTAGTCTCTCCGAGGCGTTGGGTGAAATTCACAGATTTCATCTTCCGTGAAGTGTGGCTCACTTTTTGATATATATATATATTTTTTCCCCCGATTGCTTGATGTCACCCTGTGCTTTTTCCGTAAGACAAATGTAAATGAGCCAGGAATTCTAACGAGGCGAGCCCTCGGAGGTGACCTCTTTCTGGGGAAGCTCCGGTCTGCAAAACCACGATGAGACAGGAAAACGTTTTTTTTTTTTTTTTTTTGCAGAGAAACTCGGGCCTGCTGTTTAATCAGGGCCTTTGCTGCGGCCGCTGCTTCTGCAGACACAGGGGCGTTAATGAGGCAAGACTAGTCCCCACGTCCCCACGATGGAGGCCTGGGATGAGGATCCCTCGTCTGCCCCCCATGTCTGCCATTAGGTCCCAGGACGCAGGTGGATCCGAGTCTGCTGTGTAGACGGCCATTAGGTCCCAGTCCCAGGATGGAGCTGGAGTCGAGCCTGCTGTGTAGATGGCTATTAGGTCCCAGGACGCAGGTAGATCCGAGTCTGCTGCATAGACGGCCATTAGGTCCCAGGACGGAGCTGGAGTGGAGCCTGCTGTGTAGATGGCTATTAGGTCCCGGGATGCAGCTGCATCCGAGCCTGCTGTGTAGACGGCCAAAATAAATAACAAAACTGTGTTGGCAGGCGGTGACCGACAGACGAACCACTGGGCTCTCATCCCGGCCGGCCCTTTGAGTTGTTTAAGTTCCTCTTGTACTTGAATTGTCTCCCCAGAACGAGGTGGATCAAAGTGTCATACAGTAACAGCCCAGACAGAGGATAGGTATGGCAGAAAAGAAAAAAAGTAAAAAAAAAAAAAAAATCGCAGGGGAAGTTTCCCCGCCTCCTCTTTGGCCATTCTGTTCCTGGAGATCAAAGTTCTCATTTCAGCTCTAATTAAGAAAAACTAACACAGAGCCGAGGCCTTCTGGCTCCGAAGAGGGCCTTTGGTGGATCGCGGCTGAAATCTTCCCGAGGTTTAAATAATTAATATGACACCTTGAGCTCCGCACGGAGAAATTAAAAAAAAAACAAAAACAAAAAAGGGAAAGGGAAAGGGGAGGAAGGGGGCCCCGTGTCGGAGCTGGGAACAATGGGATTGAGGATGGCAGAGCATTTGTACCCCTGGATGCGTGCAGCCCTCCTTTGTCATGCTAAAGAGGAACTTTTATTTTCTGTGGTCACCCCGGGTGCTCAGAGCCTCTAGGAGGATCCTTGTCGGAAAGCGAGTCTGCTGTGGGGAGTTGGAGGACGCTCATTTAATGGTTTTTAATCTTGTTAATCCCAGGCAGAATGGCCATCCCCAGCGCAAATCCGGTCCCCAAAGCCCTCCCCGGCTCGCCAGAGCCAGGCTCCCTCCGAGATGCTCCCGGGAAGCATCTCTTCTGCGAGCCGGCCTGTCTCTGTGCTGTGTTCCCGGAGCCATCGTGATCAAGCAGAGGCAAAACAAGCAATTAAAATCAGCTGCAAATCCTACGGCCGGAGCGTCCGGGGACTGCAGGACGGGACCAGCCAGGCCTCGAACCCCCCTCCCTCTCGATGGCGTCCAGTCTGAGGATTCCTCCTCCTGCCCAGGACTGTTCAGATCCTCGGTGGAGTGTGGACACGGATTAGTCGTCCACCGCTGCAGACGAGATCAGGGCCAAGCCTCGGTGTCCGGTTCGTTACAACTTCATAAAGCCAGGTCGCTCCCCCTCTGCCTCTGTACACAGGAAGAAAATCGATCGGTCTAATTTCATAGCTCAGCATAAAACTCGACGGAACCTTTGCAAACGCAATGATAAAAAAGATCCCGGAAAAAGCAGACAGTCTCCACGGCATGACGGCACGGCCGCAGCTGAATAAACTCGGGGTGGGCGGCCGATCCTGCTGCATAGACGGCCATTAGGTCCCGGGATGGAGTTGGATTCGAGCCTGCTGTGTAGACACCTATTAGGTCCCGGGACGGAGCTGGATTCGAGCCTGCTCTGTAGACGGCCATTAGGTCCCGGGACGGAGCTGGATTTGAGCCTGCTGCATAGACGGCCATTAGGTCCCGGGACGGAGCTGGATTCCAGTCTGCTGTGTAGACGGCCATTAGGTCCCGGGAGGGAGCTGGATTTGAGCCTGCTGCATAGACGGCTATTAGGTCCCGGGATGGAGCTACATCCGAGCCTGCTGTGTAGACAGCCATTAGATCCCAGTCCCAGGACCCAGCTGGATTCGAGCCTGCTGTGTAGACGGCCATTAGGTCCCGGGACGGAGCTGGATTCGAGCCTGCTGTGTAGACGGCCATTAGGTCCCGGGACGGAGCTGGATTCGAGCCTGCTGTGTAGACGGCCATTAGGTCCCGGGACGGAGCTGGATTCGAGCCTGCTGTGTAGACGGCCATTAGGTCCCGGGACGGAGCTGGATTCGAGCCTGCTGTGTAGACGGCCATTAGGTCCCGGGACGGAGCTGGATTCGAGCCTGCTGTGTAGACGGCCATTAGGTCCCGGGACGGAGCTGGATTCGAGCCTGCTGTGTAGACGGCCATTAGGTCCCGGGACGGAGCTGGATTCGAGCCTGCTGTGTAGACGGCCATTAGGTCCCGGGACGGAGCTGGATTTGAGCCTGCTGTGTAGACGGCCATTAGGTCCCAGGACAGAGCTGGATTCGAGCCTGCTGTGTAGACGGCCATTAGGTCCCGGGACGGAGCTGGATTCGAGCCTGCTGTGTAGACGGCCATTAGGTCCCGGGACAGCTGGATTCGAGCCTGCTGTGTAGACGGCCATTAGGTCCCGGGACGGAGCTGGATTCGAGTCTGCTGTGTAGACGGCCATTAGGTCCCGGGACGGAGCTGGATTCGAGCCTGCTGTGTAGACGGCCATTAGGTCCCGGGACGGAGCTGGATTCGAGCCTGCTGTGTAGACGGCCATTAGGTCCCGGGACGGAGCTGGATTCGAGCCTGCTGTGTAGACACCCATTAGGTCCCGGGACGGAGCTGGATTCGAGCCTGCTGTGTAGACACCCATTAGGTCCCGGGACGGAGCTACATCCGAGCCTGCTGTGTAGACAGCCATTAGATCCCAGTCCCAGGACCCAGCTGGATTCGAGCCTGCTGTGTAGACGGCCATTAGGTCCCAGGACAGAGCTGGATTCCAGCCTGCTGTGTAGACGGCCCTTACGTCCCTGGACGGAGCTGCGTCCGCCTCCAGGTGTTGAAGCCTAGGGCTGTGTCTATTCCTAAGTCCTGCCGACAGAGCTGAGTCCGTCTCTGGGCATAGGTGGTCGTGTCTGTCTTGTGGGGAACACGTCCAGAGGGCTGAGGGGTACCGGGGTCTGTCATGGGGTAGATATGAAAACGTGGACACTCAACACACACTATATAGTAGGACATAGTACCCTCTAGTATGGTATGCCCACACTGTGTGTGTGTTGCGTGGAGTATGTACTTTATGTGTGGTGTGTGCATTTAGTGTGATGTCTGTACCGTGCAGAGTGTATGTGTTTAGTGTGGTGTGTGTGTGTTGTGTGTAGCGTGTATTTTGTGTGTTGTATGTGTGTTGTGTGTTATCTGTATTGTGTGTAGCATATGTGTTTAGTGAGGTATGATAGCGTAGTGAGTATGATAGAGCGTATCATGCTAATTACACAATACACATACTATGTATACGACACAGACAGCACATGCTACACAGTGTGCTCTACACACAGACCACACAAAACATATACACTATGCACAACACAGATGGCACACAACACACACAATACATACTACACACAACACACACAAACCACACACACTATGCACAACACAGATGCCAGACAACACACAAAACATACTACACACAACACACAGAATACACACTACACACAAAACACATACTGCACACAACACACAGAATACACACTACACACAGCACACACAAGCCACACTAAACACATATGCTATGCACAACAAAGATGCCACACAACACACACACATAGAACACACAAAATATAAACACACAAACCACACTAAACACGTTATGCACAACACAGATGCTACAGAACACACACACATAAAACACACAAATACATACTATACACAACACAGCACAAACCACACACTGCACACACAAAATGCACACTACACACAAACCACAGAAACCACACTAAACACATACACTATGCGCAACACGGATGCCACACAACACACACACGACACACAACATACATACTACACACAACACAAAATACACACTACACACAAACACATACTGCACAAAACACACAGAATACACACTACACACAGCACACACAAACCACACTAAACACATACACTATGAACACAGATGCCACACAACCCACACACAACACACAAAACATACTACACACAACACACAGAATACACACTACACACAGCACACACAAACCACACTAAACACATATGCTATGCACAACAAAGATGCCACACAACACACACACATGGAACACACAAAATATACACAACACACACAAACCACACTAAACACATATGTTATGCACAACACAGATGCCACAGAACACACACACATAAAACACGCAAATACATACTAAACACAGCACAAACCACACACTGCACACACAAAATGCACACTACACACAAACCACACTAAACACACACACACTGCACAGTACAAACACCACACTAAATACACATATACACAAAATACATAGAATACAAAACACAGACTGGCCTCACAAACCACACACACTATGCACAACACAGATGCCACACCGCACACACACATATAACACACAAAATACACACTACACACAGCACACACAAACCACACTAAACACATATGCACAACAAAGATGCCACACAACACACACACACCCAACACACACAAACCACAGTAAACACATACACTGTGCACAACACAAATGCCACACAACACACACACATACAACACACAAAATACAAACCACACTAAACACATATCCTGTGCACAAAACAGATGCCACATAGAACACACACATGCAACACACAAAATACCTACTACATATACACAACACTAAACACAGACGTCATGCACAACACAGATGCCACACAATACACACACAAAACACACACGTACTACACACAACACAAACCACACTAAACACACACTATGCACAATACAGATACCAGACAACACACACTTACCACACAGAAAATATACACTACACACAACACACACAAACCACACTAAACACATACACTCTGCACAGGACAGACCTCACACTGAATACACACACATAACACATAATATACAATTACACGCAACAGACACAGACGTCGCTAAACACACACTCTGCACAGGACAGACACCACACTAAACACACACACACACACACACACAAATGTGGTAGGTCACCCCCACATCATGAGCCCCAAGAGCCAGTTGATTTCTGCCTCAACAACGGTTGATTTGAAGGAACTTATGATGAATTAAGATGTGGACATCTGGCCGGGTGCGGTGGCTCACGCCTGGAATCCCAGTACTTTGGGAGGCCGAGGCACGTGGTGGTCACGAGGGTTGGATCCTCATGAATGGGATTCATCCCTTATAAAAGAGACCTCAGGCCGGACGAAGGGGCGCCCACCACCAAGCCCGGCTCATTTTTTGTATTTTTGGTACAGACGGGGTTTCACCGTGTTGGCCAGGATGGTCTTGATCTCTTGACCTCGTGATCCGCCCTCCTTGGCCTCCCAAAGTGCTGGGATTACAGGTGGGAACTACCATACTCAGCTTCTCAATTTTTTAAAACTGAGATTAAGTTTGCACGGCATGCAAGCAATCATTTCAAAAGTGAACAGTTCAGGGACATGTGTGTGCATTTACAATGTTGGTGTACATTTACAATGAGAGGGACTGGGGGTGTGACTGTTTAATAGGTTTCCTTCTGGGGGAGCAAAATATTCTAGGAATATAATTTTCCAGAAGGAAACCTATTAAACAGTCACACCCCCAATCCCTCTCTCTCAGCCCCTGGCAGTCACAACGCTCCTTTCTGTCTCTACGAATTTGTCTGTTCTGCGTTTATTTTTTAATAGACTTGCTTATACATAGAAAAGAATTTCAAAGTTTGGCCACTGCTGTTCTTGCTGCTGGTGGCTATGGGGTCTTGATACGGGTAACATCAGGGTTCCTGAGGACATCTGACTTCTGTTCTTTTTTTTTTGAGACGGAGTCTCGCTCTTGTCACCCAGGCTGGAGTGCAGTGGTGCGATCTCAGCTCATTGCAACTTTTGCCTCCTGGGTTCAAGCAATTCTCCTGCCTCGGCCTCCCGAGTAGCTGGGATTACAGGTGCCCTCCACCATGCCTGGCTAATTTCTGTATTTTTAGTTGAGATAGGGTTTCACCATCTTGGCCAGGATGGTCTGGAACTCCTGACCTCAGGCGATCGACCCATCTTGGCCTCCCCAAAGTGCTGGGATTTCAGGCGTGAGCCACCACTCCCAGACTGATTTATTTTCTTTAAACAAAGCCCAGGGGCCACCGTGAGATTATGTCACCTCTCTGTGGTGTTTTTCCCCTTTTTATCCAATATATTGCATTTTGAGACACATTTCTAATGTACAGAAAGAGATGTTCATGCTTCTTGCACTTTTTTTTTTCAGAAGTTACCCTAAATCTATGTGTCTTGGCCTCTTAAAACAAAACAAAAAAACAAACCTACACTTCCATAGTTGAAAAACTGGACTGGTTTTGGGTGGTACCACACACGTCTCACAACAAACACAGTTGAGAATCAAGCGGCTGTTTCAATAGCTCATAAATGGTGGTGAGAAAAGCCTGTTTGTAACCACTTCAGCATTTGAAATTAAACTCATCATTTAAGTATTTCTAAAGGTAATCATTTGGTCAACAACAGCAAAAACCATTCCCTTTCTTCCCTGCCTCCCTCTTTTCCTCCCTCCTTCCTTCCTTCCTTTCTTTCTTTTCTTCTTTCTTTCTTTTTCTTTCCCACGGGGAAAGGGGTGCCGTGAATGTAGCCCATATAGACCTAGAAGAGAGATGATCATCCATCATCTCTCTCTCTTTCTCTATCTATTAATCTATCTATATATCTTACCTATCTATGCATCTATTATATATATGTATCTATCTATATCTATTTATGTATTCTATGTATCTATTTTATCTATTTATATCTATTCTATGTATTATATCTATGTATCTATATCTATTTATGTATTCTATGTATCTATTTTATCTATTTATTCTATGTATTATATCTATGTATCTATCTATATCTATTTATGTATTCTATGTATCTATCTATTTTATCTATTTATATCTATCTATTCTATGTATTATATCTATGTATCTATATCTATTTATGTATTCTATGTATCTATTTTATCTATATCTATTCTATGTATTATATCTATGTATCTATATCTATTTATGTATTCTATGTATCTATCTATTTTATCTATGTATCTATATCTATTCTATGTATCTATTATATCTATGTATCTATATCTATCTATTCTATGTATCTATTATATTTATGTATCTATGTATGTATGTATCATCTATCTTATGTGTTATATCTATTATCTATCTTATCTATCATCTATCTATTGTATCATCTATCTATCATCTATGTATCTATTATATCTATATCTATCATCTATGTATCTATCTATTATATCTATCATCTATCTTATCTATCATCTATCTATTATATCTATCTCTCATCTATGTATCTATGTATTATATCTATCTATCTATCCATCTATGTATGTATGTATGTATCTGTCTATTATCTATCTATCCATCTATCTATCATCCAACTGGATTATCAATATCCATGCTCCCACACATATTTCACTCTCTCTCTCTCTCAACCTTGCCAAAAGCAGGCAGAACGCAGCAGGAAGTGACTCCCTCCCGATCCTTTGCCCCGAGGGGCGGACACCCACCCGTAGGAAGCTGCATTCCTGGGGTCTGTGGTCATGTCACCGTCAGCAACGTGGTACGCGGGCTGGACAAGAGAGTCAATTTACGGCTCTTTTGTGCTGAATATCAGAAAAGCCGATCATTCAATTATCTCAGCGTTACCTTTCACTGGCATTATTTCATTCCTTGAAATGGCTTTTCATTCCAATTATAGGTTTTCATGGAGAAATTGTTGGATAATGTAATAATATTTGCCTCCTCCCGTCCTCTGAGGGCGATGATGAATGTTTAATAAGACACCAAAGTTGCAAAACCATTATGCACTTCTCAAAAGAGAGATGCCATATAAATGAATAATAAGAATAAATTATGCAACTGTATTGGGTAGAAAAAAAAATCAATTGCTGTGTTCTTCTAGTGGCCAGCGATCTACTTTATGTGCTGGATTTTAGAGTTAATTAATTAAGTTACGTCCTGTATTAAAAAAACAAACGTGTCAGCTTTTTTACATTTTTTGCTTTTCCTGCCCTAACAGCGTGACGGTTCTATGGGGTGAGGTCCCCTACATCCTGATTGAAATGAACCATTTCCCGGTGAAGCTCTGAGTTTCCACTGGAGGGAAAATGGTGACTGTCTCAAGAATTAGCCTGGGAGACCCTGAAGAGCTTCAGAATATGCCACGAAAAAAAAAATATATATATATATATATATATTGCAGGGGCCAGGTGGGGTGGCTCATGGCTATAATCCCAGCACTTTGGGAGGCCGAGGCAGGTGGATCACGAGGTCAGGAGTTCAAGACCAGCCTGGCCAAGATGGTGAAACCCTGTCTCTACTAAAAATACCAAAAAATTAACCAGGCGTGGTGGCAGGCATCTGTAATCCCAGCTACTCGGGAGGCTGAGGGAGAGGATTGCTTGAATCTGGGAGGCGGAGGTTGCAGTGAGCCGAGATCATGCCATTCCACTCCAGCCTGGGTGACAGAGCGAGACTCTGTCTCAAAAAAAGAAAAAAAAAAAAAAGCATCAGCTACGGAGGCTAAAAGGTCCCCTCCTTCTGTGTTTGACTGGGAATGTCAGCAACCTTTACACATGATTTGTTTTCTCTGAGGTTGATCAGGAAATGGAAGCCACCTCATCCATGGAACTTACTCCAAAACTCTAATACTCAACATAGGAAGAGCTTGGAGCCGATGGTCTGTTGGGAACTGGGTCATTACTCCTCTTGTTTCCTCGAACCTTATTCCAATTTTCCTGGTTGTTCCAAGCTCAGCGAAGGAAGGACCTTCGGAAATGATGCTGCAACTTAGGGACTTCCCTCCAGTCATAGAAAACTGTTGTTTTTGTTTTTTGGGTTTTTTTGCAAGACACGGTCTCACTCCGCTGCCCAGGCTGGAGCACAGTGGTGCAATCATGACTCATTGGAACTTCAAACTCCTGGGCTCGAGAGATCCTCCCACCTCAGCCCCCAGAGTAGCTGGGACTACAGGTGTGCACCACCATGCCTGGCAATTTTTTTGTTTTAATTTTTATTTTTTTTTTAGAGACAGTCTTGCCTTGTTGCTGAAGCTGGTTTTGAACTCCTGGGCTCAAGTGATCTGCCTGCCTCAGCCTCCCAAAGTGTTGGGATTACAGGCATGAGCCACCACTCGGGCTATAAAACCAATTTTGAAAAGAGGGGTTGTGTGAATAACCAGCAGTTGAATTACCTGCCAAAGACAACCTTTTGCTTCTCTTTACCTAGGGGTGGCCCTGGGGTCCAATCTCAGCCAATGGAACGGAAGGTAAATATACAAGAGGAGGTGTGGCTAGCACTGCCCCTCCACCTCTACGCCGTTCCTGTCTCTGAGTGTGGCTGTGATGCCCGGATCAGCAGCAGCCTCCTTGCAACCTTGAGGCCAGGTGGTGGTGAACAGAAAGGACCTCGGTTACTTGTGGTGTAACTTGAGGCTGCCGTCTGCAGACTTGAATATGAGCACATTAGTTCCTTTCCCTACAAGACCTGTGAGTCAGGTGCCTCGTGTTTTATTTTTTACAAGAGTTGTGTTTCTTTCCAAACATGATTTTGGATTAGAGAGAAAGAGAGAGAGAGAGACAATAGTGTGCCTAGGTCAGATTTTACAAAATATCACTACTTAAGATACCAACGTAGAGATGAGCAAGTGTCCAAGTCCTGTTCATATATTTTGGCCAACTTTCTTTTTTTCAGTTTTTGTTTGTGTGTTTGTTTTATTTTACTTTGTCCTAGGGTACGTGTGCAGAACGTGCAGGTTTGTTACATAGGTATACACATGCCATGGTGGTTTGCTGCACCCATCAACCCGTCATCTACGTTAGGTATTTGTCCTAATGCTCTCCCTCCCCTTGCCCCCAACCCCCCGACAGGCTCCAGTGTGTGATGTTCCCCTCCCTGTGTCCATGTGTTCTCATTGTTCGACTCCCACTTATGAGTGACAACATGCGGTGTTTGGTTTTCTGTTTCTGTGTGAGTTTGCTGAGAATGATGGTTTCCAGCTTCATCCATGTCCCTGCAAAGGACATGAACTCATTCTTTTTTATGGCTGCAGAGTATTCCATGGTGTCTCTGTGCCACATTTTCTTTCTCCAGTCTATTATTGATGGACATTTGGGTTGGTTCCAAATCTTTGCTGTTGTGAATAGTGCCACAATAAACATACATGTGCATGTGTCTTTATAGCAGCATGATTTATAGTCCTTTGGGTATATACCCAGTAAAGGGATGGCTGGATCAAATGGTATTTCTGGTTCTAGATCCCTGAGGAATCGCCACACTGACTTCCACAATGGTTGAACTAGTTTACAGTCCCACCAACAGTGTAAAAGCGTTCCTATTTCTCCACATCCTCTCCAGCATCTGTTGTTTCCTGACTTTTTAATGATCGCCCTTCTAACTGGCATGAGATGGTATCTCATTGTGGTTTTGATTTGCATTTCTCTAATGACCAGTGATGATGAGCTTTTTTTCCCACATGTTTGTTTGGCCAACTTTTTGATATGTTTCAATATTAGGACCAAGATATCTTCTTCTTATTATTATTATTTGAGATGGAGTCTCGCTCTGTCACCCAGGCTGGAGTGCAATGGCACAATCTCAGCTGACTGCAACCTCTGCCTCCTGGGTTGAAGCGATTCTCCTGCCTCAGCCCACCGAGTAGCTGGGATTACAGGCGTGCACCACCACACCCGGCTAATTTTGTATTTTTAGTAGAGATGGGGTTTCACCCTGTCGGTCATGTTGGTCTCAAACTCCCGACCTCAGGTGATCTGCCCGCCTTGGCCTCCCAAAGCGCCCGGATTATAGGCGTGAGCCGCCGCGCCCGGCCGTCTTATTATTTCTTTAAAAACCAATGGCAACTTTAACTGCCCTTCCCCAATCTTTGCTCCAATTTCTTCCCTGCGGTACCATGTCATGATGACTCTACTCTGTATGGCTCAAGACCTTCTACTAGAGCCTCGGCAGATCGCCTGCCGGGTGGTTTATGCTGCCCTTGAGGAAGACTCAGTGCAAATGTCCGGGGAGATGGCAGAATTCGTCGTGCCTCTGAAGGGCCCACCTGGTGTCCCCAGAGCTGCTGAAAGATGGGTTTCCCTATTGCATTGAAATTGAAGTTCTTTTTTAAAAAAATACAAGGGACTCCTAGGGGCAGAGGGAAAGTACGGGTCGGCTTCTGTTCCTTGCTGTTTCGGTGAAGGGAGAATTTTGTGAAGAACTCAGCGTTTGTGTGTGTATTTAAATCTACCTATATATCTGCCATTATCCATCTATCCTATCTATTATCTATCTATCTATCTTTCTGTCTGTCTGTCTATCCATCTATCTGTATCTAATCTATCATCTCTATCATTTATCTAATCTATCATCTATGTATCTATCATCTATGTATCTATCATCTATCTGATCTATCTAATCTATCATCTATCTATTCATTCATCTATTTATCTATCTATTCTATCCATCTATCTAATCTGTCATGTATCTATCTATCATCTATTATGTATCTATCTGTATCTATCTATTTGTATCTAACCTATCATCTCTATCTATCATCTATCATCTATCTAATCTATCATCTATATGTATCTATCATCTATCTGATCTATCTATCTATCATCTATGCATTCATCTATCTATTTATCCATGTATTCTGTGCATCTATCTATGTATCTAATTTATCATCTATCTATCTATCATCTATTATGTATCTATCTATATCTATCTATATCTAATCTATCATCTCTATCATCTATCATCTATCTATCTAATCTATCTATCATCTATCTGTGTATCTATCTATCATCTATCTGATCTATCTAATCTATGTTGTCTATCCATTCATCTATACATCTATTCTATCCATGTGTCTATATCTATCTATCTGTCTGTCTCTATCTGTATCTAATCTATCATCTCTATCATCTATTATTTATCTATATATCTAATCTATCATCTCTATCATTTAATCTATCATCTATGTATCTCATCTATCTGATCTATCTAATCTATCATCTATCTATCTATTCTATCCATCTATCTATCTAATCTATCATCTATCATCTATTATGTATCTATCTATATCTATCTATCTATATCTAATCTATCATCTCTATCTATCACCTATCATCTATCTAATCTATCTATCATCTATCTATGTATCTATCTATCATCTATCTGATCTATCTAATCTATGTTGTCTATCCATTCATCTATACATCTATTCTATCCATGTGTCTATATCTATCTATCTGTCTGTCTCTATCTGTATCTAATCTATCATCTCTATCATCTATTATTTATCTATATCTATATCTAATCTATCATCTCTATCATTTAATCTATCATCTATGTATCTCATCTATCTGATCTATCTAATCTATCATCTATCTATCTATTCTATCCATCTATCTATCTAATCTATCATCTATCATCTATTATGTATCTATCTATATCTATCTATCTATATCTAATCTATCATCTCTATCTATCACCTATCATCTATCTAATCTATCTATCATCTATCTATGTATCTATCTATCATCTATCTGATCTATCTAATCTATGTTGTCTATCCATTCATCTATACATCTATTCTATCCATGTGTCTATATCTATCTATCTGTCTGTCTCTATCTGTATCTAATCTATCATCTCTGTCATCTATTATTTATCTATATCTATATCTAATCTATCATCTCTATCATTTAATCTATCATCTATGTATCTCATCTATCTGATCTATCTAATCTATCATCTATCTATCTATTCTATCCATCTATCTATCTAATCTATCATCTATCATCTATTATGTATCTATCTATATCTATCTATCTATATCTAATCTATCATCTCTATCTATCACCTATCATCTATCTAATCTATCTATCATCTATCTATGTATCTATCTATCATCTATCTGATCTATCTAATCGATGTTGTCTATCCATTCATCTATACATCTATTCTATCCATGTGTCTATATCTATCTATCTGTCTGTCTCTATCTGTATCTAATCTATCATCTCTATCATCTATTATTTATCTATATATCTAATCTATCATCTCTATCATTTAATCTATCATCTATGTATCTCATCTATCTGATCTATCTAATCTATCATCTATCTATCTATTCTATCCATCTATCTATCTAATCTATCATCTATCATCTATTATGTATCTATCTATATCTATCTATCTATATCTAATCTATCATCTCTATCTATCACCTATCATCTATCTAATCTATCTATCATCTATCTATGTATCTATCTATCATCTATCTGATCTATCTAATCTATGTTGTCTATCCATTCATCTATACATCTATTCTATCCATGTGTCTATATCTATCTATCTGTCTGTCTCTATCTGTATCTAATCTATCATCTCTGTCATCTATTATTTATCTATATCTATATCTAATCTATCATCTCTATCATTTAATCTATCATCTATGTATCTCATCTATCTGATCTATCTAATCTATCATCTATCTATCTATCATCTATCTATCTATCTATCTATCTATCTATCTATCTATCTATCTATTACCATCATCTATCTATCTATCTATCCATCTATTCTTTCCATCTATCTATCTATCATCTATCTATCTATCTATCTATCTATCTATCATCTATCTATCTATCTATCTATCATCTATCTATCTATCTATCTATCTATCTATCTATCTATCATCTATCTATCTATCTATCTATCTATCTATCTATCTATCTATCTATTACCATCATCTATCTATCTATCTATCCATCTATTCTTTCCATCTATCTATCTATCATCTATCTATCTATCTATCTATCTATCTATCTATCTATCTATCATCTATCTATCTATCTATCATCTATCTATCTATCTATCTATCTATCTATCATCTATCTATCTATCTATCATCTATCTATCTATCTATCATCTATCTATCTATCTATCTATCATCTATCTATCTATCTATCTATCTATCTATCTATTACCATCATCTATCTATCTATCCATCTATTCTTTCCATCTATCTATCTATCATCTATCTATCTATCTATCTATCTATCTATCTATCTATCTATCTATTACCATCATCTATCTATCTATCTATCTATCTATCTATCTATTACCATCATCTATCTATCTATCTATCTATCATCTATCTATCTATCTATCTATCTATCATCTATCTATCTATCTATCATCTATCTATCTATCTATCATCTATCTATCTATCTATCTATCTATCATCTATCTATCTATCTATCTATCTATCATCTATCTATCTATCTATCTATCTATCTATTACCATCATCTATCTATCTATCTATCCATCTATTCTTTCCATCTATCTATCTATCATCTATCTATCTATCTATCTATCTATCTATCTATCTATCTATCATCTATCTATCTATCTATCTATCATCTATCTATCTATCTATCTATCATCTATCTATCTATCTATCTATCTATCTATCATCTATCTATCTATCTATCTATCTATCTATTACCATCATCTATCTATCTATCTATCTATCTATCTATCTATCTATCATCTATCTATCTATCTATCATCTATCTATCTATCTATCTATCTATCTATCTATCTATCATCTATCTATCTATCATCTATCTATCTATCTATCTATCTATCTATCATCTATCTATCTATCATCTATCTATCTATCTATCTATCTATCTATCTATCTATCATCTATCTATCTATCTATCTATCATCTATCTATCTATCTATCTATCTATCATCTATCTATCTATCTATCTATCTATCTATCTATTACCATCATCTATCTATCTATCTATCTATCTATCTATCATCTATCTATCTATCTATCATCTATCTATCTATCTATCTATCATCTATCTATCTATCTATCTATCATCTATCTATCTATCTATCATCTATCTATCTATCTATCTATCATCTATCTATCTATCTATCTATCTATCTATCTATCTATTACCATCATCTATCTATCTATCCATCTATTCTTTCCATCTATCTATCTATCATCTATCTATCTATTTATCTATCTATCTATCTATTACCATCATCTATCTATCTATCTATCTATCTATCTATCTATCTATCTATCATCTATCTATCTATCTATCATCTATCTATCTATCTATCTATCTATCTATCTATCTATTACCATCATCTATCTATCTATCCATCTATTCTTTCCATCTATCTATCTATCTATCTATCATCTATCTATCTATCATCTATCTATCTATCTATCTATCATCTATCTATCTATCTATCTATCTATCTATTACCATCATCTATCTATCTATCTATCCATCTATTCTTTCCATCTATCTATCTATCTATCTATCATCTATCTATCTATCTATCTATCTATCTATCTATCTATCTATCATCTATCTATCTATCTATCATCTATCTATCTATCTATCTATCATCTATCTATCTATCTATCTATCTATCTATCTATCTATCTATCCCCATCATCTATCTATCTATCTATCCATCTATTCTTTCCATCTATCTATCTATCATCTATCTATCTATCTATCTATCTATCTATCTATCTATCTATCTATCTATCATCTATCTATCTATCTATCTATCTATCATCTATCTATCTATCTATCTATCATCTATCTATCTATCTATCTATCTATCATCTATCTATCTATCTATCATCTATCTATCTATCTATCTATCTATTACCATCATCTATCTATCTATCTATCCATCTATTCTTTCCATCTATCTATCTATCATCTATCTATCATCTATCTATCTATCTATCTATCTATCATCTATCTATCTATCTATCTATCATCTATCTATCTATCTATCTATCTATCATCTATCTATCTATCTATCATCTATCTATCTATCTATCTATCTATCTATCTATCTATCTATCTTATAATTTATAAGCCATGTTTCAAATAATGCAAAGCAGTGTGTATAGCGGCTTATGCCTCTAATCCCAGAACTTTGGGAGGCTGAATTGAGAGGATCACTTGAGGCCAGGAAGTCGAGGCTGCAGTGAGCTATGACTTTGCCACTGCACTCCAGCCTGGGTGACAGAGTGAGACCCTGCCTCAAAACAAAACAAAAAAACAGAAAACACACACAATATGAGGACAGCACTATACAAAAAAACAGAAATTAGAATGTAATTGAGGAAAAGACTGTTTAGACGCTGGAGAATCGGGCCCTTAGAACGTAGTTAATTACACAGTGCCCTTTCTGGTCTTTCCTTCTTTCTTTCTCTTTCCTTTCTTTCTTTGAGTCTCACTTTTCTTGACTTCCTTCCTTCCTTCCTTTGCTTTCTCTTTCTTTCTTTCTTTCTTTCTTTCTTTCTTCCTCTTTCTTTCTTTCTTTCATGGACTCTCACCTTCCTTCCTTCCTTTTTCTTTCTTCTTCCCTTTTCTTTCTTTCTTTCTTTCTTTTATGGAGTCTCACCTTTCTTGCCTTTCTTCCTTCCTTCCTTTCTTCCTTCCTTCCTTTCTTCCTTCCTCCCTCCCTCCCTCTTTCCTTCCTCCTTTCTTTCTTCTTTCTTTCTTTCTTTTTCTTCCTTCCTTCCTTTCTTTCCTTCTTTCCTTCCTTCCTTCCTTCCTTCCTTCCTTCCTTCCTTCTTTCCTTCCTTCCTTCCTTCCTTCTTTCCTTTCATGGAGTCTCGCTCTGTCTCCCAGGCTGCCTGTGGTGCAATCTTGGCTCACTGCAACCTCCGCCTCTCGGGTTCAGGCAATTCTCCTGACTCAGCCTCCCCTGAGTAGCTGGGATTACAGGCACCTGCCACCACTCCTGGCTAATTTTTGTATTTTTAGTAGAGATGAAGTTTCACCATGTTGGCCAGGCTCGTCTTGAACTCCTGACCACAAGGGATCCGCCTGCCTCGGCCTCCCAAAGTTCTGGGATTACCGGCGTGAGCCACCGCTCCCGGCCCTGTTGAGTTTCTAATTAGCCTTTCCAAAGGAGACCATGAGATACGCATTTATCTCAGTGAGTAGAGGGATGCTTTGAGCTCTTGAGTTCTGTCTTGTCCCTTGTCCACGAGGAATTTCTGTGGATAGATTGTGAGGGAAGCCTGTGGCTCTTTTCTCCTGGTAGCTATCTTTTTTTTTAGGAGTAAAATAGGAGGCAGGATTGTCTGAGACAGTTCCCAGCTTGAATTTTTCCCTTTAAGTCGTGTCCTGTATCAGCCAATGCTGGATTTCAGGTAGGCGGCTGGGTTGAAACATGGATAAATGAATAAGTGGGTGAGTGATTGACATCGGGGACCAGTTGGGGTGGCAGGTGAAGGGGCTTAACCTCCCCCACCCCCACCTCAGCCTGTATAATATTATTTTATTCTTCTAAGCTAACGTGAGTTTCTCTCTTTGGGGTTTATCTCTTTTAAAGTTTTGATGTATGTACGCTTTCTCCATCTTGCTGTCTTTGTTCACCTGTAACAATGTATTTTGTTCGATATAAGGTGCTTTGGTGTTTCGTTTTATTTTTTTAAGTTTGATTCTCCCTTTTCCATTTTTCTGTCTCCGTGGCGGAGTCCCGGGACCTCCCCAGGGACGGGCGAGTCACAATATCTGTGGCCGACGGGCCCATCTGTCTTCCTCTCCTGCGTTTTTCAACGATGGTCCATTATGCAAACGATCCTGGTCAGAGACAAGGAATAATATCAGATAAGGGAGAATTATAATGCCATAAATAGAAGAAGGCTTTTTTTTTTTTTGGAATATAAACTGGATCTTTTTTTTTAATTTTATTATTATTATCTTTTAAGTTTTAGGGTACATGTGCAGGTTTCTTACATATGTATACATGTGCCACGTGCTTTTTGTAACATGGTGATACTCTCTTAGAGACAGGACCACACTCCCTTTATTCGTTTTTCCCTGGTATGTTATTAGTTTTGTTTCTTTTTTTTTTTTCAATTTTACTTTAAGTTCTGGGGTACATATGCAGAACGTGCAGGTTTGTTACATACGTGTACACGTGCCACGGTGGTTTGCTGCACCCAACAACCCGTCATCTACATTAGTAGCTGAGATTACAGGTGCCTGCCACCATGCCGGGCTAATTGTTGTATTTTCAGTGGAGACAGGGTTTCACTATGTTGGCCAGGCTGCTCTTGAACTCATGCCTGTTATCCCAGCACTTTGGGAGGCTGAGGCGGGTGGATCACGAGGTCAGGAGATCGAGACCATCCTGGCTAACACGGTGAAACCCTGTCTCTACTAAAAATACAAAAATTAGCCGGGCGTGGTGGTGGGCACCTGTAGTCCCAGCTACTCGGGAGGCTGAGGCAGGAGACTGGCGTGAACCCGGGAGGCGGAGCTTGCAGTGAGCCGAGATCGCACCACTGCACTCCAGCCTGGGCGACAGAGCGAGACTCCGTCTCAAAAAAAAAAAAAAAAAAAAGATTCTTATTTGTGGGTGACAGAGGGATTCAGAAGGGTCACCTGGCCACTTTTGAACAACAATCCTGAGAACTCTACCCAGTCTGGATGGCTGGCAGCTCAGGAGGGTGAAACTCCAATGGTGTTGGAAAAGCTGAAGAATTTTTTTTTTTTAGGCACAAAGTCTGAACTATCTCATGCATTCTTGTAACACCTTGGAAGATGACTTTCCAGCCATGTTCTGTTATTAGAAAATAAATTAGAAAAATCCTTGGTGAGTGTTTCTGCATATTCCAGGCTACACCTCCCTACCCCCACCCTTTTTTTTTTTAAAGCCAGCCTGACTCTGACCTTTGGTAACCTCACATTCTTTGCTCAAAAACATGTGATATGAACACAGATGGCTTTCATGCCAACCTAAGTGGTATCATATGCCTCCCTGAAGCCCCCGGCTCCGGCCAGCCAATTTGCACTTTTTTGCCGCTGAGGAATTGGTACGACGTGCAAACAATTCTGCCTTATCAAAAGCAGGACACCTTTTAAACTCTGTGCAAAGTCCTCATATTGGCTTGATGAATAGCTTGGACATGCACCCACACACAGGATGTTTTGACTTGTGGGTTTAGCCTTGGGATCTGGAGGTTTTGGTTTCACCTCAGCTGACATCAACCAGAGACGGTGGGCTGAGAAAGGAATCGCTCTTCTGAAAATGAGGCATTTCCAGAGCTCAAAGGGAAAGGAAAAGGAAGTCAGTGTCTTCCCTGGTTGACGAAGTACGGGAGGTTTCTTTTTCTTTAGGAGTACCTGTCCTCAGGCCTCCCCCGATCTTACGGGACATTTGCAGACCTGGATTTTTCTGGGCAGAATTTATCTCAGTGTGGCTGTGATTGACAATGAGAGTCCAAACACAAATAAGTAGAAATATCTTAAAGAACTTAAACAAATTGACAAGAAAAAAAAACAACCCATCAAAAAGTGGGCAAAGGATATGAACAGACAGTTCTCAAAAGAAGACATTTATGCAGCCAACAAACCTATAAAAAAAAGGCTCATCATCACTGGCCATCAGAGACATGCAAATCAAAACCACCATGAGATACCATCTCATGCCAGTTAGAACACGATCAGTAAAAAGTCGGGAAACAGCAGATGCTGGAGAGGATGTGGAGAAATAGGAACGCTTTTACACTGTTGGTGGGAATGTAAATTAGTTCAACCATTGTGGAAGACAGTGTGGTGATTCCTCAAGGATCTAGAACTAGAAATACCATTTGACCCAGCCATCCCATCACTGGGTATATACCCAAAGGACTATAAATCATGCTACTATACAGACACATGCACACGTATGTTTATTGCGGCACTATTCACAACAGCAAAAACTTGGAACCAACCCAAATGTCCATCAACGATAGACTGGATAAAGAAAATGTGGCACATAGACACCATGGAATACTATGCAGCCATCAAAAAGGATGAGTTCATGTCCTTTGCAGGGACGTGGGTGAAGGAAACCATCATTCTCAGCAAACTATCACAAGGTCAGAAAACCAAACACTGCATGTTCTCCTTCATAAGTGGGAGTTGAACAATGAGAACACGTGGACACAGGGAGGGGAACATCACACACCAGGGCCTATCGGGGGGTGGGGGAGCTAGGGGAGGGAGAGCATAAGGACAAATACCTAATGCAGATGACAGGTTGATGGGTGCAGCAAACCACCATGGCACGTGTATATCTGCGTAACAAACCTGCCCGTTCTCCACATGTACCCAGAATGTAAAGTATAATTTAAAAAATAAACAAAAATAAATTTATCAAGTGTCCTTTCTTCTCCAACTGGCAGAGCACCTTCCCTTTCTATTGCATTTTTTTCCTCATCTTTCTGCAAGGATTCTCTCTTCCAGGAACAAGCCCTCTTTGGCAGTGGAGCTCTGGGGCCATTCTTATCCAGAACAGACATGCCTGGGCAACTAGACATAGAGAAATTATGAGTTTTTTATTTTATTTCACGGACTATTTATTTTTTAGAGACAAAGTCTTGCTCTGTTTCTCAGGCTGGAGTGCAGTGGTACAATCAAAGCTCATGGCAGCCTCAACCCCCTGGGCTCAAGGGAATCCTCCTGCCTCAGCCTCCCAAGTAGCTGGGACCACAGGCACCCACCACCACGCCCGGCTAATTTTTTGTATTTTTAGTAGAGACGGGGTTTCACTGTGTTAGCCAGGATGGTCTCGATCTCCGGACCTCATGATCTGCCTGCCTCGGCCTCCTAAAATGCTGGGATGACAGGCATCAGCCATCACACCCAGCTCAATTTTTTATTTTGAATGAGAGAGCAAAGTAGGATTGTCAGTGAGGTTCTATTTTGCCGTAAGAGGAAAAGAAATCATACCTGCAGGGATAACCACCCTCATTCCATAGGAGAAAGTCATTTTAGGTCGAGCTTGATGGCTCATGCCTGTAATCCCAGCACTTTGGGAGGCCGAGATGGGTGTTCGGGGGTTGGAGACCAGCCTGGGCAACATGGTGAAACCCCATCTCTACTAAAATACAAAACATTAGCCAGGTGTGGTGGTGCATGCCTGTAATCCCAGCTACTCGGGAGGCTGAGGCCTGTGAATTGCTTGAGCCCAGGAGGTGGAGGTTGCAGTTAGCAGAGATCGCACCACTGCACAGCCTGCTTGGCTGTTTTATTCTCTGCAGCTCCTCTGGTCCTGGTGGGTTCATTTCTTTGCTCCCATCTCAGTGAGATCTGACCCACACATGAGGGTCCTGACAACTTTTCTTCGTGATTCCGTATTTTAAAAGTAAATGTCGTTTCTGGGAACTTTTAATACCATTTTGGTTACGCGTCTAATCCACCTGCTCTGTCTGTCTTTCTTTCTTTCTTTCTTTCTTTCTTTCTTTCTTTCTTTCTTTCTTTCTTTCTTTCTTTCTTTCCTTCTTGCTTGCTTGCTTGCTTTCTCTTTCTTTCTTTCTTTCTTTCTTTCTTCTTTCTTTTTCCTTTCTTCCTTCCTTCCTTTTTTCCTTCCTTCCTTTCTTTCCTTCTTTCTTTCTTTCTTTCTCTCTTTCTTTTTCTTTCTTGCTTGCTTGCTTTCTCTTTCTTTTTCTTTCTTTCTTTCTCTTTCTTTCTTTTTCTTTCTTTTTCTTTTTCCTTTCTTCCTTCCTTTCTTTTTTCCTTCCTTCCTTCCTTCCTTCCTTCCTTTCTTTCTTTCTTTCTTTCCTTCCTTCCTTTCTGTTTTCTTTCTCTTTTTTTGGCACAAACACATGTATTTATTTACTTTTAATAATAAATAAACACATTTATTTATTATGTACTTATTTTTGTAAATAAGTAAATAATTATTTTTGAGATGAATCTCACTCTGTCCCCAGGCTGGAGTGCAGTGGCACGATCTCAGCTCACTGCAACCTCTGTGTCCCGGGTTCAAGCGATTCTCCTGCCTCAGCCTCCCGAGTAGCTGGGATTACAGGCATGCACCACCACTCCTGGCTAACTTTTGTATTTTTAGTAGAGATGGGGTTTCACCATCTTGGTCAGGCTGGTCTCAAACTCCTGATCTCGTGATTCTCCCGCCTTGGCCTCCCAAAGTGCTGGGATTACAGGCGTGAGCCACCGTGCCTGGCCACACATTTATTTATTAACCAAAGGGATGATCCTAATTAATCCAACACTTTGAAATAGCTGCATGGAAAATGGTTGTGATAAAGATAATTGAACACAGTAATGAAAAAATAAAGAAGCAGTATGCAGATTTGCTTCATTGGACTGAGCATGTTTATTCTCGTAGTTAATGGCTGTCCAAAGTGATGATGGGATTTTTATTTATTTTATTTTATTTATTTATTTTTTTGAGACGGAGTCTCACTCTGTCACCCAGGCTGGAGTGCAATGGCAGGATCTTGGCTCACTGCAACCTCCACCTCCCAGGTTCAAGCGATTCTCCTGCCTCAGCCTCCCGAGTAGCTGGGACTACAGGCACCCGCCACCACGCCTAGCTAATTTTTGTATTTTTAGCAGAGACGGGGTTTCACCATGTTGGTCAGGCTGCTCTCAAACTCCTATTCTCATGATTTGCCCTCAGCCTCCCAAAGTGCTGGAATGACAGGCCTGAGCCACCGCACCTGTCCATGATGCTGGGATTTTGATTCTACTTGTTCATAGATGTGAGTAGAGGTGACTTTGCTCATCACACAGTCTGACACTAATTTCCCATCTTTTGGTTTTCTTGTTAGTCTGAGTTTTTCTGTCCTCACCTGCGGTTTCTTCAAACTTCTCTCCCAGGGTACAGGAACACTGTCTTCTCAAAGTGCCCTCAGTTTTTCTGGTGAGACTTTTGCCATCACAAGTCACGATACAATCTGGTTCGGCCATTGAGTCCGTTTTTCCCAAAGCGATTCAGACTCCTACTTCCTTCACGTATTCATCAAAGCGTTTGCTGTCCACCAGGTGCCATCTTCCTTCCAGCTGTTGGATGGGGGCCAATTCCTTAGAAGGGCGGAAGGTGGGTTGGCCCTGACCTGAAGGGAGGGTGCAGCCTGGGGCAGGGGAAGGGGTCCATGCTGGGTGCATCCATGCAGAGATAATATGGGGTGATCATGATTCTTTCCATGAGGGTCACGATGAAGATCATCTTGGTTTTTTTTTTTCTTTTTTTTTGAGACACAGTTTCGCTCTTGTTGCCCAGGCTGGAGTGCAATGGCACAATCTCGGCTCACTGCAACCTCCACCTCCCGGGTTCAAGCGATTCTCCTGCTTGAGCCTCCCGAGTAGCTGGGATTGCAGGCATGCACCACCACGCCCGGCTAATTTTGTATTTTTTTTTTTAGTAGAGACGGGGTTTCTCCATGTTGGTCAGGCTGGTCTCGAACTCCTGACCTCAGGTGATCCACCCGCCTCGGCCTCCCAAAATGCTGGGATGACAGGCCTTAGCCACCGTGCCCGGCCGATCATCTTTGTTTTATGCATTTCTGCATTTTCCAGTTTGCGCCCATGATCGTACCTCCATTTAGAATTGGAACGTGTCTGTGGAAACCAATCCACAAACACAGACAAAAATGAGGAAGAACTTATGGGATTTGCTAAAGTTTTAATGTACGGGTGCCGTATCACCAGAATGCCACTCTTACATGTGTACCCAGAAGAATTTTTAAAAGGTACTCAAGGCCGGGCGCGGTGGCTCACGCCTGTAATCCCAGCACCTTGGGAGGCCGAGATGGGTGGATCACGAGGTCAGGAGATCGAGACCATCCTGGGTAACACGGTGAAACCTCGTCTGTACTAAAAATACAAAAAATTAGCCGGGCATGGTGGTGGGCACCTGTAGTCCCAGCTACTCAGGAGGCTGAGGCAGGAGAATAGCATGAACCCGGGAGGCGGAGGTTGCAGTGAGCTGAGATCGTGCCGCTGCACTCCAGCCTGGGTGACAGAGCAAGATGGCGTCTCGAAAAAAAAAAACCAAAGGAGACTCAAACAAGGACTGTAGGACAGTGTTCACAGCAGCAAGTTTGACGGTAGCCAAAAGATGGAAAAAAACCAAGGGTCTGTTGATGGATAAATGCAATGTGGTCCATCCATGCAGTGGAATATTATACACCCATGAAAAGGCGGGAAGCTAGCTCTGACACAGGCTGCAGTGTGGATGGACCTGGAAGACATCACACTCAGTGACAGAAGCCAGACACAAAAGGCCACGTCGTGTAGGACTCCATTATATAAATGCAATGTGGTCCATCCATGCAGTGGAATATTATACACCCATGAAAAGGAAGGAAGCTAACTCTGACACAGGCTGCAGTGTGGATGGACTTCAAGGACATCATGCTCAGTGAGAGAAGCCAGACACAAAAGGCCATATCGTGCAGGATTCCATTTATATAAAATGTCCAGAACAGGCAAACCCACAGAGACAGAAAGTGGATTTGTGGTTGCCAGGGGCCGGGGAGGGGCTGGGGACTCACTGCTGCCTGCATACAGGGTCTCTTTTTGGAGTGATAAAAATGTTCTGGAACTAAATAGAGGTGGTGATATCAGAGCATTAAACATTCAAATGGGATTATTTATTTTTTTTTTTTTGAGATGGAGTTTCACTCTTGTTGCCCAGGCTGGAGTGCAGGGGAGCGATCTGAGCTCACTGCAACCTCCACCTCCCGAGTTGAAGTGATTTTCCTGCCTCAGCCTCCCTAGTAGCTGGGATTACAGGCGTCCACCACCACACCCAGCTAATTTTTGTATTTTTAGTAGAGACGGGGTTTCACCATGTTGGCCAGGCTGGTCTTGAACTCCTGACCTCAGGTGATCCGCCTGCCTCGGCCTCCCAAAGTGCTGGGATTATAGGCATGAGCCGCCACTCCTGGCTTCAGATGGGGAATTTTATGCTATGTGAATTATATCTAAATAAAAAAGTTAAAGAAAGAAAAGGAATGAAGGAAGGAATGGAGGGACAGAGGAAGGGAGGAAGGAAGGAAAGAGGAAGGAAGGAAAGAAAGGGAGGGAGGAAGGAAGAAAGGAAGGAAGGAAGGAAAGGAAAGACGGAAGGAAAGGAGGGAGGGAGGAAGGAAGGAAGGAAGGTAGCAAGGAAGGAGAGAGGGAGGAAGGAAGGAAGGTAGGAAGGAAGGAGAGAGGGAGGGAGGAAGGAAGGAAGGAAGGAAGGTAGCAAGGAAGGAGAGAGGGAGGGAGGAAGGAAGGAAGGAAGGTAGGAAGGAAGGAGAGAGGGAGGAAGGAAGGAAGGAAGGTAGGAAGGAAGGAGAGAGGGAGGGAGGAAGGAAGGAAGGAAGGAAGGTAGCAAGGAAGGAGAGAGGGAGGGAGGAAGGAAGGAAGGAAGGTAGGAAGGAAGGAGAGAGGGAGGGAGGAAGGAAGGTAGGAAGGAAGGTAAGAAGGAAGGAAGGAAGGTACCAAGGAAGATAAGGAAGGAAAGAAGGAAGGAAGGAAAGAAGGAAGGAAGGAAAGAAAGGAGGGAGGGAGGAAGGAAGGAAGGAATGGAAGGAAGGAGAGAGGGAGGAAGGAAGGAAGGTAAGAAGGAAGGAAGGAAGGTACGAAGGAAGATAAGAAGGAAGGAAAGGAAGGAAGGAAAGAAGGAAGGAAGGAAAGAAAGGAGGGAGGGAGGAAGGAAGGAAGGAAGGAAGGAGAGAGGGAGGGAGGAAGGAAGGAAGGAAGGAAGAGACAAAAATAAACCCAAATAGGGAATGTCCACCTTGGAGGCTGATGTTCACGTCCACAGGTCCTGCCTCCCCAGACACTTACTCAACTCTGAAGCCTTCACTGGTAAGACAGCAGGGGTGGGGGGACGGCGGAGTCTTTGATCAGAAGAGGGCTCAACAGGCAAGGGGACCTGGTCCTTGCAAAAACCTTGGACTGCAGTACGGGCCGTGGGATGGGCCTCGTGTGTGGCCCGCACCCTTTTCCCCGTCAGGGAAGCTCAGGAGGGCCTTTTTCAACGTCTCTTTATCTGACAGCTTTCATGCATCCTAAGACAGCAAGCAGAATTAGATCAAAGTCTACGAGGCCCTGTCGGCTCGGTGAGGAAGGCGAGCCAGCTTGTATCTTCATAAGAGAGGTGACAGTTGGTTTGAACTGGCGTTGGGCCACGGAGGGCTGGGGAGTGCAGAGAGGACTGGCGACGAGGGCTGGGATTCTTGGCTTTCCAGGAGGAACAGCCCTGCTCCCTTCTGTCCACTTGCCTCCTTCCTGGGTCTCTTTCCCCAGTAGGTGTGGTTCCTTGTGTCCTGCAGGCCACAGTGCGACCCAGGGCTTCGGAGCACGCGTTGATAGTCCTGACTTTTGTCTGACATCTATGCAGAAAACGGAGAGCATCCCCTCAGACAATGGGATACTGTCCCTCAGGTGCTGACCACACTCTGCGACTTGTCGTGATGGATAACAGGTGTGTCTGCAGCTTGACCTTACACCTGAGGCAGCCGCAGAGAGGTGGAGGAAGGAGGAGAGGAATTCCAAAATTTCACTGGAGCAAGTTTATCCCAGCTGGCTGCTGGAGAAACGGTTCTCCTGGATATTTTGGAGACTATATGGAGAATGAATTCCTTCCTTCCTTCCTTCCTTCCTTCCTTCCTTCCTTCCTTCCTTCCTTCCTCCCTTCCTTCCTTCCTTCCTTCTTTCCTTCCTTCCCTTCCTTCCTTCCACTTTCCTTTCTTTCTTTCTCTTTTTCTTTCTTCTCTCTCTCTTTCCTTCCTTCCCTCCCTCCCTCCATCCTTCCTTCCTTTTTCTCTTTCTTTCTTGCTTTCTTTCTTTCCTTCTCTTCTTTCTTCTTTCTTTCTTTCTTTCTTCCTGCCTCCCTTCCTCCCTCCCTCCCTTCCTTCCTTCTCTTCTTTCCCTTCCTTCCTTCCTTCCCTCTTCCTTCCCTTCCCTCCCTTCCCCTTCCTTCTTTCCTTCCTTCTCTTCCTTCCCTTCCCTTTCCTTCCCCTTCCTTCCTTCGTTCCTTCATTTCTTCCTTCTTTCCTTCCTTCCCTCCCTCCTTCTTTCCCTCCCTCCCTTCCTTCCTTCTTTCCTTCCTTCCCTCTCTCTCCTTTCTTCTCTCTCTTTCTCTGTTTTTTTTGTTTTTTTTGGAGACAGGGTCTCACTCTGTCACCCAGACTGGAATGCAATGGTACAGTCACAGCTCACTGCAGCCTCAACCTCCTGGGCTCTACCAATCCTCCCACCTCAGCCTCCTGAGCAGCTGGGACTACAGGAGTGCACCACCACGCCCGGCTAATTTTTTGGTATTTTTGGTAGAGACGGGGTTTCACCGTGTTAGCCAGGATGGTCTCGATCTCCCGACCTCGTGATCTGCCCGCCTCAGCCTCCCAAGGTGCTGGGATTACAGGTATTCCTAAATATTTGTTAAGTGCTAGGTGTTTAATGAAAGCGTAATGGGTAGAGAAGCCATCTCATGTGTATATTGTCACACGTGTCCATGTGAAGAGACCACGAAACAGACTTCGTGTGAGCAATAAAACTTTTTAATCACCTGGGTGCAGGCGGGCTGAGTCTGAAAAGAGAGTCACTGCAGGGAGATACGGGCGGGGCCGTTTTATAGGATTTGGGTACGTAGTGGAAAATTACAATAAAAGGGGGTTGTTCTCTGGCTGGCAGGGGCAGGTGACACAAGGTGCTCATTGAGCCAGGATGAGCCAGGAGAGGGAATTTCACAAGGTAAAGTCATCGGTTAAGGCAGGAACAGGCCATTTTCACTTCTTTCGTGATTCTTCGGTTACTTCAGGCCATCTGGATGTATATGCGCAGGTCACAGGGCATATGATGGTTTCGCTTGGGCTCAGAGGCCTGACATATATATGTGTGAATGTACATGTATGTGTGCAGGCATGCGTCTATACGTGTCTGTAGGTGTACATATGTATGTGTATATATGTGTGAATTTGCATGTATGTGTATGGGCGTATGCATGTATATATGTGTGCACATGCATGTATTTGTGTGTGCATGTATATATGTGTGCATGTATGTGTATATGCGTGTATGTATATGTGTGTGTGCATGTATGTGTATATGTGTATGCATGTGTATATGTGTGTATGCATGTGTATGTGTGTATGCATGTGTATATGTGTGTATGCATGTGTAGGTGTGTGCATGTATGTGTATATGTGTGTATGTATATGTGTGTGCATGTATGTGTATATGTGTATGCATGTGTGTATGTGTGCACATGTATATATTTGTGTGTGTGTATGTCTGTATGTGTATATGTGTGTATGTTGGTAATGTGAATATGTGTGTATCTGTGCGTATTTATTTATATATATGCATATATATGTATCTGTGTATATATAGATGTCTATGTGTGTATACATGTGTGTCTGTGTGTTTATGTGTACATACTGTGTGTGTGCATGATATAACATATGTGCATGCGTATATGTGTATACAAATGTCTATATGTGTAGGACTGTGTATATAGAATGAGTGTATGTATATGTGTTGTGTATGTATGTATTTGTGGGTGTATGTACATGTGTATGTCTGTATGTGTACATGTATATACTTATGTGTGTATGTATGTATACGCGTGTATAAGTGTGTATTCATTTATACATATCATGTGTGTATCTGTGTATATATACGTGTGTATGTGTGTATATAGATGTGTGTGCATGTGTTTATGTGTATGTACTATGTTTGTGTGTATATAACATGTGCATATGTATGTGTATATATGGTATATGTGTGTATGACTGTATATATAATGTGTGTATGTATGTATATGTGTTATGTGTATATATTTGTGCGTATGTATATGTAATATGTGTATATATAATGTGTGTATGCATAGACATGCATTACACATGTATATGTGTAGATATATTTGTATGCATGCATATGTATGTATATTTGTGTGTATATTTGTGTGTATATGTGTCTATGCATTTATAATGTGTGCATGTGTATGTATGCATTTGTGTGTGTGTATGTGTTTATAATGTGTGTATATGCGTATGTGTGTATATTTGTGTCTGTGTGTATATTTGTGTCTATGTGTATATATGTGCATATGTGTTTATAATGTGTGTATGTGTGTGTATGTGTGTATGTACACATTTGTGTATGTGTATGTGTTTATAAAACAAGTGTGTATATGTTTGTATGTATTTGTGTGTATATGTGTATCTGTGTGTATGTGTTTATAATATGTGTATGTATGTGTGTGTATATGTGCGTATATTTGTGTGCATATTTATGTGTGCATATGTGCATATATATGTGTGTATATGTTTATTATACGTGTGTGTATGTGTGTGAATGAGTACATATGTGTGTATGTGTGTATATGTGTGCATGTGTGTATATAAATGTATGTGTGTATATTTCAGTGTTTGTGTATATGTGTGCATGTTTATGTGTGTATATGTTTGTGTATGTATTTGCATGTATGTGTGTATATGTGTGTGTTTATAATACATGTGTATGTGTGTATGTGTGTATATTTGTGTGTATGTGCATATATGTGTGTATGTGTGTCTTTGTGTCTATGTGTGTATATATGTGTGTTTATAATACATGTGTATGTGTGTGTATATGTGTGTATGTGTGTGTATATTTGTGTGTATATTTAAGTGTATGTGTATATATGTATGTGTTTATGTGTGTATGTGTGTATGTGTGTGTATGTGTATATATGTGTATGCATTTATAACGTGTGTATGTATATGTGTTTCTGAATATATTTGTTATGCATGCATATCTGTGTATGTATATGTGTGCATGTGTGTATAATGTGTGTATGTGTGTATATGTGTGTATATATGTATGTGTGTGTTATAACGTTGTATGTATATGCATATATATGTGTGTGCACGTGTGTATATATGTGTGTGTGCGTGTATACTGAGATAACTTTCAGCAGTCCTTATGCATATGTCATGTGTGCATGTGTGTATGTGTATGTGTGTGCATATTTGTGTGTATGTATATGAGTGTGCACGTGTGTGCAATATGTGTGTGCATGTGTGTATAGTGTGTGTGTGTGCACGTGTATACTGACATAACTTTCAGCAGTCCTTTGCCTTCTAGTGGCATTCTCACGTTTAACTTTACTCCCTCCTTTTTTAAGCTGTCTGACTCCTCTTACTTTTGCCCGCGCCTTCGGTGTTGCTGGCGTGAGCCTTCCCCGGGTGTGAGTATTGCCTCTCCGTCACGACCTGGCTGAGGCTCTCCCATGGATCTTGTAGCAGCAAAGTGTCGTCACTGTGAGAGGCAGGACTATTAAAAGCCCTCCAAGATGACCATCCTCCAGTGGCCACTTTTTGATTTCTTTAAGAGGCATTTTGATTCCACAGTCTCTCGTGATGCTGCATTCCTTTTCCACTGGCATTTACAGCTGGAATCACGGGCAGTTTCCTTCCCGGGGTGAAAAGGCGGCCGTGAATGTGGCTCTGCAGGGAGCCCTGGAGACTGGGTTTCTGCCCCCAGGCCTCTGCCCAGGTGTGTAACACAGCGAGGGGCACCCAGGCTGTTTGCATACCAATTGGGGTGTGATTTGCATGCGGGCAGTGGGCCTGGAAATCCCTGAGCACCAGCTGAGGGGAAATTTAATAACAGTCCTGAGGGCTTGAGGACTAACAGCTCAATGGGACCAGCTGCTCTCAGCTCCTCTGAGGGCAAAAAATGAAAATTAAATTAAATTTAGAACAGAGTCATGACATAAATGACAGTGGGGAAGGTGGGGGTTGTGTACCAGGCAAGGGTTCTTGGAGGAGACACCGGGGTAGGGCTGACGCAGGTGAGACCCCCTCTGGCCCCCCACCCCACTGTCCCCTCCCGCCCCCCACCCCACTGTCCCCTCCCAGGATTTTTGTACGAGTGCCTGGTGGACCTGGGACTAGCAGGAATGTGTCCCCAGCATGCTTTTGGTGTCAGTGTTTGCCCTTAACTTGTCTGAGTATCAGAATTATCTCTGATTCTTTTAACTTTAAATTGGTATTATTATTATTATTTGAGACGGAGTTTCACTCTTGTCGCCCAGGCTGGAGTGCAATGGCACAATGTTGGCTCGCTGCAACCTCTGCCTCCCAGGATCAAGAGATTCTCCTGTCTCAGCCTCCAGAAACTTTTAACTTTAAATTGATATTTATTATTATTATTATTATTATTATTATTATTTGAGACGGAGTTTCACTCTTGTCGCCCAGGCTGGAGTGCAATGGCACAATGTTGGCTCGCTGCAACCTCTGCCTCCCAGGATCAAGAGATTCTCCTGTCTCAGCCTCCAGAGACTTTTAACTTTAAATTGGTATTATTATTATTATTATTATTATTATTATTAGAGACGGAGTTTCTCTCTTGTCGCCCAGGCTGGAGTGCAATGGCACAATTTTGACTCATTGCAATGGCGTGATCTCGGCTCACTGCAACCTCTGCCTCCCAGGTTCGAGCGATTCTCCTGCCTCAGCCTCCAGAGACTTTTAACTTTAAATTGGTATTATTATTATTATTATTATTATTATTATTATTTGAGATGGAGTTTCACCCTTGTCACTCAGGCTGGAGTGCAATGGCACAATTTTGACTCACTGCAACCTCTGCCTCCCGGGTTCAAGAGATTCTCCTGCTTCAGCCTCCAGAGACTTTTAACTTTAAATTGGTATTATTATTATTATTATTATTGCTGCTATTATTATTTGAGATGGAGTTTCACTCCTGTCACTCAGGCTGGAGTGCAATGGCATAATTTTGACTCACTGCAACCTCTGCCTCCCGGGTTCAAGAGATTCTCCTGCTTCAGCCTCCAGAGACTTTTAACGTTAAATTGATATTATTATTATTATTATTATTATTTGAGACAGAGTTTCACTCTTGTCGCCCAGGCTGGAGTGCAATGGTGCGATCTCGGCTCACTGCAACCTCCACCTCCCAGGTTCAAGCGATTCTCCTGCCTCAGCTTCCCGAGTAGCTGAGATTACAGACGCCCGCCACCATGCCCGGCTAATTTTTATTATTTAGTATTTTTATTTTTTAGTATTCTTAGTATTTTTATTATTCAGTATTTTTAGTAGAGCCGGGGTTTCACCACATTGGCAAGGCTGGTCTCGAACTCCTGACCTCTGGTGATCCACCCACCTCGGCCTCCCAAAATGCTTGGATTACAGGCGTGAGCCGCCATGCCCGGCCGAAATTGGTATTATTTTTAAAAACCACCCGGCCATATATAAAAGCCAAAAGAACGCTAACAAGAACTCCCATAAACCCACGACCCGGCATCAATAATCAGGATTTTGCCAGTTTATTCTCTGTTTTTTAATTGTCATCTTAAGACAGGTTTCCACCATGTTGCCCAGGCTGGTCTCGAACTCCTGGGCTCAAGGGATCCTCCTGCCTCAGCCTCCCAACATGCTGGGATTACAGACATGAGCCACTGTGCTTGGCTAGCATTGTGCCTTTTTTTTTTTGAGGTGGAGTCTTGCTTTGTTGCCCAGACTGGAGTTCAGTGGCACGATCCCGGCTCGCTGCAACCTCCACCTCCGGGGTTCAAGTGATTCTCCTGCCTCAGCCTCCCTACTAGCTGGGATTACAGGCACCTAGCACCACGCCTGGCTAATTTTTGTATTTTTAGTAGAGACGGGGTTTCAACATGTTGGCCAGGCTGGTCTCGAACTCCTGACCTCAGTTGATCCTCCCGCCTCGGCCTCCCAAAGTGCTAGGATTTTCTTTCTTTTATGGAGTCTCACTCTGTCACCCAGGCTGGAGTGCAGTGGCATGATCTCAGCTCAGTGCAACCTCCACCTCCCGGGTTCAAGCGATTCTCCTGCGTCAGCCTCCTGAGTCGCTGGGATTACAGGTGCTCACCATCACGCCTAGCTAATTTTTGTATTTTTACTAGAGACTGGGTTTCACCGTGTTGGCCAGGCTGGTCTCGAACTCCTGACCTCAGGTGATACACCCGCCTCGGCCTCCCAAAGTGCTGGGATGACAGGTGTGAGCCACCGTGCCCGGCCAAAAACAGGTTTTCTAAGTATGTTGTATATACAACATTTTACCCACCCTACAGTAGCACCCATATTCTGAAAATAAGTCTTCTTTCATAATACAATATTATTTTCACACATCAGAAGATTAATAAGGATGCCCTCATTTGATCTAATACACTCTTCGCATGTAACTGAATTGTTACATCTCGGTAATGTTGAGCTAAAATGCTTCCTGTACCTTTAAATTTTTTTTTTTTTCCTCTAAGAGACAGAGTCTTGCTCTGCAGCCTCAACTTCCCGGGTTCAAGCGATCCACCTACCTCAGCCTCCCGAGTAGCTGGGACTACACGCATGCACCAGCATGCCCAGGTAATTTTTAAACTTTTTGTAGAGATAGGGTCTTGCTATGCTGTCCAGGTTGGTCTTGAACTCCTGGACTCAAGTCATCCTCCCGCCTCGGCCTCCCAAAGTGCTGGGATTATAGGCGTGAGCCACCATGCCTGGCATCTTTTCCATCTCTTCAAGAAGCTGTAGTTCCTTTTGGTGGGAAAATGTATTTTATTTTTATTTATTATTTTGGTTTATTTATTGATTTTTGAGATGGTGTCTCACTCTGTCGCCCAGGCTGGACTGCAGTGGCACAATCTCGGCTCACTGCAACCTCCGCCTCCCGGGTTCATGCGATTCTCCTGCCTCAGCCTCCCGAGTAGCTGTGATTACAGGTGGGCGCCACCACACCCGGCTAATTTTTGTATTATTAATAGAGACGGGGTTTCACCATATTGGCCAGGCTGGTCTCGAACTCCTGACCTCAGGTGATCCACCTGCCTTGGCCTCCCAAAGTGCTGGGATGACAGGCATGAGCCACCACGCCTGGCTGAAAATGTATTAAAATATATCAACATTTACAACATGCCAGAAATCGTGTTCTTTGCAACTACTCTAACTGCAGATAAAAATATAGATGTCGAATTAAAAAACATGGGAAGCAGTAGATCACGGTGATATTCCTTTAGGTGTACAAAGATAAACTTGTCTGAACAGCTTATATCACACCGGGGTGTGGAAAATGATCAGGTTAGAAGGAAGAGGGGAAAGTGTGAGACCCCACCCTGCTCTGGACATTGGTGGCCTGGCCTCAATGTGTACAAATCAGTAGGAACAAAGCTGAGAAGAGACAAGTATGCTTTTTTTTTTTTTTTTTTTTTTGGAGACAGTCTCACTCTGTTGCCCAGGCTGGGTGCAATGGCATGATCTCGGCTCACTGCAACCTCTGCCTCCCAGGTTCAAGCGATTCTCCTGCCTCAGCCTCCTGAGTAGCTGGGAAGACAGGCACACACCACCACACCCAGCTAATTTTTGTGTTTTTAGTAGAGGCGGGGTTTCACCATGTTGGCCAGGCTGGTCTCAAACTCCTGACCTTGTGATCTGCCCGCTTCAGCCTCTGAAAGTGCTGGGATCACAGGCGTGAGCCACCGCAGCTGGCTCCAACATGGGCTACAACCCAGTGGAATATTACACAGCCATGAAAAGGAAAGAGGTTCTGGCCTGGGCTACAATGTAGTGGACGGTGACACAGGCTACAACCTAGTGGAATATTACACAGCCATGAAAAGGAAAGAGGTTCTGGCACGGGCTATGATCTAGTGGAATATTACAGAGCCATGAAAAGAAAAGAGGCTCTGGCATGGGCTATGACCTAGTGGAATATTACACAGCCACAAAAAGGAAAGAGGCCCCGGCATGGGCTACGACCTAGTGGAATATTACACAGCTATGAAAAGGAAAGAGGCCCCGACACAGGCTACAACCTACTGGAATACTACACAGCCATGAAAAGGAAAGAGGCTCTGGCATGGGCTATGATCTATCGGAATATTACACAGCCATGAAAAGGAAAGAGGCTCTGGCATGGGCTATGATCTGTCGGAATATTACACAGCCATGACAAGGAAAGAGGTTGCGGCATGGGCTGCAATGTAGTGGACTATTACACAGGCTACAGCCTAGTGGAATATTACACAGCCATGAAAAGGAAAGAGGCTCTGGCATGGGCTGCAATGTAGTGGAATATTACACAGGCTACAACCTAGTGGAATACTACACAGCCAGGAAAAGGAAAGAGGCTCCGACACAGGCTACACTGAGCATGATGTTGAGGACACAAGGGAGAGAACCCAGATACTAAAAGACACAGCCTAGGATTCCTTTGATTTTAAATATCTGGAACAGGTGAATCCACAGGGACAAGAGGTGGATTGAAGGTCACCAGGGGTTGGGGAGGGGGATGGGGAATGACAGCTTCATGGATACAGGGTTTCCTTTAGCAGTGATGAGAACATCCTGAATCTTGACAGAGTTGCTGGTTGCACTACGTGGAGAATACTATAAATGGCCCTAAATTGTGTGCTTTAACATGGTAAATTGTATGTTGTCTCCACCTTAACCTCATAAAGAAAATTTTTTTAAAAGAGGGGCAGACGGCATCCCGAGGACATTTGCAGATGATGGTAGAGTCTTAGCTGTTCCTAACACCAATAAAAAGCTGATGGAGGCCAGGCGTGGAGGCTCACGCCTGTCATCCCAGTACTTTGGGAGACCGAGGTGGGCGGATCACGAGGTCAAGAGATCGAGACCATCCTGGCCAACATGGTGAAACCCTGTCTCTACTACAAATACAAAAATTAGTGGGGCATGGTGGCGGGCACCTGTAATCCCAACTACTCGGGAGGCTGAGGCAGGAGAATCACTTGAACCCGGGAGGTGGAGGTTGCAGTGAGCCGAGATCGCGCCACTGCACTCCAGCCCGGGTGACAGAGCAAGACTCTGTCTCAAAAAAAAAAAAAAAAAAAAAAAAAATAGCTTGTAAGTCATGTTTGGGATAAAATCATGTGAACACCAGTGTGGAGTGGAGAAAGATCTGGACGTCACAGTTTTTCATTGTAAGTGTGAGGGTCCCCAAGAGGCCCAGGAACCCCCTGAGGGCTTTGGGGATAAGTGGCAGTTTGCAGTTTTTATGAATGTGGAGGGAGGTGGGTGAGTAGCCAGTCCTGATCGTCCTCATTTATGCTTCAGTGTCATAGAAATATCCCAAGCTAAGGGTGGGCGCGGTGGCTCACGCCTGTCATCCCAGCACTTTGGGAGGCCGAGGCAGGCGGATCACGAGGTCAGGAGTTCAAGACCAGCCTGGCCAACATGGCAAAATCCCGTCTCTACTAAAAATACAAAAATTAGCTGGGCGTGGTCGCGGGCACCTGTAATGCCAGCTACTTGGGAGGCTGACGCAGGAGAGTTGCTTGAATATGGGAGGGCAGAGGTTGCAGTGAGCTGAGATCATGCCACTGCACTCCAGGCTGGGCGACAGAGCGAGACTCCATCTTAGAGAGAAGGAAAGAAAGAAGAAAGAAAGAAGGAAGGAAGGAAAGAAAGAGAGAGAGGAAAGAAAGAGAAAGAGAGAGAGGAAAGAGAAAGAAAGAAGAAAGAAAGAGAGAAAGAAAGAAAGAGAGAAAGAAAGAAAGAGAGAAAGAAAGAAAGAAAGAAAGATCCCAAGCTGGCAAGCGGCAAGAGACTCCCAGACTGTGCCAGTATAAGAGAGAAAGAGTCTTTGTTTTGTGTTTTATTTTTGGAGACAAAGTGGAGTGGAGTGGTGCGATCTCGGCTCACCTCTGCCTCCTGGGTTCACGTCATTCTCCTGCCTTAGCCTCCCGAGTAGCTGGGATTACAGGTGCCCGCCACCACGCCCGGCTCTTTTTGTATTTTTAGTAGATTACAGGTGTGTGCCACCATGCCCTGCTAATTTTTGTATTTTTAGTAGACAAGGGGTTTCACCATGTTGGCCAGGCTGGTCTCGAACTCCTGACCTGAAGAGATCTGCTTGCTTTGGCCTCCCGAAGTGTTGGGATTACGGGTGTGAGCCACCGTACCTGGCTTTCTTTTTTTTTTAAACAGATACAGGGTCTTGCTCTGTTGCCCAGGCTGGAGTGCCGTCGTCCAGTCATAGGTCACTGCAGCCTCAAACTCTCAGGCTTAAGCTATCCTTTCAGCTCAGCCTCCTGAGTCGCTGGAAATACAGGTGCCTGTGCCACCACGCTTGAATAATTTTCATTTTAATTTTTGTAGACACAGGGTCATGCTATGTTGCCCAGGCTGGTCTTGAACTCCTAGCCTCAAGCAATCCTCCCACAGCGGCCTCCCACAGTGATGGGATTACAGGTGTGAGCCACCGTGCCTGGTCTTGTCCTAGGACTCTGAGGCATCCTGCAGCCCGTAGCAAGTCTAAACGACTTTTAGCTTGTTCTCCCTCTTCCCGGCTCCCCTCATCCCAGGTTACAGGCTTATATCAAGGCGTCCAACTGTTGGCAAAACATCAATTTGCATTTTTCAGACATCCAGGGCCCACGTGCTGTACCTGCCTTCTATTCCCAGACAGGAACTCGGAACGTAGGTGGCTGTTTACATATTTGACCGTGCGAGATGCAGGTACCTGGAAACGTCCGTAGGTGGAGGATAAGGGGAGACATTCTGCTTCCTGAATGTCATGGATGGGAAGACACACATCCCAGCCCCTGTGCGGGGGCCTCAGAGTGTCCCTCAACAAACAGGATCAACTTGTAAGGAAAGAGGGCCGTTGAAAGCTCTGTGATTGGCTGGGCGCGGTGGCTCAGGCCTGTCATCCCAGCACTTTGGGAGGCCGAGACGGGTGGATTGCCTGAGGTCAGGAGTTCGAGACCAGCCTGGCCAGCATAGTGAAACCCTGTCTCTACTAAAAACACACAAAAAATTAGCTGGGCGTGCTGGCTGGTGCCAGCTACTCAGGAGGCTGAGGCAGGAGAATCGCTTGAACCCGGGAGGCGGAGGTTGCAGTGAGCCGAGATCCATCCATTGCACTCCAGCCTGGGCGACAGGGGCGACATTCCGCCTCACAAAAAAAAAAAAAAAAAAAAAAAAATGCTCTGCGATTTTTGCAAAACCGGGAAGGCGGGGAACCCAGGCTTGTTTTAAAATAGTCCCCCTAAATTATAACTATGGCTCGTGGTGTGTTTTCCAAAGAAGAACCCTCCTTTAACGAGACCCCGCCTAGGCCGGCCGCTGTTGTAAATCTCCTGGTGGTGTGGACATAGCCAGGGGCTGGAGGTGGAACCCTCTGGATTTGTAGGTAGGAAGCAAAGAAGGGGCAGGTCCATTGCTCACCGCAGTTCCATATTTATGACGCGTGGACGCTGGGGAAAGCAACGAGTGTGTCGCAAATGCGGTGAGGCCACCGTTCACCATATTTTATGCTCATGACTTGTTTTCTTTTCATTTATCTCCCGGTCAATGAAAACGAACACGCCTGATGCCAAAGAAAGGCACACGAGTGTGGGCGTCCCAGGGTGCAGAGGGCTGGCACTAGTTACCCTGGTGACTTTGCCGTGTCCCCTCTCATCCCCAGGATTGCACGTGCAAAGCGTCAGTAGTTAAAAAACACGACCAGACCGAAGAGAAATGGGAACCACCCACCATTCTGGTGGGGGGCCTGCAGAAAATAAAGGAGATGTTCCACCCCGTGAGTCAACGTGGCAGGGTCCACGTTCCCAGGCAGGATGGTGTCCAGTCTCAGGGCCCAAGCCAGCGGAAGGGCTGGGCCCACTAAAGGCGCTCCGTTACGTCCTGTGGGTTTTGCAGCCAGCTTTGCGGAGGGCGGTCCTCCTCCTGAACATCCGTGATGCTTTTTTTCGGGAAACCGCGGGGAACATTCCTCAGTGAAATTTGTGGTGTTGCAAACTTTCCAGCCGAAGCCATCTGGGTGCAGTTCAGTGGTTTTCAGCCCCATGCACTGTCCTCCCAGAGACAGGTCTGAAACGCATCTTTTTCTTTTTTGAGACGGAGTCTCGCTCTGTGGCCCGGCCTGGACTGCGGTTATGCCGTCTCGGCTCACTGCAACCTCCGCCTCCTGGGTTCAAGCGATTCTCCTGCCTCAGCCTCCTGAGTAGCTGGGATGACAGACGCCCGCCACCACGCCTGGGTAATTTTTGTATTTTTACTAGAGACCGAGTTTCACCATGTTGGCCAGGCTGGTCTCGAACTCCTGACCTCAAGCGATCCACCTTCCTCGGCCTCCCAAAGTGCTGGGATGACAGGCGTGAGCCACCGCGCCCTGTCAGAAGTGCACAACCTACTGCCCCGTAGGTCTAGGGAAATGGTGGAAGATTCCTCTGGGCCTGTGTCTGTTTGGAAGTGTCTGTAATTCAGGACAAAGCTGGCGGGATATTGGAGGGAAACACGGAGCCAGGAATGGGCTCAGAAAAATGGAAGCAGCAATGCCTGTAACAGGATCTTTAAAGAATTTTTTAAAAATCCTTGGCTTGGATTAACAAGCAGAGGGTTTCCGTTAGAACACAAATCAAGGTGTTAACACCTACAGATGCAGACTGCTTTTCTTCTCATTTAAAACATTTTTTTTTTTTGAGACAGGGTCTCACTCTGTCGCTCAGACTGGGGTGCAGTGGTGTGATCTCGGCTCACTACATCTTCCAGCTCCCAGGCTCAAGTGAGCCTCCTACCTCAGCCTCCTGAGTAGCTGGGATTACACAGCAGGCATGTGCCACCACGCCCGGCTAATTTTTATTTTTGTAAAGACCGGGTCTCACTATGTTGCCCATGCCGGTCTCGAACTCTTGGCCCCAAGCGATCCTCCTGTCTTGGTCTCCCAAAGTGCTCGAATCACAGGTGTGAGCCACCAAGCCTGGCCTTCTAGATGCTGGATCCCAGGGCCGTCGGCCGTTGGAAATTCAGAACAAAAGTGCAGTCATGAGTCAAAGGGAAGCAAATGTGTCCGTGGAAAACTGCCCGGGCTGGTCTGGTCGGTGGAGGTTGTGACATCAGATCTTCCAACCTCTTCGTGGCAGAAATCAGTCGTATTGAAACTACAACCAGGCACTTAAACTGTTTGGAAAGACAAGCTGGTTTTATGAAAGACAATGGTCCTTTCTGTCCATAAGGATGAGATTATTGTTCATTTTTGCTTCTGGCTGAGATAAATGTAGCAAGACATACAGGAAAAAAACTGGTTACTGGGGGCCGAGCGTGGTGGCTCACCCCTGTAATTCCAGCACTTTGGGAGGCCGAGGCAGGCGGATCACTTGAGGTCGGGAGTTCGAGACCAGCCTGACCAACATGGAGAAACCCCGTCTCTACTAAAAATACAAAAATTAGCCAGGCGTGGTGGCGGGTGCTTGTAATCCCAGCTACTGGGGAGGCTGAGGCAGGAGAATCGCTTGAACCCGGGAGGTGGAGGTTGCAGTGAGCCGAGATCACGCCACTGCACTCCAGCCTGGTCAACAAGAGTGAAATTCTGTCTCAAAAAAAGAAAAAAAAAATCACACCATAGACTGGGTGCAGTGGCTCACACCTGTAATCCCATCACTTTGGGAAGGCAAGGTGGGTGGATCACCTGAGGTCAGGAGTTTGAGACCAGCCTGACCAACATGGAGAAACCCCGTCTCTACTAAAAATACAAAAATTAGCCTGACATGGTGGTGCACACTTGTAATCCCAGCTACTTGGGAGGCCGAGGCAACAGAATTGCTTGAACCCGGGAGGTGGAGGTTGCCGTCAGCCGAGATCATGCTATTGCACTCCAGCCTGGGCAACAAGAGCAAAATTCCATCTCAAAAAACAAAATAAAATAAAAGAAACAAACAAACAAAAAAAGCTGGTGACTGGGTTGGGTGTGGTGGCTCATGTCTGTAATCCAAACGCTTTGGGAGCTAAGGTTTGATGATTGTTTGAGCCCAGGAGTTTGAGAACAACCTGGGCAACATAGCAAGAAGCCCCCTCTACAAAAAATAAGAAATTTCAGGCAGGGCGCGGTGGCTCACGCCTGTAACCCCAGCACTTTGGGAGGCCGAGGTGGGTGGATCACCTGAGGTCAGGAGTTTGAGACCAGCCTGGCCAGCATGGTGAAACCCCGTCTCTACTAAAAATACAAAAATTACCTGGGCGTGATGGCGGGTGCCTGTAATCCCAGCTACTCGGGAGGCTGAGGCCAGAGAATCTCTTGAACCTGGGAGGCGGAGGTTGTAGTGAGCCGAGACCATGCCATTGCACTCCAGCCTGGGCAACAGGAGTGTAACTCTGTCTCAAAAAAATAAATGAGTAAATAAATAAATAAGAAATTTCAAAAGAGAAAAGTTTTGGAAAACTGGTTACTGGGGGCGGACACCGAACGTTTTATTTATATTTGTCTGTGTTCTTTTCCTGGATAGAATATAAATTAAAACTACAACCAAGTAACTGGGGAGAACATTGGCAAAGCTCTGTTATTACAGGAGGGGTATTTCTGAGCAAATAGGATCCCCCCGACCTCATTTTTTCCTGAGATACGACACTGAGTTTTCTTACAGCCTTTTTTTTTTTTTCCCCATTGGAATAACATGTAAAAAAGCTGAGTCTGGGGTAGGTCTGCCGGCAACTGTTAAAAATGAGATGATTGGTAACCAAAAGATAATTCTTTTAAATAATTACCCTTCAAGGGAGACCGAAAAATTAAAGGAGAACAGGAACTCAGGCTAAAGGAGCAATTTAGAATTTCTTTTCGATCCTGGAATCATTGCATATCATGGATTAATTGATAGTATTTCGAGACGGAGTCTTGCTCTGTCGCCCAGGCTGGAGTGCAGTGGCACGATCTCGGCTCACTGCAACCTCCGCCTCCCGGGTTCAAGCGATTCTCTCGCCTCAGCCTCCTGAGTAGCTGGAATGACAGACGCCCGCCACCACGCCTGGGTAATTTTTGTATTTTTAGTAGAGACGGAGTTTCATCATGTTGGTCAGGCTGGTCTTGAACCCCTGACCTCAAGTAATCCACCTGCCTGGGCCTCCCAAAGTGCTGGGATTACAGGCATGCACCAGTGCCTCTGGCTAATTTTTTTTTTTTTTTGTATTTTTAGTAGAGATGGGTGTTTCACCATGTTGGCCAGGCTGGTCTCGAACTCCTGACCTCCTTCTGCCTTGGCCTCCCAAAGTGCTAACATTACAGGGGTGAGCCACCACGCCTGGCTGGACATCTTTCAAAGGCAACATTCAGGTCTTTTAATACATGCAGGTCTTTTTTCTTTCTTTCTTTTTTTTTTTTTCTGAGACGGAATCTCACTCTGTCACCAAGCTGGAGTGCAATGGCGCAATCTCGGCTCCCTGCAACCTCCGCCTCCTGGGTTCAAGCGATTCTCCTGCCTCAGCCTCCTGAGTAGCTGGGACTACAGGCTCATACCACCACGCCTGGCTAATTTTTGTATTTTTTAAATACAGACAGGGTTTCACCACGTTGGCCGGGCTGGTCTTGATCTCTTGACCTCGTGATCCACCCACCTCAGCCTCCCAAAGTGCTGGGATTACAGGCATCAGCCACTGTGCCTGGCCCATGCAGGTCTTTTAATACGTGCTGAGAACCTGTTTTCTTGTCGTCTGGGGCCTCCTGCATTCGTTGACCTGTGACTATACATCCCATCACCTTCTCTCTCCTCTACCTCTCTATGGAAACTCCCTCTGCCTCCCTGGCTCATGGACTCTAGTGATTACCTTTAAGGCCCGTCCAGTTAACCCAGCATAATCCCTCATTTCAAGGCCCCTTATCTGAATGGGATCAGCAAAGTTCCTTTTGCCAGACAGCCTACTGCATCCACAAGCTCCCGAGATCTGGATGTGTATGTATATCAGTTCATACTCACACTGCTATAAAGATCCTACCTGGCCAGGTGCAGTGGCTCACACCTGTAATCCCAGCACTTTGGGAGGCTGAGGCAGGCGGATCACCTGAGGTCAGGAGTTCGAGACCAGCCTGGCAACATGGTGAAACCCCATCTCTACTAAAAATACAAAATTAGCTGGGCATGGTGGCGCATGCCTATAATCCCAGCTACTTAGGAGGCTGAGGCAGGAGAATCACTTGAACCCGGGAGGCAGAGGTTGCCGTGAGCTGAGATTGCGCCATTGCACTCCAGCCTGGGAAACAAGAGTGAAACTCCAGCTCAGAACAAAACAAAACAAAACAAATTCCTACCTAAGATTCGCAGCCGGGCGTGGTGTCTAATGCTTGTGATCCCAGCACTTTGGGAGGCTGAGGCAGGTTGATCACTTGAGGTCAGGAATTCGAGACCAGCCTGGACAACATGGTGAGACCCCCATCTCCACTAAAAATACAAAATTTAGCCAGGTGTGGTGGCACATGCCTGTAATCCCAGCTGCTCGGGAGGCTGAGGCAGGAGAATGTTGTCTTTAAAAGAAAAGGCCGGTGGAAAGATACTTGCTTGTACCTTTTTCTACGTATCTGTGTATTAATGGGGTTACCGAGTTACCCATTGCTTCAGTCTCTCCACTACCAGTGATACTGACCTGTTTGTTCGATCTTAAAAATAACTGGGTATGATAATTCTTTTAAAATCTTTCCAGTGTAATAAATGAAATATACCACAATAGTTCCCCCCTTATCAATGGGTTTGCTTTCTGCAATTTCAGTTATCTGTGATCAACCTTGGCTTGAAAATATTATATAAAAAATTCCAGAAATTGGCCAGGCGCAGTGGCTGATGCCTGTAATCTTGGCACTTTGGGAGGCCGAATCGGGTGGATCACGTGAGGTCAGGAGTTCAAGACCAGGCTGACCAACATGCTGAAACCCCGTCTCTACTAAAATACAAAAATTAGCCGGGCTTGGTGGCAGGTGCCTGTAATCCCAGCTACTTGGGAAGCTGAGGAAGGAGAATTGCTTGAACCCGGGAGGCAGAGGTTGCAGTGAGTCGAGATCATGCCATTGCACTCCAGCCTGGGCGACAGAGCGAGACTCCGTCCAAAAAAAAAAATTTCCAGAAAGCAACGATTTATGTGTTTTTTTAATTGTGTGCTATTCTGATGTGTCTCACCTGGGATATGACTCATCTTTCTGTCTGGTGTCCCCACCATGCTGTAGACACAATCCGTCCATTAGTCACTTAGCAACCGCCTTAGTGATTAGAGCGAGTGTTGTGGTATCTTAATGCTTGTGTTGAAGAACGTTTACTTGACTTGAAAATGGCCCCAGCGTGCAAGAGGAGTGATGCTTGAGTATTTTTATAATGGTTCTATCTTACTATTAGTTATTGTTGTTCGTCTTTGGCTCTGCCTAACTTATAAACTAAACTTTAACATACGTTCGTACGTCTAGGAGGAAGCACAGCATATACCGGTTTTGGTGCTACTGGATGTTTCCGGCATCCCTGTGGGGTCTTGACATACATCCTTCATGGATAAAAGGAGACTCTTGTAGATGCTGCACTGGTAATTTTCATTTCTGTCAACGTTAGGGACTGAACATTGTTATATGGTGATTGCTTCGTCAACCTGATGTTTGGTTGTTCATGTTTGGAAACCCAGACTCCAAAAGGAGGGCAAACACCAGAGGGATATTTGCTGGTTGTCAAGCTGCCCTACGTGATTGCGTTTGTTTCAGAAGGGGCTGTAAGGAGCTCTTGCCTGCCCCGTCTTTCTCTCCCCCACATGTCCATGCATTCCACACCCAATAAGGTGTCTGTAGAACATTGACATTTGCACGCATTGCACACCCAATATGGTGGCTGTAGAATGTTGACATTTCCTTGCATTCCACACCCAATATGGTGTCCGTAGGACATTGACATTTCCACGCATTCCACACCCAATATGGTGTCTGTAGGACATTGACATTTGCACGCATTGCACACCCAATATGGTGGCCGTAGAATGTTGACATTTCCATGCATTCCACACCCAATATGGTGTCCGTAGGATGTTGACATTTCCATGCATTCCACACCCAATATGGTGTCCGTAGGATGTTGACATTTCCATGCATTACACACCCAATCGTTGACATTTCCATGCATTCCACACCCAATATGGTGTCCGTAGGATGTTGACATTTCCATGCATTACACACCCAATATGGTGGCCGTAGGATGTTGACATTTCCATGCATTACACACCCAATATGGTGGCCGTAGAATGTTGACCATCCCAAGATCATGTCGGCTTTGATATTGCCACGGCGTGAAGATTTCAGTTTGTTTTTTTTTTTTTGGAAACGGAATCTCACCCTGTCACCCAGGCTGGAGTGCAGTTGCACGATCTCAGCTCACTACAACCTCCGCCTCCCGGGTTCAAGTGATTCTCCGGCCTCAGCCTCCCGAGTAGCTGGAATTACAGGCACCCACCACCACACCCGGCTAATTTTTTGTATTTTTAGTAGAGATGGGGTTTCACCATGTTAGCCAGGATGGTCTCGATCTCCTGACCTCATGATCCTCCCGCCTCGGCCTCCCAAAGTGCTGGGATTACAGGTGTGAGCCACTGCACCTGGCCATAAGATTTCATTTTTTTTCTGTTGTTTTATTTTTTGAGAAGGAGTCTCACTCTGTCACCCAGGCTCTAGTGCAATGGCACAATCTCAGCTCACTGCAACCTCCACCTCCCAGGTTCAGGTGATTCTCCTGCCTCAGCCTCTTGAGTAGCTGGGATTACAGGCACGTGCCACCACACCCGGATAATTTTTTGTATTTTTAGTAGAGACGGGGTTTCACCATGTTAACCAGGCTGGTCTTGATCTCCTGACCTCGTGATCTGCCCGCCTCGGCCTCCGAAAGTGCTGGGATGACAGGCATGAGCCATCACGCCCAGCCAGAAGATTTCATTTTTTCTTTTTCTTTTTTTCTTTTTTGAGATGGAAGCTTGGTCTGTCACCCAGGCTGGAGTGCAGTGGCGCAATCTCCGCTCACTGCAACCTCAACCTCCCGCGTTCAGGCGATTCTCCTGCCTCAGCCTCCTGAGTAGCTGTGATTACAGGCACCCGCCAACACGCCTGGCTAATTTTTTGTATTTTTAGTAGAGACGGGGTTTCACCGTGTTAACCAGGCTGGTCTTGATCTCCTGACCTCGTGATCTGTCTGCCTCGGCCTAGGAAAGTGCTGGGATGACAAGCGTGAATCACTACGCCCGGCCAGATTTCATTTTCTTCTACAGAAAGTGGCTTTGCTGGTGGGGAGCCATCCCCCAAGGAAGTGTGAAGGTCCTCTTGAAAAGGGTGAGAGTGTTTTCTCTGCTTCCACGACCAGGGCTAAGTGGAAACATTGAATCAATATTAACCCCATCCAGTCTTCAAGGCCTTTGTGTGTGTGTGTGTGTGTGTGTGTGTGTGTGTGTGTGTGTGTGTGTTTTCCAGAGACGTCAACCCTCTCTCTGGGATAATGAGAGAAATTTCCTAACAGAGTACTTCTCCCTCGCTCAAAGGGAGTGACATTTTGTAATGCTTTCTGAAATCAAGCCATTCTGACCCAATGACTTTTCGATGAGTTAAGGGCTAAATGAATCAGACGCGTGTGAATTCAATTTACTTCTCAACACATTCGCTTAAAAGGCTTCCAGAAAAAAAAAAAAAAGAAAAGCCCTTTTATTCCTTCCTTCCTTCCTTCATTTCTTTTTCCTTCCTTCCTTCCTTCTTTCTTTCTTTCTTTCTTTCTTTCTTTCTTTCTTTCTTTCTTTCTTTCTCTCTCTCTCTCTTTCTTTCTTTCTTCTTTTTCTTTCTTTCGTTCGAGATGGAGTCTCACTCTGTCGCCCAGGCTAGAGTGCAGTGGTGTGATCTCGGCTCACTGCAACCTCCACCTCCTGGGTTCAAGCGATTCTCCTGCCTCAGCCTCCCGAGTAGCTGGGATGACAGGTGCCCGCCACCACGTCTGGCTAATTTGTGTATTTTTAGTAGAGATGGGGTTTCAGCATGTTGGTCAGGCTGGTCTCGAACTCCTGACCTCAGGAGATCCGCCCACCTCGGCCTCCCAAAGTGCTGGGATCACAGGCGTGAGCCACCGTGCCCGGCCCCTCATACCTCACCCCAATCATTTGAGAAACAGATGGAGATGCCTTGATATGCACCAGAGGCTGGAGCAGGTGATTGGGGCAAGTTCAACAGGTACTTCCCCATTGACCACGGGGGAAGAGAGAACCTTGTTTCTTAAGTGTGATGAGGAGGTGTTTTTTTTTGTTTGTTTTGTTTTTGAGATGGGGTCTCGCTCTGTCGCCCAGGCTGGAGTGCAGTGGAGCGATCTCAGCTCACTGCAAATTCCGCCTTCCGGGTTCACGCCATTCTCCTGCCTCAGCCTCCCGAGTAGCTGGGAGTACAGGCACCTGCCACCACGCCCGGCTAATTTTTCTGTATTTTTAGTAGAGACAGGGTTTCACCGTGTTAGCCAGGCTGGTCTCGAACTCCTGACCTCGTGATCCGCCTGCCTTGGTCTTCCAAGTACTGAGGAGGTTTTTAATGAGATTTGTGTGAAGGGTTCCTTGGAGACGCTCGGTAAAGAAAACGACAAATAGTAACAGGTTGCAAAGGAGGTCTCTGCGTAACCTGGGGAGCTGCTGTCCAGGGGTACCTCAAAAACATGAGGAGCTGCAGACAGTCCGTAGTTTCCAGGTGACCTGGGCGTGGGCGTCTGTGATCTCTGTGTGGCAGGGTGTAAGCAGGCTTTGATGCCTGCTGCCTCAGGGCTGGACACACACCTGCCTCCTTGCTGTTTCGTTTCCAGATGTCCGTGACTGTGAGGCCTTCATGTTACCCTGAATTACCTGCCGGGAACTGTTCAGTGGGATTAGCTGACCCCTCCCTGCACACATTCACTTTTCAAGAAAAGCTCACCCTACTGAGAGCAGGTGTGAGGGACCTTGGCCAGGCGGGAGTTATGTGAGGTCTCGGATGATTTTAGGAAAAATAAATTGCTTCCCTAGTTCCAATTGCAGACTTCTGTCTTTTTATTCCCGGTGCGGGGGCGGCGGGGTTGGGGGGTGCGTGCGGCTGCTGCCGCCGAAAAAATACAAGATGAGAAGTAAAAAGCGATGTGTAACCACTTGTGTAAACATGTCATCTTTGTGTGTGTGTGTGAGACGTGGAGGGAGACACCTTTTCTTTATTTAGCAGCTGTAACATCCAATGAACTCTGAACTGTTTATGGGCCTCCTGCTCCCCAAAGGGTACACCCTGCTTCTGCTGGCTTCATGCCTCAGAACTTTGCTGTCGTTGGTCTCAGACACCACTTTGCCATCCACTTTCCGGCAGGTGGGGGTCTTTTGGATAGTTTGCGTGGAGTTGCTGCTGTCCAGGGCATCACCAAGACTCTAACAGAGAAGACCAAGCCCCAGTTAGCGTTTGCAGGCGTTGCGGGGAGAGGGTGGGGACAGCGCAGGTCGCTGCCTGTCCCTAGAACCTCACTGTCTGTCTGAGAAGTGATTAGATTGCAGGCACGTGGAGGGTGGCGGGGATCAACTCTCTCAGGGCCTCTAATCACACGTGGCACTTGCTGTCAGCAAGACGGCTTTGGAGCGGGGAGGTGGATCATTAGGGATGAAGCTGCAAATCATGACAACAAATAGGGTCTTAATCTCCCAAGAAAGGGGATGTCACCGGCTGGCTTGGGAGGCAGGGGTCCCCCGAGCGGCGGTGCTGGCTGGCCCCCCTGCATCCCATTTGCAGAGCAAGCTTCTGCTTTCAGGGCCTGGCCGGGCTGTGAGCATCGTGAATTCCTGGACCCTGCTGGAAAAGGAAGCGTCTGACGTGGGCAGTGACCGTGACTCACAGAGACATGAAAAGTACAAAACGTGGCCAGTTGTTTATGGCTCTAACTAATTTTAGCAGAGGTCTTGGTATCTAGAAAACATACTTTTTTTTTTTTTTTCGGTGAATGTGTAGTAAAGATATAAGCTTGCCCCCAAACAGATCTGGCTTTTGCCTTTGAGCTCTGGGAGGTCACTCTGAAGGCCTTAGGATGTCATGCCTGATAAGAATGTCATTATTTCGGCCAGGTGCAGTGGCTCACACCTGTAATCGCAGCACTTTGGGAAGCCGAGGCGGGTGGATCACCTGAGGTCAGGAGTTTGAGACCAGCCTGGCCAACACGGTGAAACCCTGTCTGTACTGAAAATGCCAAATTAGCTGGGCATGGTGGCAGGTGCCTGTAATCCCAGCTACTCGGTAGGCTGAGGCAGGAGAATTGCTTAAACCCGGGAGGCTGAGGTTGCAGAGAGCCAAGATCGTGTCATTGCACTCCAGCCTGGGCAACAAGAGCAAAACTCTGTAAAAACAAACAAACAAAAAAAAAAAAAAAAAGAGAGAGAGAGAGAAAAGGGGCTGGGCGCAGTGGCTCATGCCTGTAATCCCAGCATATTGGGAAGCCGAGGCAGCAGATCACCTGAGGTCAGGAGTTCGAGACCAGCCTGGCCAATATGGTGAAACCCCGTCTGTACTAAAAATACAAAAATTAGCAGGGCGTGTTGGTGGGCGCCTGTAATCCTAGCTACTTGGGAGGCTGAGGCAGGAGAATCGCTTGAACCTGGGAGGTAGAGGTTGCAGTGAACTGAGATCGTGCCATTGCACTCCAGCCTGGGCGACAAGAGCGAGACTTCATCTCAAAAAACAAAGCAACAAAACAAAACAAAACAAAAAACAAAAAAACAACTGTATTGAGGTTTAATTGACATACCACGAAATGCATTCATTTTGACTATACAGTTCAACGCCTCTTAGTAAATTTGTAGAGTTCCACGACTGTCACCAAATCTAATTCTGGAATATTTTTATCACCCCAGAAAAGAAATTGCATAGCTATTGGCACTCACTTGTCTTCCCTTATCCCATTTCTGCCCAGAGCCTCAGGCAACCACTCATCTCTATTCTGCCTCTATGGATTTTCCTTTTCTGCACAATTTCTTCGCATAGAATTACACAATATGTAGTCTTTTATCCCAGACTTTACTTAGCGTTATGTTTTTGAGGTGCATCCGTGTTGGACCATATATCAGTATGTCATTGGCTGAATAATATTCCATTGCAGGGAAAGACCACAGTGTGTTTATCTGTTCACCTGCTGAAAAGACATAGGCTGTTTGCACGTCTTGGCTGTTACAAATCATGCTGCTAGGAATATTTACCTACAAGTCTTTGAGTAAACATAAGGTTTCATTTCTCTTGGGTAGACGCCCACAGGAGGAATTGCTGGATTGAATGGTGAGTTTGTGTTCAAGTTTTTTTTTTTTTTTTGATGGAGTCTCACTCTGTCGCCCAGGCTGGAGTGCAGTGGCTCGATCTCAGCTCAACGCAACCTCCGCCTCCTGGGTTCAAGCGATTCTCTTGCCTCAGCCTCCTGAGTAGCTGGGACTACAGGTGCCCGTCATGCACCCAGCTAATTTTTGTTTTTTTAGTAAAGACGGGGTGATGACAGGCATGCACCACCACACCTGGCTAATTTTTGTATTTTTAGTAAAGACGGGGTTTCTCCATGTTGGTCAGGCTGGTCTCGAACTCCCGACCTCAGGTGATCCACCTGCCTCGGCCTCCCAAAGTCCTGGGATGACAGGTGTGTGTGTTCCACTTTTTAAGAAACTGTCAATGTGTTTTCCAAAGTGACTATATCAGTTGACATTTCTACACACAGTGGTTCTCACAAATACTTAATAACATCTTTTTTTTTTTTTTGTAGCCATTCCTGTGGGTATGAAGTGGTATCTTGTGGTTTTAATGTCTCAAATGAGGAAGGATGTTGAGACTCAATGCTGATTCAAGATCTACATAGTGGGCCAGGAGCAGTGGCTCATGCCTGTAATCCCAGCACTTTGGGAGGCTGAGGTGGGCGGATCACGAGGTCAGGAGATCGAGACCATCCTGGCCAACATGATGAAACCCCGTCTCTACTAAAAATACAAAAATTTAGCTGGGCGTGGTGGCAGGTCCCTGTAGCCCCAGAAACTCAGGAGGCTGAGGCAGGAGAATTGCTTGAACCAGGGAGGCGGAGGTTGCAGTGAGCTGAGATTGTGCCACTGCACTTCAGCCTGGGCGACAGAGCGAGACTCCATCTCAAAAAACAAAAACAAAAACAAACAAACAACAACAGAAAAACAAGATCTACATAGTTATAAGACTCCATCAGAAACAAACAAACAAAAAAAAACAAAGAAAACCCAAAACATCTACATAGTTATGAGACTTGACTTTTGGAGCTGACTTTGGGATTAAATGACTCAATTTTGGAGCTGACTTTGGGATTAAATGACTCAAGTAAACTGGTTTATTTGTACAGCTATTTTTCCCCCCAGGGAAAGTGTTTGCTCACCTATCCCTACAACAAAATGTAAGCAGATCCAATGAACGAGATGAATTCTCGGGGTGGATGGAAACTCATCCCGTATGGCTTTATCATTTTGATCTCCATGATGGGATGCACCGTTTTGTCGAAGAGGGTAGCTGTCCATCTCCCTTCCTGGGGATCCTGGATTCATTAATTTCCTGCTCACGTATTTCTTTCGTCCCTGCTCTTAATGTCCGTGCCCCAGTTTTGGGGACAGACCTGCCTGAAGGCTTTCTGTATCTCTATAAAACGTGCAGCTAGCAGGATTAAATGCTCCACCTTCGCTGTATGACAGACAGGAGTGTTCTCACTCACCACCAGAGCCTGCGCAGATCAGTCCACTCATTAGGTGGCTGTTGCTTGTGTCCGAGATTATTTTCTGCTTATACAGAGGTTTCCCTGGCTGCATCAGCTGACTAGTTTTCCAAACGAATTTCAGCCATTCTTATTTATTTCCTCAGGCAAAGAAAATGTAAGCTTTTTAAGAGAAAATACTTACCCTACTTTTAATGATAAATAAGACAAGGAGAGTTTTCTCCTGTTTAAAAATTCCCTATATGACAAAATACACAGTTAAACTTCGTATGGCTTAAAAATAGCTTGCCCTATCGCTCCATAAACCAGGAAATATGGAATTCTTGGATGGCCCTAAAGAAATTTGGTAAGGAATCCAAGCCTTTTAAAAATTAGATAGGCACAATCTAGACACACATATTCAATGACAGGTTTCTTTCTTACGTATCTGCCCATTCATCTGCCCATCTATCTCTTCATCCATTCATCTTTCCATACATCATTCCACCCACCCATTCATCCATTCACCCATCCATCCACCCACTCACCCATCTGCCCATTTATCTACCCATCTATATATCCATCCATCCATCCATCCATCCATCCACCCACCTACGCACTCATCCAACCATTTATCCATTATCCATCCAACTTTCCAATCATCTATCCATGCATCCTTCCATCCACCCATCCATCTACTCATTCATTCATTTATCCATGATTCATTCATCTGTTCATTCATCTATCCATCCATCCACCCATCCATCCAACCTTCCTTCCCTTCATCCATCCATCCACCCACCCATCTACCCATCGATTCATTCATCCACCCAGCCACTCCTCTGTTTATTCATCTATCCGTCCATTCACCCACCCATCCATCCATCCATCCATCCATCCATCCATCCATCCATCCATCCATCCAACCATTCACCCGTCTTCCCATTTATCTACCCATCTATCCATCCATCCATCCATCCATCCATCCATGCATCCATCCATCGACCTACCCACTCATCCATCCATTCATCCATTATGCATCCAACCTTCCAATCATCCATCTATCTATGCATGCATCCATCCATCCATCCACTCATTGATTCATCTATCCATTATTCATTCATCTATCTATCCATCCGTCCACTTATCCATCCAGCCTTCCATCCCTTCTTCCATCCATCCACCCACCCATCTACCCATCGATTCATTCATCCACCCAGCCACTCCTCTGTTTATTCATCTATCCGTCCATTCACCCACCCATCCATCTATCCATCCATCCATCCATCCATCCATCCATCCATCCATCCATCCAACCATTCACCCGTCTTCCCATTTATCTACCCATCTATCCATCCATGCATTCATCCATCCATGCATCCATCCATCGACCTACCCACTCATCCATCCATTCATCCATTATGCATCCAACCTTCCAATCATCCATCTATCTATGCATGCATCCATCCATCCATCCACTCATTGATTCATCTATCCATTATTCATTCATCTATCTATCCATCCGTCCACTTATCCATCCAGCCTTCCATCCCTTCTTCCATCCATCCACCCACCCATCTACCCATCAATTCATTCATCCACCCAGCCACTCATCTATTTATCTATCAATCCATCCATCCATCCATCCATCCATCCATCCATCCACCCACCCACTCACCCATCTGCCCATTTATCTACCCATCTTCCCATCCATCCATCCACCCACTCATCCATCCATCCATCCACCTACCCACTCATCCATCCATTTATCCATTATCATCCAACCTTCCAATCATCCATCTATCTATGCATCCTTCCATCCATCCGTCTACTTATTCATGCATCTATCCATTATTCATTCATCTGTTTATCCATCCATCCATCCATCCATCCATCCATCCATCTATCCATCTATCCATCTATCCATCCAACTTTCCATCCATTCATCCATCCACCCACTCATGTATTTATTTATCTATCCATCTATTAACCCACCCATCCATCTATCCATTCATCCATCCATCCATCCATCCATCCATCCATCCATCCGTCCATCCATCCACTCATCCATCCATCCAATCACCCATTCATCCATCTACCTACCCAATCATCAATCCATTCATCTGTTATCTATCCAACCTACCAATCATCCATCTATATATGCATCCATCCATCCATCCATCCATCCATCCATCCTCCCATCTATCCATATATCCATTCATCCATCAATCCAACCACTCATTCTTCCATCTATCCATTTTTCATTCATCTATTCATTCATGCATCCATCCATCCACCCACTCATCTATTCAGTCATCCGTTCACCCACCCATCTATCCATCCATTCATCCATCCATCCATCCATTCATTCATCCACCCAGCCACTCATCTATTTACTTATCTATCCATCCATCCACCCACTCATCCGTCCACCCATCCAAATATCCACTCATCCATCCATCCAACTATCCACTCATCCATCCTCCATTCATACATTCATCTACCCATTCATCTATCCATCCATGCATGCATCCATCCATCCATCCATCCATCCATCCATCCATCCATCCATTCATCCAACCACCTCAATAAGTTGAAGACTATCTGCCCCTTCCTGCAAAAACCTTATAATCTTTTGAAATAAAAGAGTAAGATCAAGGGTCACCAACATCCAATCTTCCCATTTGTCCCCAGGGACAGCCACACTCTTGCGTTTTTGCATGATCTCCTCTAGGTGAATGCTTCTCTCTCTTCCTTCCTCTCTCTCTCTCTTCTTTCTTTCTTCCTTCCTCTCTCTCTCTTCTTTCTTTCTTCCTTCCTCTCTCTCTTCTTTCTTTCTTCCTTCCTCTCTCTTCTTTCTTTCTTCCTTCCTCTCTCTCTTCTTTCTTTCTTCCTTCCTCTCTCTTCTTTCTTTCTTCCTTCCTCTCTCTCTTCTTTCTTTCTTCCTTCCTCTCTCTTCTTTCTTTCTTCCTTCCTCTCTCTCTTCTTTCTTTCTTCCTTCCTCTCTCTCTTCTTTCTTTCTTCCTTCCTCTCTCTTCTTTCTTTCTTCCTTCCTCTCTCTCTTCTTTCTTTCTTCCTTCCTCTCTCTCTTCTTTCTTTCTTCCTTCCTCTCTCTTCTTTCTTTCTTCCTTCCTCTCTCTCTTCTTTCTTTCTTCCTTCCTCTCTCTTCTTTCTTTCTTCCTTCCTCTCTCTCTTCTTTCTTTCTTCCTTCCTCTCTCTTCTTTCTTTCTTCCTTCCTCTCTCTTCTTTCTCTCTTTCTTTCTTCTTTCTTACTCTTTCTTTCTTTCTGTTTCTTTCTTTCTGTTTCTCTCTTCCTTTCCTTCTTTCTTTCTTTCTTCTTCCTTACTCTTTCTTTCTTTCTGTTTCTTTCTTTCTTTTTCTCTCTTCCTTTTCTTCTTTCTTTCTTTCTGCTTTCTTTTTCTTTCTTTCTTTCTCTTTCTCTCTTTCTTTTTCTTTCTCTTTCTCTCTCTTTCTCTCTTTCTTTCTTTCTTTTTCTTTTTTTCTTTATTCTCTCGTCCTTTCCTTCTTTCTTTCTTTCCTGTCTCTCTCTCCCTTTCCTTCCTTCCTTCCTTGCACATACACACAATCAGGCATAAAACATGCACAAACACACAGAAACACACACAAATGTGCACAAATACACACATATAAACAAATATACACAAACAGACGTGCAGAAACACACACGCATGCACAATCATGCAAACACACACAGACACACATACGAACATGCAGAAACAGACATACATGCACAAATACACACAGACAAACATGCACAGACACACACATGCTCAGATACACAAAAAAACCATGCACAGATACAGACATTCACAAATAAACTCAAAAACATGCACAGATACAGTCATGCACACAAACATGCACAAATACACATAAACATACACACACACAGATGAACATGCACACAAATGAATGCACAAATACCCGTACACACACACACAAAAAGCACGAATACATGCATACAAACACATAAAAACACACAAACACACACGTGCAGAGGAAATATTGTCTATATTACAGGCAGCTACTGCCATGGCCAGCTAATTTTTTGTATTTTTAGCAGAGATGGGGTTTTGCCCTGTTGGCCAGGCTGGTCTCAAACTCCAGACCTCAGGTGATCCGCCTGCCTCAGCCTCCCAAAGTGCTGGGATGACAGGCGTGAGCCACCACACCCGGCCTGTGGTGTGATTTTTGTTTTTCTTTTTTTGAGAAGGAATTCCACTCTTGTTGCCCAGGCTGTAGTGCAATGGTGCGACGTCAGCTTACTGCAACCTCTGCCTCCCGGGTTCACACCATTCTCCTGCCTCAGCCTCCCGAGTAGCTGGGATTACAGGCAGCTACCACCATGCCCGGCTAATTTTTTGTATTTTTAGTAGAGACGGGGTTTCGCCCTGTTGGCCAGGCTGGTCTCGAACTGCAGACCTCAGGTAATCCGCCTGCCACAGCCTCCCAAGTAGCTGGGATTACAGGCACCCACCACCATGCCTGGCTAATTTTTATATTTTTAGTAGAGATGGGGTTTCACCATGTTGGCCAGGCTGGTCTCGAACTGCAGACCTCAGGTAATCCGCCTGCCTCAGCCTCCCAAAGTGCTGGGATGACAGGCGTGAGCCACCGCACTTGGCCTGCGGTGTGATTTTTATGTACCCAAACATACTGGCCTTGCCGCCGGGCCGGTCGACTGCCTGAGATTTCAACGCGTTTGTCGTTCGGATCTGCAAGGGCGATGAAAGTTTTGAAGTCCTCACGTGCTCAGGTGTCCTGTGGGTTGAGGTTCTTTAGAGACAGGTTTCCACTCCCTTTGCTCCCAGATCTGAGCCTCTGCTGACGACAACGCCTCATCTTCGATGGGAAAAAGGCACAAGTCTTTGGCGATTCCCTTTTTCGTTCTCATACGTAGAAACCCCACTGTCTTCTTCACGGCCAGTGACTCGGTCGAATGTCCCAAGTCAACCGGGGAGAAAACCCCAAATTATGAAACAATTAAAAAAAAATACTCGTTCGATTTTTTTTCCTTTCCCCCGTAACCTCGTTAGTAACCCCATGGACAGGAGGTTGCCTTGGGCCAGAAGTTATGTTTCTCATTAATATACATGAGCTGTTCTCTGTTTCTTTTTTTTTTCATACCGACCGTGGTAGCCAGGCACCTGTCCCCCTTTTGTTCCTCGATAGAGCGTGTCTGAACGTAAAAGAAAAATTGTCACTTCTCATTACGTGAACTAAGGGTACGAGAATTGATGGGCCTTTCTACCTAATGCTGTTATCCGAACCAGGTTTGTTTATTTAATGAACAAAATGTCACATCAAATCTGTCTTCCCCTGACGTCTGAACCCCTGGCAGCTGCTGGTGGCAGGGTTTCCTGAAATGGGGAGGTGGAGGGAGGCTAGCTGGATTAACTAATTTAATTTGCATGTGATTCAAAAGTTAAAGCAAAGACTCACACCTCCTCTGATGGAACAAATTCTCTTATTATTATTACTATTGTTTTTTTTTCAGATGGAATCTCGCTCTGTCCCCCAGGCTGGAGTGCAATGGTGCAATCTCGGCTCACTGCAACCTCCGCCTCCCGGGTTCAAGAGATTCTCCTGCCTCATCCTCCCAAGTAGCTGGGATGACAGGTGCCTGCCACCATGCCTGGGTAATTTTGGAATTTTTAGTAGAGACGGGGTTTCACCATGTTGGTCAGGCTTGTCTCGAACTCCTGATCTCAGGCTGGAGTGCAGTGGCGTGATGTCGACTCACTGCAACCTCTGCCTCCCAGGTTGAATTGGTTCTCCTGCCTCAGCCTCCCAAGTAGCTGGGATTACAGGCACCCGCCACCAGGCCAGGCAAATGTTTGTATTTTTAGTAGAGATGGGGTTTCACCGTGTTGGTCAGGCTGGTCTCAAACTCCTGACCTCAGGTTGGAGTGCAGTGGCGTGATCTCAACTCACTGAAACCTCTGCCTCCCAGGTTGAATCAATTCTCCTGCCTCAGCCTCCCAAATAGCTGGGATTACAGGTGCCTGCCACCAGGCCAGACAAATGTTTGTATTTTTAGTAGAGACAGGGTTTCACCATGTTGGTCAGGCTGGTCTCGAACTCCTGACCTCAGGTGATCCTCCTACCTTGGCCTCCCAAAGTGCTAGGGTGACAGGCGTGAGCCGCCATGCCAAGCTGTTATTATTATTTTTTAAAGCACACGTCCAAGGGCCATTGTATGGTGAGATTCCAGATGTTGGATGGCAAGGAGGAGGTGTCCTGACCCGGACTGGTCAACATCAGGGAAACCGCAGCCCGTTTAGATGGAAGATTTAAAGTTCCGTCATGCCGTGCGAGCTTCCCGCAACCGAGATACAGATACATAATCTCCCTGGGAACGTATCAAACTGTCGGGGCACCAGGAGCCTCTGCCTTCTCTTCGGCTACCAATTTCAGGGACGAGGACCGCAGCCAGGTCAGAAGCACGGTTTGCAGGGGTGACAGCTTGTCACTTGCAGAGTTACGCAGTCTAAGCCACTTCATAAATGCAAGGTGCCGACGTGTTGGAAAGGCTGGAGTCCCGGGGTGGAAACACGTATGTCGGGGGCCAGGTGTGTCCCTGGGGGAACAGCACAAGCGTGTCGGATGCCAGGTCTCCGCCCACCCCGGAGCCAGCTCCGCTTGGACTGGCCACCTTGGGTCTGCTCTGGAGAGGGGATGTATGGAGAGGCTGCTCTGGAGAGGGGATGTATGGAGAGCGGATATATGGAGAAGCTGCTCTGGAGAGGGGACGTATGGAGAAGCTGCTCTGGAGAGGGGATGTATGGAGAGGGGATATATGGAGAAGCTGCTCTGGAGAGGGGACGTATGGAGAGAGGGGACATATGGAGAGGCTGCTCTGGAGAGGGGATATATGGGGAGGCTGCTCTGGAGAGGGGACGTATGGAGAAGCTGCTCTGGAGAGAGGACGTATGGAGAGAGGGGACGTATGGAGAAGCTGCTCTGGAGAGGGGATGTATGGAGAGGGGATATATGGAGAAGCTGCTCTGGAGAGGGGACGTATGGAGAGAGGGGACGTATGGAGAGGCTGCTCTGGAGAGGGGATATATGGGGAGGCTGCTCTGGAGAGGGGACATATGGAGAAGCTGCTCTGGAGAGAGGACGTATGGAGAGAGGGGACGTATGGAGAAGCTGCTCTGGAGAGGGGCTGTATGGAGAGGGGATATATGAAGAAGCTGCTCTGGAGAGGGGACGTATGGAGAGAGGGGACGTATGGAGAGGCTGCTCTGGAGAGGGGATATATGGGGAGGCTGCTCTGGAGAGGGGACGTATGGAGAAGCTGCTCTGGAGAGAGGATGTATGGAGAGAGGGGACGTATGGAGAAGCTGCTCTGGAGAGGGGATGTATGGAGAGGGGATATATGGAGAAGCTGCTCTGGAGAGGGGACGTATGGAGAGAGGGGACGTATGGAGAGGCTGCTCTGGAGAGGGGATATATGGGGAGGCTGCTCTGGAGAGGGGACGTATGGAGAAGCTGCTCTGGAGAGAGGACGTATGGAGAGAGGGGACGAATGGAGAAGCTGCTCTGGAGAGGGGATGTGTGGAGAGAGGGGACGTATGGAGAGGCTGCTCTGGAGAGGGGACGAATGGAGAAGCTGCTCTGGAGAGGGGATGTATGGAGAGAGGGGACGTATGGAGAAGCTGCTCTGGAGAGGGGATGTATGGAGAGAGGGGACGTATGGAGAAGCTGCTCTGGAGAGGGGATGTATGGAGAGAGGGGAAGTATGGAGAGGCTGCTCTGGAGAGGGGATATATGGGGAGGCTGCTCTGGAGAGGGGACGTATGGAGAAGCTGCTCTGGAGAGAGGATGTATGGAGAGAGGGGACGTATGGAGAAGCTGCTCTGGAGAGGGGACGAATGGAGAGGGGAGGTATGGAGAGGCTGCTCTGGAGAGGGGACGTATGGAGAGAGGGGACGTATGGAGAAGCTGCTCTGGAGAGAGGATGTATGGAAAGAGAGGATGTATGGAGAGAGGGGACGTATGGAGAAGGTGCTCTGGAGAGGGGACGTATGGAGAGAGGGGACGTATGGAGAGAGGCGACGTATGGAGAGGTCCCACACCAGGCTCCATCCAAGGAAGGGAGAAGCATCTTCACCCAGGCCCTGTTTACGCTTCGCCACGCTGTCCTCTGTCACGCACCGTGGCCGAGACCACAGCTGAACGTTCAGAGGCTGCAGAGAAAAACAGAAGCCGGCTGTGTGTGTGTGTGTGTGTGTGTGTGTGTGTGTGTGTGTGAGACATGACAGCCAGGCCTCTGAAGCGTGCCGTGGAAGACGCAGTTGTGAGGATATGTGGCAATTAAAAATAATTGGCAAGCAGGTCTCGTTCGTCCCTTCGGAGAATGCAGCGACCATATAATGATGTTTCATTAGCCATGCTGTACACTGCACGCTCCGTATGGCACTCACAATTAAACAGCCTCATAAAGGAGAGAAGGGGAAAAGAGAAACATGAAAAAAAAAAAAATACCCCGGCTCAGATTAGCATTGCATGTAATCGGCACTTCATTAGCTAATTGATTTCTTATTAGTTACAGGCAGTGGCCCGGCTAGGGCTTCTGCACACGTCATTAGCCGCACTTACACGATTATGCAGATGCTCATTTTGTAGCTAAACATTCCTGGAATCAAGGGTGCCTCTGTTGCTTACGGCAATTTCACTCACTTTATTTTATGTTTTCTTGCTAATATTGGCTTAACCTTCAAATCAAAAATTCTCTCCCCCTGGAGTAGGGGGGGCCTCACCAGATTTAATCACAACCTTCAACGCAGAGAAATAGGCCACGTCATCCCATCTGAGCTCAGCTACGTCTTGTTTGCTGTGTTTTATTTTCAGCTTGTTTTATGGCTCTCTGGAAAAAGCCAGCCGTCTTCCCCGGGGACAGTAATCTCTGGACAGGGTGGATGTCCCCCCTCACGATGTCCAATGTCACCATGGCTGCATGTCGCACCTTGCAAACGGACAGCCGTAGGCCTGACCACACCTGCCTTTAAATGCCTCGAGGTGGGGGGGAAGTGTGCGGAGGTCTGAAATTCACAGGTAGCCGTCTCTCTGCATGGCACAGAAATGGATTGCATACTGGCATCGGCCACGGAGAGGCTGCTCGGACCTCAGTGTAGGATTACTTCTGGTTATATTACATTTTATAAGCATACATAATTTGGTTTTCTGATTTTGGGTTTTTTGTTTTATTTATTTATTATTTATTTATATATGATTTATTATTTATTTGATTATTATTTATTTATTATCTTATTTACTTATTTATTTTTTATTTGTTTAATTTTTTTTTTTTTTGAGACACAGTCTCACCCTGTCGCCCAGGCTGGACTGCAGTGGCGCGATCTTGGCTCACTGCAACCTCCGCCTCCCGGGTTCACGCCATCCTCCTGCCTCAGCCTCCAGAGAAGCTGGGACTACAGGCGCCCGCCACCACGCCCGGCTAATGTTTGTATTTTTAGTAGAGACATGGTTTCGCTACATTGGCCAGGCTGGTCTCGAACTCCTGACCTCAGGTCATCCGCCCCCCTCGGCCTCCCAAAGTGCTGGGATGACAGGAGTGAGCCACCGCGCCTGGCCTGTTTATTTGTTTTTTATGTGTATAAGTGATTCTCCCACCTCAGCCTCCTGAGTTGCTGGGACTACAGACACCATGCCCGGCTAACTTTTATTTTTGTGGAGATGGGGTCTTGCTATGTTTCCCAGGCTGGACTCAAACTCCCGGGTTCAAGCAACCCGCTGGCCTCAGTCTCCCACGTAGCTAGGACCACAGGCAGACACCACGACATCTAGTAAATTCCCTTTTTTTTTTTTTGAGACGGAGTCTCGCTCTGTCACACAGGCTGGAGTGCAGTGGCGCGATCTCGGCTCACTGCACCTTTTTTTTTTTGTTGTGAGACGGAGTCTCACTCTGTCGCCCGGGCTGGGGTGCAGTGGCACAATCTCAGCTCACCACAACCTCCGCCTCCCGGGTTCAAGCGATTCTCCTGCCTCAGCCTCCCGAGTAGCTGGAACTACAGGCATGCACCTTCATGCCTGGCTAATTTTGTACTTTTAGTAGATACGTGGTTTTGCTATGTTGGCCAGGCTGGTCTCGAACTCCCGACCTCAGGTCATCCGCCCGCCTCGGCCTCCCAAAGTGCTGGGATTACAGGAATGAGCCACCGTGCTGAGCCTGTTCCTTTTGTTTTTAATTTTTTCTAGAGAAGGGGGTCTTGCTGTGTTGCCCAGGCTGGTCTTGAACTCCTGGCCTCGAGCCATCCTCCCACCTCAGCCTCCCAAAGTGTTGGGATGGTGGGCACGAGACACCATGCCCGGCCCCAGATGATGTTTTAAAATGACTTCTGTGGGTGGCTTATCCAGAAGGAGTTTGAATTTTAGGGAAGCAGAACCCTAGGCCAACTCTGATTCAAAGATTAGACGATTGTCTTCTGTAGTTTTTTTTGAGACGGAGTCTCGCTCTGTCACCCAGGCTGGAGTGCAGTGGCGCGATCTCGGGTCACTGCAAGCTCCGCCTCCCGGGTTCACGCCATCCTCCTGCCTCAGCCTCCCGAGTAGCTGGGACTACAGGCACCCACCACTACACCCGACTAATTTTTTGTATTTTTAGTAGAGACGGGGTTTCACCGTGTTAGCCAGGATGATCTTGAACTCCTGACCTCGTGATCCACCCGCCTCGGCCTCCCAAAGTGCTGGGATGACAGGCGTGAGCCACCGCGCCCGGCTGCCTTCTATTGTTTTAAATTTTGCAGAATCTCAATCATGGGAGGCCACCCTCTTTGTGGGGGTGATTGAGGGTGTTTGCTGTATGGACGAAGGTGTGGATGAAAATGTTTCCATTTGAAGACACTCACGGACAGTCAATGGGCTGAATTCTGCCCCCCGCCTCACAAGACTCATGTGTTGACAACCTAACCTCAAGGCCGGGCACGGTGGCTCACGCCTGTAATCCCAGCACTTTGGGAGGCTGAGGCAGGCGGATCACAAGGTCAGGAGTTCAAGACCAGCCTGGCTAAGATGGTGAAACCCTGTCTCTACTAAAAATACGTAATTAGCCAGGCGTGGTGGTGGGCGCCTGTAATCTCAGCTACTCGTGAGGCTGAGGCAGGAGAATCACTTGAACCCGGGAGACAGAGGTTGCAGTGAGCCGAGATCACGACACTGCACTCCAGCCTGGGCTACAGAGTGAGACTCTGTCTCAAAAAAAAAAAAAAAAAAAAACAAAAAAGAGTAAAAGTATGGAGATTTACTGCAAAGGGAAAAGTAGACACTCAAGAAAAGCAGCTGGGTGTGGTGGCTCATGCCTGTAATCCCAGCACTTTGGGAGGCCAAGGCGGGTGGATCACCTGAGGTCAGGAGTTTGAGGCCAGCCTGGCCAACATGCGGAAACTCCATCTCTACTAAAATACAAAAATTAGCTGGGCATGGTGGTGGGCACCTGTAATCCCAGCCAGTCGGGAGGCTGAGGCAGGAGAATTGCTTGAACCTGGGAGGTGGAGGTTGCAGTGAGCCGAGATCACACCACTGCACTCCAGCCTGGGCAACAGAGTGAGACTCTGTCTCAAAAATAAATAAATAAATAAATAAATAAATAAATAAATAAATAAATAAATAAATAAATAAAATTGTACTTATGAGTTATCTCCTTTACATTCTTAGGAGGAAAAAAAATGCCCCAAAGTCAAAAGAGTGAATTCTTGCACTCACAAAGTAGATGTTAAGCAATGCAATAGATGATTGTTTAAAAATATTCACTTCTGGTCGGGCATGGTGGCTCATGCTTGTAATCCCAGCACTTTGGGAGGCTAAGGAGTGGGTAGATCGCCAGAGATCAGGAGTTTGAGACCAGCCTGGCTAACATGGTGAAAGCTGGTCTCTACTAAAAATAGAAAAAATTTAGCCAGGCTTGGTGGCGTGCACCTGTAGTCCCAGCTACTCAGGAGACTGAGGCAGGAGAATCACTTGAACCCAGGAGGTGGAGGTTGCAGTGAGCCGAGATCACACCACTGCACTCTAGCCTGGGCGACACAGCGAGACTCTGTCTCAATAAATAGAATAAAATAAAATTGTACTTAGAACTGTATCAGGTTAGTTATAGGAGTTATCTCCTTTACATTCTTGGGAGAAAAAAATGCCCCAAAGTCAAAAGAGTGAATTCTTGCACTCATAAAGTAGATGTTAAGCAATGCAGTAGATGATTATTTAAAAATATTCACTTCTGGTCGGGCCTGGTGGCTCATGCCTGTAATCCCAGCACTTTGGGAGGCTAAGGAGGGGGTGGATCACCAGAGATCAGGAGTTCGAGACCAGTCTCTACTAAAAATGGTCAAAGCCAGTCTCTGCTAAAAATACAAAAAATTAGCCAGGTGTGGCAGCATGCGCCTGTAGTCCCAGCCACTCTGGAAACTGAGGCAGGAGAATCGCTTGAACCCAGGAGGTAGAGGTTGCAGTGAGCCGAGATCACACCACTGTACTCCAGCCTGGGTGACAGAGCAAGACTCCAACTCAAAAAAAAAAATTCATTTCCTTGATTCAAATTCACTTCCTTGATTCCATTCCTACTTCTCAGAGCAGAGTACAGAGTCCACTTTTCTACTTGAAATGAGCTTGCACTGTTGGGCTGCCCTCTTGTTCCTCTGTTGTCACTCCCGAGAAAAACTTTCCCTGCCCAGCTGTTGTTCCTGAACCCAGAAGCCCAGAATTAACCCACCTAGGGTGGAGCTGAGCTTCCAATCGAGAAGCCACGCCTAGTTGAGATCAGCTATCAACACCTGGGTAAACAAGAATAAGAGCTTATCCTTTTATGAGTGAAGGGGCAGTTTGTTACGCAGCAACAGCTGACTGCTACAAGCTAATCTGGAAGGCTCAGGGCTAGGCTCTTTGCTGGATGCAGGAACATTAAACTCTAACCCTGCCCTCACGGAATCATGACTAGGAAAACTAAGATAAGCATAAAAATTAGTAAAGTTGAGCCACACTAAATTGCTAACCCTTGCCCATTTCTAATGAAAATGGCAATGTCATATCTTCCATCTAATATTACTTAGATATTAATCTAAATATTATTAATAATCCTCAATATAATCAAAATATTATCAATAATCTTCAATATAATAATCTAAATAATAATCTTCAATATCATATTATTTATATATTAATTGATTATTGAATGGTTAATTATGCAATAAGCAATTATTGAATTAATACTTGTGAATAATAATTTAATAATTAATATATTAATATTATTAACATAATAATCTAAATAATATTAATAATCTCCTTTACTTTAATATTATTTTAAATAAACACACCTGCAGAAAATACATAAAATATATCCTCCTCATACATAGCCTCCCATATGTCTGTATTTATGAAAAAGCACAATATATCATGACTGTCATCCCAGCACTTTGGGAGGCCAAGCCCGGTGGATCATTTGAGGTCAGGAGTTAGAGACCAGCCTGGCCAACATAGTGAAACCTGATCTCTGCTACAAAAACAAAAATGTGCTGGGCGTAGTGCCTCACGCCTGTAATCCCAGCTCCTTGGGAGGCTGAGTCCCAAGAATTGCTTGAACCCAGGAGGTGGAGGCTGCAGTGAGCTGAGATCGTGGTCTCCCGTACTCCAGCCTCAGCGACGGACTGAAACTCTGTCTGAAAAAATAAACAAACCCCACAATATAAAGATTATTAATTTGCCATAGTGTTATGGAATTTAAAACTCAAGCTACCGTGGCTCATGCTGATAATCGCAATGCTTCCAGAATGTGAGACAGGAGGATTACTTGAGGCCGGGAGTTTGAGAGCAGCCTGGGCACCATACATTAACTGGGCATGGTGGCGCATGCCTGTAGCCCCAGCTACTCGGGGTGCTGAAGGGGAAGGATGGTTTGAGGCCAGAAGTTTGGGGCTGCAGTGAGCCGTGATCGTGCCACCGCACTCCAGCAATTTGGGAAATTATTAAATCCACCTGGTCTTTGAGAAACTATTAAATCCATCTGCTCTGTGATGCTACACATAACAAAATACCTGTCGAGAGGTTAAGCATCCCATCCAAGTTAAAAAAAAAAAAAACAGACATCAGTGGCCGGTCGCAGTGGCTCACACCTGTAATCCCAGCACTTTGGGAGGCCAAGGTAGGTGGATCACCTGAGGTCAGGAGTTCAAGACCACCCAGCCTGGTCAACATGGTGAAACCTAGTCTCTACTAAAAATACAACAATTAGCTGGGTGTGGTGGTGCCTGCCTGTAATCCCAGCTACTCAGGAGGCTGGAGCAGGAGAGTCACTTGAACCTGGGAGACGGAGGTTGTGGTGAGCCGAGATCACGCCATTGCACTCCAGCCTGGGCAACGAGTACGAAACTCTGTCTAAAAAATAAAAAAATAAAAAAAAAGCAGACATCAGCAGGCCAGAACTAGAAGTCAGTCCTGAAAGAGGCCCTCAGCAAAAAACCTCAACTAGTAGCAGTAAGGGATAGGCAGAATCTATAAAACAGAATTTTATAAAGTAACTCCCTGCACTCAGATAAAATGCGCTGTAATAAAAATGTCACTAATTTATATTAACTATGAATAACACCATTCTCCACGACTGAACAGCAGGTATTACAGAACGTTACAAAAATACGCTTACTTTCCATGAGTATGATATTGGATACTTCCAAAGTTTTGATGAATAGTGCTTGGGTGGAAAATCTGATTATTTGATAGACAATTACAATTAATCTCACATTTTCAGATGCAAAAAAAAAAAATGCTTCTAAGCTACAGAAAGTCTTGCTTTCTTAAGTAATTCCAACTTCTCTCCTGAAATCTTTACACAGTTAATTTACTCAGTCTTTGGTTAATAGCCCGTGCTAAGATAAATTTCTGCATAAATTCTGAATTTATGAGATCCCAATTAATGAAGTTTTATTGAAGAGACATCCCGTTCCTGATATAATTTTAATGTCATCATCATCAGTTATGTTCCCAGTCCAATAGCCCTAACGTTGCAAAATTTATTTCCATCAAACAAACAAAAGTCACACACACACAAACACACACACACACACACAGAGGATTCATTAAGAACGTCAAAGATAAAATCATTACCACATCCATCTTGAGAAGTTGAGCCGATGTGTGTATTCTTCAAGGATCACATCTATTTTTTATTTTATTTTATTTTATTTTATTATTTTATTTTATTTTATTTTATTTCATTTTATTTTATTTTATTTTTATTTTTTGAGACGGAGTTTCGCTCTTATTACCCAGGCTGGAGTGCAGTGGTGCAATCTCGGCTCACTGCAACCTCCGCCTCCAGGGTTCAAGCGACTCTCCTGCCTCAGCCTCTCGAGTAGCTGGGATTACAGGCACCCGCCACCACACCCAGCTAATTTTTGTGTTATTAGTAGAGATGGGGTTTCACCATGTTGGCCAGGCTGGTCTCCAACCTCTGACCTCAGGTGATCCGCCCGCCTCGGACTCCCAAAGTGCTGGGATGACAGGCGTGAGCCACTGTGCCTGGCTGATCACGTGCATTTTTAAAGACAGGGAAATAAAGCCAGCATTGCTCCTGATTTCCTTCCCTGGTCTTCGTCCCCTCCCAGAAGATAAGAAGATGCTTTAAATCCTCTCAGCCTTCCTTGTCTACTACAGACTTGCTAACGCACAGAGAAGACAGCCCTGCATCTTAATGGCTGTCATCCTCTTTCATCCAGCTCCTGGCCAGTCCTTGGAAACGCCTGCCGGCCACACTACAGCCTTGCCATATTGCCCCCAAATGAGCTTATTTTTACTTATTTATTTATTTATTTTTGAGACAGACTTGTCACTCTGTCGCCAGGCTGGAGTGCAGTGGCGTGATGTCAGCTCACTGCAACCTCCGCCTCCCGGGTTCAAGCCATTCTCCTGCCTCAGCCTCCTGAGTAGCTGGGATTATAGGCGCCAGCCACCACGCCCGGCAAATTTTTGTATTTTTAGTAGAGACAGGGTTTCACCGTGTTGATTAGGCTGGTCTGAAACTCCTGACCTCAGGTGGTCCACCCGCCCTGGTCTCCCAAATTGCTGGGATTATACGCGTGAGCCACTGTGCACGGCCAATCTGTGTAATCTATCATCTCTCTCTCTCTCTTATTTATTTATTTAGAGACAGAGTTTTGCTCTTGTTACCCAGGCTGGAGTGCAGTGGCGTGATGTCAGCTCACTGCAACCTCCGCCTCCTGGGTTCAAGCCATTCTCCTGCCTCAGCCTCCTGAGTAGCTGGGATTACAGGCACCAGCAACCACGCCCGGCTAATTTTTCTAGTTTTAGTAGAGATGGGGTTTCAGCATGCTGGCCAGGCTGGTCTTGAACTCCTGACCTCAGGTGATCTGCCCGCCTTGGCCTCCCAAAGTGCTGGGATTACAGGCGTGAGCCAACGCACCCGGCCTGATTTTGTATTTTCAGTAGAGATGGGGTTTCACCACGCTGGCCAGGCTGGTCTTGAACTCCTGACCTCAGTTGATCCGCCCACCTCAGCCTCCCAAAGTGAGATTCCAGGCGTGAGCCACCGCGCCTGACCTATGCTGCCTTTTCATTTGCATTTTTTTTTTTTTTTTGAGATGGAGTTTCGCTCTTGTTGCCCAGGCTGGAGTGCAGTGGCACAATCTCGGCTCACTGCAACCTCTGCCCCTGGGTTCAAGCGGTTCTCCTGCGTCAGCCTCCCAACTAGCTGGGATGACAGGCATGCACCACCATGCCCGGCTAATTTTGTATTTTTAGTAGACACAGGGTTTCAACATGTTGACCTGGCCTGGATACCACTTTTAATTTTACTTTGTTCTGAATAGTTTTGTATTCCTCTATTTGGAAGCTTTGTTCTGGGATTCTGTGAAGTCACTTGGAGGTAGTTTGAACCCTTCAGGTGTTGGTTTCATTCTGTTGGAATGAAGAGTAATGTTTAGTTCGGGATTAATTTGTCCAAGCTACTGAGGAAAGGTCCTCCTCACTATCCTACCTAACGCCCCATGAACTATGGAAGTTTTCCAATCTGGAAGGTGAGAACAGGCACCTTTTGAGCATTGTGTGAACGCTGGTCACTATTCCTTGTTCCCATGGATCCTTTCTGTTGGTTCTTTCCCTCACCTTGAATAATTTCCTCATACACACATGTCAATCAGTTCTCTGCCCAATGCTCTCTAGGTGGACCTTCTGCAGGTCTCTATGCTTCTTTCTCCACGCAGCTCTCTCATATCTACTACTGTGTCCTGTGAACTCTTCCTGCCTTGGTCTCCCCAGACTCTCAGCTCCACCTTCTCAACACAAGAGGCCTTCCAGTTTCCATCTGTGTTGTGCCTCCTTGTACTGCCGCCTATAACATCTCTCAGGCAGTAAGCCGGGAGATCATAGGGCTCACTGCATTACTTTTCCATCTCTCAGAGATCATTGTCTTTCATTGCTTCATGTCCAGGGTCTTGAACGCCATCATTTCATGTATTATGCCCAGTGGAAGATAATTCTGATCTCTGTTACTTCATGTTGGTCAAAAGCAGAAGCCTGCATCTATCTATCTACCATTCTATCTTTCGGTCTATCTACCTACCTACCTACCTACCTATCTACCAGTCATCTTATCTATCATATTCTCTATCTGCCTATTATCCATCTACCTATCTACCTACCTACCAACCGTCTTTCTACCATATCCTCTGTCTACCTATCCATCCATCCATCTACCTACCAATCATCTTTATCTATCATATTATCTATCTATCTATCATCTATCATGTATCAATATATCATCTGTCATCTATCTATCCATCTATCTATTATTTATCATCTTCTCTATCTTATTCTCTATCTCTCTACCTACCAATCAGTGTATCTATCAACCATATTATCTATCTATCTATCTATCTATCTATCTATCTATCTATCTATCTACCTATCTATCATCTTCTCTATCATATTCTGTATCTACCTGTCTCTCTACCTACCAATCAGCTTATCTATCAACCATATTCTCTATCTATCTATCTATCTATCTATCTATCTATCTATCTATCATCTATCTATCATCTATCTATCTATCTATTATCTGTCTATCTACCTGTCTTCCTATCTATCTGAAACTCTATGTTTAAAACTCTGACTTCTAAAAACATTATAATAGACATTATGTAATGAACACCTATTGTATGCCAGCCTTTGCTTATCTTATTTCTTTTTCTTCATGCCTGTTTTGAAAGATAAATATTATCCCTGTTTTGCAAAGTGATGTTCAGAAATAAATGGTTTGACAAGAGTCACATTAGCCAATAAACCCTTCAGCCTGGTTCAGTCTTGAAGCTTTCTGAGGATGAAGATAGCTTTACTACACCATTGGTTTACCAAGTAGGGATGATGTGAGGGTGTTTGTTTGTTTGTTTGTTTGAGACAGAGTCTCACTCTGTCACCCCAGGCTGGGGTGCAGTGGCGCGATCTCGGCTTATGCAACTTCCACCTCCCAGGTTCAAGCAATTCTCCTGCTTCAGCCTCCCAAGTAGCTGGGATTACAGGAACTCACCACCATGCCTGGCTAATTTTTGTGTTTTTAGTAGAGACGGGGTTTCACCATGTTGGCCAGGATGGTCTCAAACTCCTGACCTTAGGTGATCCACCTGCCTCGGCCTCCCAAATTGCTGGGATTACAGGCATGAGCCACCGCGCCCGACCAAGGGTTCGTGTTTAAAATGCAGATTCCCTCAGATATTGGTGTGCCTGCACGTGTGTGTGACTATAAAGAAACAGAATGAGAAAAATTGGGGGAGGTGATAGAACTATTCTGTATCTCGAACATGGTGCTATGTACATGTTTCAAAAAATGTGTTCAAGTTCATAGAACTGCATATCATGAAAATCAATTTTATAGTATGATAATTTAAAATGTAATTTTTTTGAAAATGTAAAAAAAAAAAAAAGCAGATTCCTAAATCCTATTCCAACCCTACTGAAACATAATCTCTCTTTTAAACAAGATGCCACATAACGGACACACTTCCCAAGAATGTAAAGTCTTATTTTGCATTCATCAGAAGGTGAATGTCTACAAGGCCTATTTTATTGAATTTTTTTTTTTACCTGCATGCATTCTTTCCACCTTCAGCGAAAGATGCAAAACGTATATTTGTAAATTAACTTTCCTGAAACTCCCCTCTCACCACCATTGTTTTTCCGCTAAGTGCAATTTTATCCACAGTGATCCTTCCATGGTTTTTGCCAAGTGGCAGCGTTTTTATCAAAAGAACGCCTTTCCTGTCAAATAAATAAACCATCGCGTCTCACGGTTGTCCAGATTCCTGCTCGGTTTTACAAAGCTTCTTTCCATTGGTGCCTCCAAGCCTTTCTCCGGGCATTTTCTTTCTACAACGGGTTGGATGTACACGGATCAAACTGAAAGGAGAGGGAGGAGGAAGCATACGTGATGAGTCAGGAAAGACGCTTTAGGTATGTGACTGTCAGAGCACAGTGACACGAGGTGGTACAGAGTCTGTGACTGCGCTGTGCCAACACCCTCGTGAAAATCAATATTCCTGTAACCGATTCTGCAACTTGAAATGAGGTGTTTTCAATTAAGGCACTGTTGACATTGGGGGCCAGGTAATTCTCCGTGGTGGGAGCTGTCCTATATACTGTAGGATACTCAGCAGCGTCCCTGAGCTCTACCCACTAGAAGCTAGTAGTAACTATCACCTCCTCCCTGGTCGTGATAACCAGAAGTGTCTTCACTCATTGCACAGTGTCCCCCATGGGGCAGAATTCCGACTCAAATTATTATTATTATTATTATTATTTTTGAGGCAGAGTCTTGCTCTGTCACCCAGGCTGGAGTGCAGTGGCACAATCTCTGCTCACTGCAACCTCCGCCTCCCAGGTTCATGACATTCTCCTGCCTCAGCCTCCCAAGTAGCTGGGTTTACAGGCGCCCGCCACCATGCCCAGCTAATTTTTTGTATTTTTAGAAGAGACGGGGTTTCACCGTGTTAACCAGGATGGTCTCGATCTCCTGACCTCGTGATCTGCCCACCTCGGCCTCCCAAAGTGCTGGGATTACAGGCGTGAGTCACCACGCTCGGCCTCGGACTCAAATTTTTCTCCACTCTTCTCATGTCCAGAGAAGACAGCAAAGACATAATTTGTATTAACTTTGAGATTACCAATAAATTTTAGTGAATAAGCAAATTTGCAAATACAGAGTCTGTCCACAATGAGGAAGTACTGTACCCCTGAAGACTACAGGGCCCTGAAAAATTGCTATGCAGTGGGATCCCTAATATTGCTCTCTCGGGTGAGTAGGAGCTGCCCCCATTGTGGTCTGAATGTAGGGTTCTTTCCCAAATTCTTATGTTGAACTCTTCATCCCCAAGATGATGACGTTAAGAAGTGGGGCCTTTGGGGGGTGATGAGGTCATGAGAGCAGAGCCTTCTGAATGGGATTAGTGCCCTTATAAAAGGGATCCTAGAGAGCTCACTTGTCCCTTCCACCGTGTGAGGACACACCAAGAAGTCACCGTCTATGAAACAGGATAGGTAGGTGGGTGGACGGATGAGTGAATGGATGGATGGAAGAGTGGACAAATGGATGGATGATGGATGGATGAGTGAGTGGATTAATTGTTGTATAGATAGATAGGTGGTTGGATGGATAGATGGATGCATGATGGATGAGCAGATGAATGGATGGATGAATGGATGGGTGGATGGGTGGATGGATGGATGGATGGATAGATGGATGGAAGTGTGGACAGACGGATGGTTGAGTAGGTGGATTAATGATTGTATAGATGGCTGGATGGGTAGATGGATGCATGATGGATGAGTAGATGAATAGATGGATGAATGGATGGGTGGATGGATGGATGGAAGAGTGGACAGATGGATGAGTGAGTGGGTAGATTAATGGTTGTATAGATGGCTGGATGGGTAGATGGATGCATGATGGATGAGTAGATGAATAGATGGATGAATGGATGGATGGATGGATGGATGGAAGAGTGGACAGATGGATGAGTGAGTGGGTAGATTAATGGTTGTATAGATGGCTGGATGGGTAGATGGATGCATGATGGATGAGTAGACGAACAGATGGATGAATGGATGGGTGGATGGATGGATGGAAGAGTGGACAGATGGATGAGTGAGTGGGTAGATTAATGGTTGTATAGATGGTTGGATGGGTAGATGGATGCATGATGGATGAGTAGATGAATAGATGGATGAATGGATGGAAGAGTGGACAGATGGATGAGTGAGTGGGTAGATTAATGGTTGTATAGATGGTTGGATGGATAGATGGATGCATGATGGATGAGCAGATGCGTGGATGGATGGAATGATGGGTGGATGGGTGTATGGATGGATGGATAGATGGATAGCTGGATGGATGGATGGATGGGTGGATTAATGGTTGTATAGATGGCTGGATGGGTAGATGGATGTATGATGGATAAGCAGATGACTGGATGGAGGGATGGGTGGATGGGTGTATTGATGGATGGATGGGTGGATGGATAGCTGGATGGGTGGATGGATGGGTGAAATAATGGATGATGGATGATGGATGAGTGAATGCGTAGATGGGTGGGTGGATAGATGATAAACGGGAATGAGTGGATGGATGGGTGGTGGATAGATGGATGAGTGGACAGATGGATACATGATAGATGGGTGGATGGGTGGATCAATGGGCAGATAGATGGATGAGTGGATAGGTGTATAGATGGGTGTAGGGGTAGACGAATGGATTGATGATGGATGGGATTATGGATGGATAATGAATGAGTGGATGGCTGGATGGATGAATGGGTGAATGGATGGATGGGTGGATGGGTGGATGGATGGGTGGATGAGTGGATCAATGGGCAGGTGGATGAGTGGATGAACGGTTACATGAGTGGATGGATGGGTGTATGAGTAGATAGATGGATGAATGATGAATGAGTGGATAGATGGACGGACAGATGGGTGGATGCATGTATGGATGGGTGGATGGATGGATGGGTGGGTAGGTGGATGGATGGATAGGTGGGTAGGTGAATGAGTGGATGGCTGGGTGGATAAATGAGTGGATGGATGAATGGGTGGACAGATAAGTGGATGGGTCGATTAGTAAATGAATGGATGGATGGATGTGTTTGTGAATGGAAAGGTGGATGAATGCATAAGTAGGTGGGTGGATGGTTGTATGAATGAATAGGTGGATGCGTAGGTGAATGGATGAATGAACAGCTGGATGGCTATGTGGATGAACGAGAGATAGATGAGTAGATAAGTCCAGACATGATTTTCACTCTATGTGTTCCTGTTTACTTTGCCTTTGCCTCATCGTCTTCCAAGACAATATATTTCTTTGCAGATATTCAAGAAATTATTTTAGAAATGTGCTTTGGGAACAACATAGACACACTCTGAATAAAGGCAGAGTCCTCCTAAAGAAGACTCATGTCTTTTTTTTTTTTTATTATACTTTAAGTTTTAGGGTACATGTGCACAACGTGCAGGTTCGCTACATATGTATACATGTGCCATGTTGGTGTGCTGAACCCATTAACTCATCATTTAACATTAGGTATATCTCCTAATGCTATCCCTCCCCCTCCCCCCACCCCACAACAAGCCCCAGTGTGTGATGTTCCCCATGCTGTGTCCATGTGTTCTCATTGTTCATTTCACACCTGTGAGTGAAAACATGCCGTGTTTGGTTTTTTAGTCCTTGCGATAGTTTGCTGAGAATGATGGTTTCCAGCTTCATCCATGTCCCTGCAAAGGACATGAACTCATCATCATTTTTTATGGCTGCATAGTATTCCATGGTGTCTATGTGCCATATTTTCTTTATCCAGTCTATCATTGTTGGACATTTGGGTTGGTTCCAAGTCTTTGCTGTTGTGAATAGTGCCGCAATAAACATACGTGTGCATGTGTCTTTATAGCAGCATGATTTATACTCCTTTGGGTATATACCCAGTAATGGGATGGCTGGGTCAAATGGTATTTCTAGTTCTAGATCCCTGAGGAATCGCCACACTGACTTCTGCAATGGTTGAACTAGTTTACAGTCCCAGGAAGACTCATTTCTTATCCACTCCCCCGAGATAACTGCCATTGTCACTTAATACCCTTCCAGAACATTTTCCACACATTTAGACACATTTGGACCTGTTGTTGCATGTGTGTGACTTGTGAAAACATTCGTAGTGTCACGTTGTATTGTCGCTTGTAGATTCCCCAAGTTGCTTTTCTCACTCAACAACCTGTGTTGGAGATATTCCCCACCAGCACACAGAGGCTCACTTTCTGCATTTTATCTGTTCGATGTGATCCACAGTATGGATCCATCAAGTCCCCCGTTGGGCGAACAATTAGAGTCTGCCCTTTTTTTCTGCTATCAAAGTCATTGCTGCAACAAGCATGCTTCCCCATGCTATGTCGTGCCTGAGTATGAGAGTTTCTCCAGGGTAGACACTTAGAAGTGGGATTGCCTGGTCAGAAGAAAACGTGCACTTAATTGTCGTGGACAGCACTGACTTTCCCTCCAATCTGTGGTTCCAATTTCCCATCCCACATGAGGAGATAATTGCCTTACATCCTGCAACCACTTGCCACGATCACACTTTGCAATGTTTTTGCTATTATAGGCAATTGAGCAATGAGACGCTCTTTTCTTTTTAACTTGTAAAAATTTATTATAGAAAGGAAAAGGCAGAGAACAGCCATAAAAAGGACAAATAATGGCATGTGTTACTAGTCATTCCTGTAAGGAAATTAACAGGAGAAACAGCGTAGGAAATGCTACTTGTGATGATAATACTGCAATGTATTGAATACTTGCCATGCGCAGTGAGACAGTCTTCTCTCTGCTGCCTCATAAGACTCTCCCAGCTGCCTGCACTCCCTATAGTGCTGCTAACATTGTGTTTTACACAGCCATATACAGATATAAAAAATATATAATATATATTTTACAGATAATATAATTATATATAACTATATATAATTACATAATATATAATTAATTATATATTATAAATAATATATACTAATTATAAATATTATAGATAATATATAATAATTACATATTATAGATAATATATAATAATTACATATTATAGATAATATATAATTACATATAATACATCTTTTATATAAAATATATATTATATATAACATATAATTATAATATATTATATAAATATATCTTTTATAATATAAAATATGATATATAATATAATATATAATTATATATTATATATGCTTATGAAATATAATATATAATATATATTATCAAATATATAATATATTATATAATATATAATATATATTATCAAATATATAATATATTATATAATATATTATATATTATCGAATATATAATATATTATATAATATATAATATATAATTATATAATATATTATATAATATATTATATATAATTATATATTATATATGCTTACAAAATATATTATAAAATATAATATATAGTATATTATATATTATCAAATATATATTATATAATATATAATATCATATATTATCATCTATATCATATATCAATTACATATTATATCATATATAAAATATAATATATAACATATAATATCTATTGTATAATATAATATATAATATATATTATATCATGTATAATGTAATATATATTATATATCATGTATAATGTAATATATATTATATATTATATCATGTATAATGTAATATATATTATATATTATATCATGTATAATGTAATATATAATATATATTATATCATGTATAATGTAATATATAATATATATTATATCATGTATAATGTAATATATAATATATATTATATCATGTATAATGTAATATATAATATATATTATATCATGTATAATGTAATATATAATATATATTATATCATGTATAATGTAATATATAATATATATTATATCATGTATAATGTAATATATAATATATATTATATCATGTATAATGTAATATATAATATATATTATATCATGTATAACGTAATATATAATATATATTACATCATGTATAATGTAATATATAATATACACTATATCATGTATAACGTAATATATAATATATACTATATCATGTATAACGTAATATATAATATATAGTCTATCATGTACAACGTAATATATAATATATATTATATCATGTATAATGTAATATATAATATATATTATATCATGTATAATGTAATATATAATATATATTATATCATGTATATTATACATGATATAATATATATTACAGTATATATAGTATATATTATATAAAAATATATAATTATTTATTATATATAAAACTATGTATACACAAAATATATATATACACACATGTATATATTTTTTGAGATGGAGTCGTGCTCCCATCACAGAGGCTGGAGTGCAGTGGTGCGATCTCGGCTCACTGCAACCTCTGCCTCCCGGGTTCAAGCGATTCTCCTGCCTCAGCCTCCCGAGTAGCTGGGATTACTGGCATGCACCACCACGCCCGGCTAATTTTTGTATTTTTAGTAGAGATGGGGTTTCTCCATGTTGGTCAGGCTGGTCTCAAACTCCCGACCTCAGGTCATCCACCCGCCTTGGCCTCCCAAAGTGCTGGGATTACAGGCACGCCACTGTGCCCGGCTGTTTTTTTTTTTCTGTTTTGTTTTGTTTTTTTGTTTGTTTGTTTTTGAGACAGAGTCTCACTCTGTTGCCAAGGCTGGAGTGCAGTGGCACTGTGTCAGCTCACTGCAACCTCCATCTCCTGGGTTCAAGCAATTCTCCTGCCTCAGCCTCCCGAGTAGCTGGAATGACAGGCGTCCACCACCACACCCGGCTAGTTTTTATATTTTTAGTAGAGACCGGGTTTCACCATGTTGGCCAGGCTGGTCTTGAACTCCTGACCTCAGGTGATCCACCTACCTTGGCCTCCCAAAGTGCTGGGATGACAGGCATGAGCCACTGCGCCCGGCCGTGTACTGCTGTTAAGACACGGTGAGAATGAGCTGGCTGGGTGTGGTGGTTCATGATTCTCATCCCAGAGCTCTGGGAAATCAAGGCAGGAGGATCACTTGAGTCCAGGAGCTCAAGACCAGCCTGGGCAACACAGCAAGACCCCTATCTCTCTCTAAAAAAAAAAAAAGCAAGCATGGTGGTGAATGCCTGTGGTTTCATCAGTGAGGTGTGATCATGCCGCTGTACTCGAGCCTGAGGAACACAGCAAGACCCTGTCTTAGGGGGAAAAAACCCAAAAAAACAGAGAAAGAATAAACTATCATAATGCTTAATTTTGTGTGCCTTTATTTAGCAGTGGGAACCAAATTGGCCTCCCCTAGGTAATTCAGCTATTCGTCTGGATTATGTGGGTTACTGTGTTACAGTCATCTCTTGTTTGATTTTAGTGAAACTGACTTAACTTTGCATACAAAAGCTGGTTCTAGGATCCTACCCCCCCAAGACAGGTTAGTTATGACGGGCAATCTCTCGACCTCATGCCTGACATCTTACATGTGTTGAGAAATCAAGAAGGTCGAAATATAAGTGGAGAGGTTGACGCTCCATTCTGGGGCAGCCCTGTGACTGTCTGTCAATGTTGTGTCTGAGCTGGGCTGTGTCCACCAGCGTCCTGTTGTATTACCTAGGAGCTCATAAGTTCAGAAAGATACTCAAATGGGGAGTTTTGTCCTGATGAACCCCAGGATGGAATACAGGACAAAAAATACATTAATATTTGAGTCTTCTTAAGAAAGTCTAGGCCGGGCGCGGTGGCACATGCCTGTAATTCCAGCACTTTGGGAGGCCGAGGATGGAGGATCGCCTGAGGTCAGTTGTTCGAGACCAGCCTGGCCAACATGGTGAAACCGTCTTTCTACTAAAGATACGAAAATTAGCCAGGAGTGGGGGCGGGTTCCTGTCATCCCAGCTACTCGGGAGGCTGAGGCAGGAGAATTGCTTGAATCCTGGGAAGCGGAGGTTGCAGTGAGCTGAGATTGCACCACTGCACTCCAGCCTGGATGATGAGAAACTCTGTCTCTAAACAAAACAAAACAAAAAGTGGAAACTGGAAACAGCTTTTATGCTCTTTTATTTCAACGGTTTACGGAACCCAGGATGGTATCCAATGAGAGCTTGCATTCAGGCATGGGGAAGACACAGTTGAGAAGAATGAAAATGATTACAATCATGCAGAAAAAGAAACTTGGGCACCCAAAACACACCCAGGAAAATGAGGGAAGGGAAAGTATTTGAATTTGACTAGTAATGACAAGCCGCAGATACATGAGCTCACAGGACTGTGGCTGGACAGACATCAAGGGTGGACAGAACCCAGCCTGTCAGGACTGACACCCTACAGTTGTCCGTCTACAAATTGGCTCCTGATTGGTCTACCCGGGACTGTGGTCCACGGTCATTGAAAAATATGTCATGGAGGCTCCAGGTACACTCAAGCTGTGGGCAGACAGTTCCATGATGGGACTGCACCTCGTATCAGAAAGGGCCTCCCATCCTCCCCTTCTTTAATTCCACCCTCCTGACGTCCCAGTACTTCACCCCATACAACCACATGTCCTCAGGACAATGGGCAACGGATGCCGTTTGGTTCAGTGGAGGCAAAAAACATGATTTATGAATGTTGTTCACGTTTTAACAATTTAAATTTATGTTTACTATATTAAATATAATTTTATATTTTTATAATGAATATAAAAATATGTATTATATTTTAAAGTTTAAAAATATTATGAAATTATTTTAATGTTATAAATATATTAAACATATTTGTATTTTTATAAAATATATAAAATTATATATTTATAATTTTTAAAATATAAAATTATTTTAATTTTATAAATATATTTATAGCTTTTATAAATATATTAATAAACATGTTTCTATTTATAAAATATATAAAATTATATATTTATAATTTTATAATATATCTAATAAATATATTATAATATCATATAATATATTATATACCATAATATATAATATATCTAATAAATATATTATAATATATACGAAAATATTTAATAAAGATATTTTTAAATATAAAATACATATTATTTATTTATAGAAATACATATTTTTATATATTTATAATTAATATATAAAATATTGGTATAAAATAATTTATTAAAATAATTCAAATTTTCATAATTTAAATTTATATTTATTATATTAAATGTAATAACTTCATATTTTTATAATTAATATAAAATATTTATTAAATAATAATTTATTCTAAAAGCTCTCAGAATTTCAAAGCTAATATTTGACTTTTTAAAAAAATTAAGTGCTGTTTGTATAAAAATTTTAATATGACATAAAGTTTATATTTCTATAATTAATATAAAAATATTTATTGTATTTTTAATAAATAATTTTGAAAATATTAATTGTATTTTTAATATTTTGAAAATATTACAAAAATATTTTAATTTTATAATATGTTAACAAATATGTTAAATATAGTTATAATTTTATAAATATATTAAAATAAATATATTAAATATATTATAAATATATAATATAATAAATATGTTACAATATAAATATATAACACATATATTAAAATATTAGAAAATATATTATAATTGTATTTTAAATATTTTATATGTTTATAATTAATATATAGAATATTTATTAAAATAATTTATTATAATTATTTAATTTTAATTTTAATTTTAATTTATTATATTAAATGTAATAATTTTATATTTTTACAATTAATATGAAAATATTTATTAAGTAATAATTTATTCTGACAGCTCTCAGAATTTCAAAGCTAATACTTGACTTGCTTCTTAAAAAAAACTAAAATATTTGACTTGCTTCTTAAAAAAAAACAAGCACTAAGAGTTTGTATAAAAAATCTTAATATGACATAAAAATGAATGCCAGAGAGTCAATACATCAGAAGTCCGGATAAGCTCTGTTTTTGGCATGTGGGATTTTTATTCATAGATTTTTTTTAACTCTTTATACATCTCATCATACGTTTTCGTGTTGAGGATTTCCTTTGACGTTCTTATTGGCTGTTGGAGCAAGATAAGATCCCATTTGGGGCTGTCATGCATGAGCCCCTTTGCTGAGGATGTGCAGAATGGGGTGTCTGAGGTCTACCTGCGTGGAACCAGGTGCACCTGCGGATCTTGCTGACACGCGCGGGAATTTTGCACGTTCACCAACAGGCAAACGAATCCCCGTGTCTTTAAGGGTCTGCTGCAGTTAATAGATGATCCACTGTGTCATGTCACAGCCCAGATGAGTGACAAGCCAGTGCTGACAGAGAGTGACATGTGTCTGTCACTTTGCTGACAGCCCTGGCACATTCTGCAAAATGCCTCAGCTCCTGCTGCCTAATTTTCTGCTGTGAGAGCCAGGTGGCTTCCTTTGGTCTCCACAGGAAACAAAATGTCTCAGAAATCTTTCCCCAAAGCACAGGCTTCATACATTCATGGGGTCTCACCATGTTGGGAGAACGGTGGCAGAATCAGAAAGGTGATGGGGGCTAGCTGGGAACACCTGTGTGCGGATTCTTCAGAATCTGTAACAGCCTGGTTTGCAAACTCAAGGGGACTGTGGGCGCTGGGAGATTCCTGAAGGCAGGTGGGTGGTTGGAAGGATGTGAAAAGACTCAGTTGGATCCCAGGGGTGGTGGGTCAAAGGCATTTCCTGTGTTCACAGCTGGTTGCCACCGACGCCTGTTGCCACAGATGCCTGGTGTACAGGGCGTGGTTCTTTTCTCAGGTGAGTACCCAACAGCCAAGTTATCCCAGTCCATCTGGATCACCTGCAAACAGATGCACCATTCATGCCCCACCTCGGGGTTTGTTCTTTTCTTCAGCACACTCCTGGCTTATACCTGTGTGCTCAGATGCAGAGGTAAAGCATTTTAAGGACACCTGCAGGAATCTGTCCGGTGGCAATGAACCATTCGGACCCAAGAAAGTGCAAGAGTGATGCCTTCTTGCTCTGCTCTCATCTGGAAGCGCCTCTCTCCCTTGCCATGGAGAGGCTGGCCATGTAATGCTCACTGTGGCTCTTTCAGATACGTCATCTCCGCATTTTAAAGATGAAGAAGAGTCAGTCTCATTCCTCAGCACCAGTAGTAACGGGGGGAGTTGGGCTGACTCCAAACCTGCTCCCAAAGATAGCACTAAAAAATGCTGGTAAGGTGGTGGTCACAAAGAGTGTCATCAACTCCAGATAGCAACCAGGTCTCCTTACTAGAAAACCTAACGGGCATTGGTTTGATAGATGCATCATTGTGTATGTCTCTATCCACCTATGCATTCTCCATCTATCCATCTATCATCTCTCGGTTCACCTACTCATCTATCAATCTATCCATTCATCTATCCATTCTTTATATCTATTTCTCTATCTATCCATCTATTTATCTCTATTTATCCATCATCCGTCTGTCATCTATTTATAGTCTGTCATCTCTCTTTCAATCTTCTATCTACCCTATCTATCTACTACCTAAAGCTATCTGTATTCTATCTATCCAAACATCATCTGACTGTCATCTACCTACCTATATCTATCATCTCTCTAGCTCTGTCTATATATCTATCTATACATCTCTATACCAGTCATCTATTCCTCTATCTATCTATTATCTATCTATTATCTATCTATCATCTATCATCTATCTACCATCTATCTATCAATACATCTATGTATCAATCATCTATCTCTCAATCAGTACATCTGTCAATGTATCAATCATCTATATCAGTACATCTGTATGTATCAATCATCTATCATGTATCTATCTATACATCTGTATATCTGTCTATCTATCTATCTACCTATCTCAGTACATCTGTCTACTTATCAATCATCTGATTGAAGAAAAGGCTCGGAGACGGAGTCGATGTCACCAGCACAGGAAAAGCAGGATGTGGCTCCCATTCCTTGAAACCTCTGTCTTCCTCCTGATTTACAAGTCCTGTCTGAGATTCTCCTCTGGTGTTTATTTGCTGTTTTTCTTATGAAGCCAGATTTCCAAGCATATTTTCACATTGGTTTTGAAGGTCCTGATGGAAAACGTGTGCCTGGAGATAAATGTGCTTTAACCAAATGTGTGTCTTCTGGAACATTCTCTGGATAGCTCTAGCAAGTGAGGAGTAAGGATAGCTGCTTCCTTTGGACCCTACAGTGACCATTGTTTGTCTCTACCTGCACAACCTCTATCTCTCCTCCAGTTTAAGCAACCAGTTTCCTGCAGGTGAACATCCTGGCACCCTAATTGGTTCAAAGATGGGCGTAGGACTCAGTGCAAGCCCTGAGTTTGTGCAGAAACTGAGCAATGTAACAGCCTGGGAGGAAGTCCTGGAGGGACTTGAGCAAGATGACTTATCAGAGACAGAATCTGAGGAGAAGGCTCAGAACTTACCTCTAATCTCTTGCTTGTTGAACCCAACAACTCAAATGAAAACCAGAGCTCATGGTTGCTGTTGAGACAGTCCACACTTTCCAGCCTCCTGAAGCAGAGAGTGGAGAAGAAAGAGGCTCTCTTGGGTTTATTGTAATACTTGAGTGAGTTAGCCCTTTTGAACAAACTTGACTTTGAGCAGGTGTTGATTACAAATGAGATGTTTCCTGTGTTACTAATAGACACCCAGAAGAGGCAGGGTATTAGAAAGGGTATTAGCTTCCGCTGGCTGCTGTAATGAAAATGATGACAGACTTCATCTTAGTTTATTTTGTACTGCTATAAAAGAGTGCCACTGATTAGGTAATTTAGAAACAATGGGAGTTCATTGGTCTCGTGGTTCCGAGGGCTGGAAAGTCTGAGGTTGAGGTGCTATGTCTGGTGAGGATCTTTTTGCTGTGTCATCCATTGTGAACTATCTCTTCGAGGTACTTCATATCCCCACTTCAGAGATGGAGAAACTGAGGTTGAAGAATGGTCAGTCTTATTGCTCAGCCCCAGTGATGGGTGGAGTTGGGTTGACTTCAAACCTACTCTGAAATATAACATTAAGAAATGCTGGCAATATGGCGGTCACCAATAGTGTTCATCAACTGCAGAGGGCAAGGAGGTCTCCTAACTAGAAAACCTCACAGCTATTGCTGAAGGAAGGGCACAGAGTTGAATTCAACATGGTTGACTCCTTGAAACCTCCATCTTCCCTCTGACGTACAGCAAGTCCTGCCTGAGATTCTCCTCTGGTGATTGTTTGCTGTTTTTCAACTGGACCAGCTCCAGAGCCCAAGCAAACTGGGGTAATGACGAGGGGAGGGTGTGATGGATAGACAGATAGATAAATGATAGAGATAGATAGATGGGTAGATAGATATATAGATATACAGATGATAGATGGATAGAT